>NC_042615.1:547930672-548268529 GCF_901001135.1 Rhinatrema bivittatum
AAGACGCACCTGACCACAAGACGCACCTAGGATTCAGAGGGGAAAATTAAGAAAAAAAAAAAAAAATTGTGCTAAACCGGCTCTGTCCCCGGGCGTCTGTGCGTCTTATGGAGCAAATTAGCGGAGTGCATAACATTTTTTTTTCTTCCCATTTTGTTTTCGGGTCTGGGGAGGGCCATTTCGGTCCATTCTCCAGATCAGAAAACTTTTGTCTTTCTAATTCTGTAGGACCCCCCCCCCAAAAAAACCACCCCATCCCAACACTTTAAATTAATTAACAACCCCCACCCTCCTGAGCCCCCCAAGACCTGCCAAATTAATTAAATACAACTCCCCACCATCCTGACCCCTCCCCAAGATCTTCCAAATTAATTTACTACAGCCCCCCACCCTCCTGACCCCCCCCCCAAGACCTGCCAAAAGTTCCTGGTGGTCCAGCGGGGGTCCAGGAGCGATCTCCTGGACTTGGGCGTTGGCTGCCAGCAATCAAAATGGCACCGACGGCCCTTTGCCCTTACTATGTCACTGGGGTCGACCAATGGCAGCGGTAGCCCCTGTGTGATAGTAAGGGTAAAGGGCCGTCACCGTCGGCGCCATTTTGATTACTGGCAGCCGACGGCCCTTTGCCCTTACTATGTCACAGAGAAGAGAGGGAAAAACAGGAAGAGGAGAAAAGGAACAGAATCTGATGGAAAACAACAGAAGAACATACTGTATTTTTTGCTCCATAAGACGCACGTTTTTCCCCCCAAAAGTGGGGGGGGAAATGTCTGTGCGTCTTATGGAGCGAATATATAAAAAAATTAAAAATCTAACAAAACCCCCGCCCCCTCCTGACCCCCCCCAGACCTTCCAAATTAATTTACTACAATCCCCCCCTCCTGACCCCCCCCCCCCCCAAAATATAGCACTGCTCCTGATTGCTATATTTCAACCACTACCTAACATGTTCTGCTTTGGACAGTTGTCTGATGTGACCTTAACCAAGCCAGAAAAGGGAGAGCTACTAAGAGAATCTGTGTGGCCAGGCTACTTCTAGTGAAGGGAGGGAGGAAAAAAGTGCAGGAGGTTACTCACAGTTCATAAGCTTGTGTTATCTTTTGCTATGCAGTACTCCCTGGTGCACAGCAATGGAGATTACTTTCTGGGAGTAAAGGCTGAGGAAACTGCAAAGCACAAAGCATTTCTCAGTGAGACAAACTACATACAAACAAATCATAACTATATGACAGTATTTTTCTCTAAAAAAAAAAAAAGACAAAAATTATACACAAGATTACACATGAATACATTCAGTCCCCAAAATATGTGAGAAAAATACAAAAAAAGAGAAACCTTTCTCACCAAAACTTCAAACTGTAACACTATCATTTTCTTTGTAATCTCTTTTACTAATCTCTCTCTCGCTTTCTCCAGTCATCTCCTAAGCAGTTCTATATCCCTTAACTCAGTCTGCAATGTACAAAATACCTTCATTAAAGAGGGAAAGCAAATTCTCTTAGCCCCACTGCTCTCTCTGTGTAATTGGTCACAAAACCATTATCAATAAAACCTAAACCTCATTTAAGCTCAAGTACACTGGAAGTTTAATTGACCCAGAAAGCTGGCCAATTTAAAACCTTAGCCACTGTACCTTTGGTCTGCCAGGAGCATCCACAGAGATCTGTCATCCATTGCAATCTCCATGCTGGTAGTTGTATATGCTTAGCCTATTCTGACTTCAAGGGATACCTGGTTCATCAGACTATACAGGCCACCTTTCAAGTGTCAGACCTATGCCTGCTTAGCATGGCCTGTTTAACAAAAGCTCCACATGTGCAGTTATTTGGGTGTCTCTCCACCTTGCAATAAAGTATGGTCATAGGTCCTTGCTTATCAGCACATCCCACTGGCAGTGCATAGCTTGTTAATCATTGTTTTTAGGTATCTGGAACAATTAAACTTAGGTGTGAAACATATCTTTCTCTATCACCCACTATTGGTGCAAGAAGTGAAAAACAAAAATCAAACCCCTGTTTCAAAAATCTATCCTAGTTCTTTCTAAAAAGAAAAAGCAATATCTAAATGTCGGATGGACATGCATAAAGAATATACCAGGAACACAGAAAATAGTAACTAAAGGCCAATAAAACTGCAGCAATTCAGACTTTATCATCTAAGTAAGAATCAAAATAGTAGTATCTGCAAATAAGTATGTAACTAGGTATCAGCTAAATGTATCATAAAAATATTTCATCATGATAATCAGTTATTGCATTTCACATAGAGATATATTGGTTCATAAAATAAAGGAAAACAGTATTAAGTAAGACCACCCCCATAGAGCCATCATCTACTGTGTTATAATTTGATCACTCAAGACTTTTTCTTTCTGCTTAGACTAGTGCTTTTTCACTGTTGAGCACTTTTGGAGTAACCCAATAATGTTTCACTTCCCTAGTATAATAGTAGATAAAGAAGCAATTACAATTCTGTCTGTTTCACTTTGCAGAGTGTGAGCAGACCTGCAGGACTTGCTCCTCCTTCACCAGCTGCACCAGCTGTAGGAACGGCATGGTAAAAAGCAGCCAGGGCTACTGTGTGGGACACAAGGACTGCGCTCTCACCGAGTATCTGAATGAGGAGGGGGTTTGCTCACCATGTCATGAGAAGTGTGCTCGCTGCATTGGACCCAGTAAGCAGCACTGTCTCAGCTGTCCTGCCAACCACTACCTCCTCAGTGAGTATATCAGGTGAACAGCCACACCTGCTGTAAAGCTCATGCTGCTAAACCCTATCCTTAGCATATACATGCATATGCACAAATACACATATATATATGTCTGGTACTGAGACAAAATGTAAACTCCAAGCATCATAATGAAAAATTGCAAGTTCTTTCCATAATACCCTTGTCTAATTGAAGCTACTCTTTTCATATGCAATAAAAAGGTTATAAATTAAACAAATTCAAGTTTCTGGAGACATAATAATGTTCAAAGTAGGAACAATAAGACAAATTCAGAATGAGTGTGTGTGTGTGTGTGTGTGTGTGTGTGTCCCTAATTTCCTTAGCACAATCAATTGGCTAATTAGAATCAGGTGCTTAAATAATTTGATAACAAGTAAACTACCCTGAAAAGTAAACTTGCACAACTTTATTCTATATAAAGGTCCAAATGGCTCTGAGTTGGTCTTCTAAATGGCGCAATATATTGGAAGGTAAAAGAAAATGTCTCTCACTTAGATAAATACATATAAAATAAAGGCGATCTGTATATTAACAATATTGTTTTCTCAAATTAAATTTTCATTTACAGACATACTGAATATATCAAGCAATACAGTTGATCATTCATTTATACATTTTATTAAGAATGTTTTGTAAAATATACCATAGCATTAAAATAAAAACATATACGTATATAATAAAGAGCACAGAAAAATACTAATGATACCAAATCAATCAATAAAATACATCAGCAATTTCCTATCACAGTTGTATCAATATCCTATATTATACAAAACACCTTGATGAGTGTTGATCAGATACTATTTCCATTGTATTATCCGTTCTCAATATGCAATATTTGCCATCTTGAGTTTTTCACTAATTATGGGGCAGATTTTCAAAGGGGTACGCGTGTACCCCCGAAAACCTGCCCCAAGATCCCCCTGCGCGCGCCGAGCCTATGTTGCATAGGCTGCCGGCGCACACAAAGCCCCGGGATGGCTTGTCGAGGGCATGTTGCGGCCAGCGCGTCATCAGGGGCGTTCTGGGGGTGGGGCCGTGGGCGGGGGTGTGGCCGTGGCTTCCAGACCAGCCTCAGGACCAGAACATGGCGCGCTGGCAGCCGATCCGGTGCGCGCAAGTTTTGGATTAAAGGTGGGGGGGGGGGGTTTAGATAGGGCCAGGGGGGTGGGTTAGGTAGGGGAAGGGAGGGGAAGGTGCAGGGGGAGTGGAAGGAAAGTTCCCTCTGAGGCCGCTCCGATTTCGGAGCGGCCTCGGAGGGAACGGAGGCAGGCTGCGCGACTCAGCTTGCGCAGGCTGCTGATTTTGGGCAGCCTTGTGCACGCCGACCCCGGATTTTAACAGATATGCTATTTAATATATTTAATATATTTAATATATTTAATATATTTAATATATTTAATATAACAGATATTAAATAAGAATGTTCCTTATTTAATTATGCAATAATTGTAAAGCCTGTTGCTAAGTTCTGTTCTATGTAAACCGGCGAGATGTTCCCAACGTTCGTCGGTATATAAAAGTTATTAAATAAATAAATAAATAAATATGCGTGGCTATGCGCGTATCTATTGAAATCCGGCGTACTTTTGTTTGCATCTGGTGCACGAACAAAAGTACACGCACGCGTAGTTTTATAAAATCTGCCCCATAATGTAGCTCTTAAAGAAATCTCAGTATGCAAAGAGGTTTCTATTATCTCGGTCAAATTCAAAGAGATTTCAGGCTGTATCTTACCCTTTTGATTTCCTGTCACATCTTTTAAAGGTACATAATACATTTTTACAGATACAGGTATAGCTTGATTCGACATTTTCAGTACTTTTTGTAGATATTCTGTAAACATATCTTTTGCAGATACTATTTTCTGAAAAGGAAAATTTTAAACCCTCAGGTTTGAATATCTCAGGGTGTTTTGCAGATATTCTACCTTCTTTATATTAGATAGCTTAGATTTGACAAAATTTTGCTGAAGGGTTTCTACCTTTACTAATCTCTCTTCATAATTTATCATTTTGTTGTTACATAAAGATGTGACATTTTCCAAATCTAATACTTTTTGTTGGAAATTAGCAGTTTTTAAAGTCAAATTTGTTATTGCCGATTCTAGGGATTTAATTGCAATCCACAATGTCTCCAATGTGATTTCTGAGGGTTTAGATGATAAAATAACGTCAAATTCTGGCCTGTGGTCCTCCAATCCCCTGACAGCATGGTCCCCACTCTCCATCTGCTGTTTAGTAGCAATGTTCCATTTATTCAAATACAAGAGGACCTGTTTCATTTTTTGTTATAACTGGTGAAGAGGGAGTGCAAAGAGCACCGGGGCTTAATGAGATGACTTCGGCTTGTGGGTTCACATCTCACTCTAGTGATTCCCTCTACAGCCCTTTCCTCTGGTACTATATTGACTGATGGTGAAAAGAAGTATGGTATCTGGGGTTGCAATACTGGTGGAAGGGGGAGACAAAGTCATTGCCTCCCTTATCCGTGCTTTCCTTTTAGTATGCAGCATTAATATGAAAGGATAAGGATCCAGTTAAAAAGAAAAGTTCCACCAAGAAATCCCCCTTCCTTTTATTTCAGACCATGAGTGTTAACTTATTTCTCCTGATGTGGGGGATCAAGAGTGAGAAAATTTACTCACTTATTTGGTATGTTCTTCCTTGTATGTTTCCCAAAAACCGAGAAACTCCAGCAAAGTTGCGCGCCCCTTAGGAGCGCGGCTTGGGCGGTGCGCCGGTGGTGGCTGCGCATCGCTGAGAGGGCCGATTAAATACCTTCTGGTCCCTCAGTAGTGATGTCACAAGCGCGGTGGCGACTCCTCTTTCGGGGCCGGGAACAGGTCCTGACCCTCATTGAAACAAGTAAAAGTTTATGCGGAAATCCATGTAACTGCCGTCGCCGCTAGGTGTTTGCACACTCCTCTCCCCAAATACACAGCACTGAGAGGGCCGATTAAATACCTTCCTGTCCCTCAGTAGTGACGTCACAAGCGTGGTGGCGACACCTCCTTCGGGGCCGGGAACAGGTCCTGACCCTCGTTGAAACAAGTAAAAGTTTATGCGGAAATCCAGGTAACTGCCATCACTGCTAGGTGTTTGCACTCTCCTCCCCCCACATCAAATATTAAGATCATAAAATAACATTAAAATGTAGTTATCTTATCTCTATACTAAAAGCAAAGCTTAATTTTTATTCTATTTTTGTGGTGCAAATTAGAGGGAAAAGAAAAAAATATCCACAGTTGCCTGAAAACTGTTTGTGAGGGGAGGGTTTGGAATAGGAGCAGAGCTGAGGCTGAAGATAAGCAGGTTCCCTGCAGCTTTGTTGAATTTATTGAATTAAGAGGTGTTAAAGATAGCAGGAATGTTGTTGAGTGGCAAATTATAAAATATGGGACAACAAGCTAATTATGTGTTTTCTGCTCAGTCAAGCAATCAGGAGGCATGGGGAAGTGGATATATCCTTTTATATCAATTATCCAAATTAGTAAATATAGAAACATGACTGCAGAAAAGACCTTACAGCCTATCCAGTCTGCCCATACACCCAACTAACTTAGCTTTACAATTCCCAGCACTCTTTTAGAGATTCCCTGTGTTTATCCCATGCTTTTTTGAATTCAGTTACTATTTTTGTATCCACCACCTCCACTGGGAGGCTGTTACATGTATCTACTACCTTCTCTGTAAAGAAATATTTCCTAAGATTATTTTGGAGTTTACCCCCTTTCACCCTCAACCCATGACCACCTCATTGTAGAGCCCCCCCCACCCTGTGGTAGCTTTTGAAAAGAATTAGAGATTCTGAACATTAATCTTACTAAGGCACAGGTTAATGGTTTAAAAGAGTAGTTTCCCTTTAAATTGGTGCAGGAAAGTATAAGATATTTGGGAGTAGTGTTTTTGTGGCTTTTTCATTTTTGTTTTGATTTTATAAATATATTTGTCTATATTTTTCTTGTATCAAGGTTCACTTGATTTATATATTTAAAAGTTAATAAAGATTTAATTAAATTAAAAAAGATATTTGGGAGTGAAAATTGGGGCAGACTGGCAAAAGCTATGCAAGTTGAATTATATTCCCCAACTGGCCATACGGTAAAAAATTTGGCATCCTGCAGAGGCATTATGTTATGTTTTCTCCTGGCTGGGGTGTTTTGCAGCTGTTAACATCACTTTGGCAATAAGGATATTTTATTTGTTTCAAACTTTGCCTATTGCAATTCTAGATAGGGTGTTAATATTATTTCAGCAGAGGGTTTTTGGCTTTAGTTGGAAACATAGGCCCTCACGTGAAACTAGAAATGTGCTATACCATGATGGTTTAGCAGTACCGAATATGAGACTTTATTATGTGGTGGCCCAACTGCGGGTTTTATGTGACTGGCAATATTCTCTTAAATCTAAGCAATGGGGGTTTATGGAATTTTGTTCTTTGATGAAGGTGTCTTTATGCTGTTTTGCATGATTACCTCAGTTATCTAGAGAGGACAAATAGTTGAGTAACCCTTTTACAGGGCTGACATTTAAATTTTGAGGCATATATAGAGCTAGACTAACTGGTCATAGTGATTATTCACCTTTAACTTCAATTGGATTTAACAAGGTGTTTCCTGCTGGGTTAGTGTATTCTACATTCTAGATAAGCAGGGCTGGGTTTGAAATAGCTAGGATGATTGATTCAGAATAAAGAATTATTCAGTTTTGAGATTGTTGCTACGCAATTTGGGTTGATTGAGAAAGATTTGGATATTTATAGGTTCAACATTTAGAAATTTCCAGGTCTTTATCCCCATTTAGACATTATGCTCCAAGTCTGTCAAATTTAAGGTCCTCATATAAAAAATATATAATCTTCTTTTTCTTCCAATAGATAGCAAGGTCAAACATTTAACAGAATGACATGGGTTATGAGCTGGAGAAGGCCCACCCTACACCATACTGTTAGGCAGAAAAAAAATAAAAAGTCACCCAAATTTATTAACAAAGCTTCCTGACAATAAACAAAATATATTTCATAATAGCAGACAAGATATATCATCACATATCTTTATAATATTTTCAGCGACCCCAATCTGACTTAAGCCTGTCACTGGCCAACAACAATTCACCATAATATAATCTCAGCAGCCTGTTATCCTAAACTCTTTGTGACTGCCCTTTATAAATGTGTGATCAGCTCTGTTTTAAAATAGCCCCTGTGACATAGTAGGTCAAAGGCTATCGGCGCCATTTTGATGTGAGGCAGGCCCGAAAGCCCAACGACAGGGAGGGAGAAATCCCTCGCGGGACCCCGCTGGACCACCATGGATGTTAGTAAGTCTTAGGGAGGGATCGGGAAGGGGGGGGGGGTTGTATTACAGTAAATTTTAATGCTTGGGGTGGTTTTTTATTTAAAAAAATAAAATGTGTCCCTCCCCTGTACAAACCCGAAAAACAAATTTTCCTCATAGTTCGGGGAAGATCAGTTTCGGGGTTCGGGGCCCCCGACCCACGACGAATTAGGCAATTTCGTTGAAATTGCCTAATTCATGATAAACAAAGCACATCTCTACATATTAGGGATGTACAGCAGGGATGGATTCGTCCCATTCGTATTTGTATTCGTGGGGAGCCTAATCCGTTGCATCCGTTCTCGGGGGACCCCGATCCATTCATTAGTTATGTATGTATTTGTTTCCCAAAAACAAAATCCCATCCCAACCCTTTAAATTTAATTAACTACAACCTCCACCCTCCTGATCCCCCCCCCCCCCCCAAGACTTACCAAAAGTCCCTGGTGGTCCAGCGAGGGTCCTGGCGCGATCTCCTGCACTCGGGCTGTCGGCTGCCGGTATTCAAAATGGCGCCCATAGCCTTTGCCCTCACTATGTCACAGGGGCTACCGGTGCCATTGGTCGGCCCCTGTCACATGGGTAGGAGCAATGGACAGCCGGCACCATATTGTGCTCCTACCATGTGACAGGGGCCGACCAATGGCACCGGTAGCCCCTGTGACATAGTGAGGGCGCCATTTTGAATACCAGCAGTCGACAGCCCGAGTGCAGGAGATCGCTCCAGGACCCCTGCTGGACCACCAGGAACTTTTGGTAAGTCTTGGGGGGGGTCAGGAGGGTGGGGGGTTTATTCGTTAGATACGTTGTATTCATGGGGGTTCACCATACATTTCATGACCTCATGAATACAACGAATAGGGACATATGCGTTGCGGATTGCCAATACGTCAAAAACGAATGCACATCCCTAGTACATATCCATCGTCACAATACTACCAATTACCACTTTTGCTTTGTACACTGGTTGAGGAGTTGCATTATCTCTATAGTTACTGAATCCTACTAACACTATGCTCTGGACCTGTTCTTCCATAATTCCTAGTACAGTTTAACTACATTGATAGAGACTCTGCTATCCAGTATGGCCCATATCTTTTGACCCATTTCCTTAACAGCAGATCTTAATAATTGTCTACCTCATTGCTCATATTTCAAACTGGGCACCGGTTTAACAAACTGCTTGTAGCAGTACAAGTATGGGCTGTTCACTGCATTTAGTCAGACTGTTATCTCTACCCTTTCTTTCTCAGTTACCACTACACCTGCTTGCACGGCTCCATATTGCTTCTATCTCCTCTACTTTTTTGCATTCTTTTTGCATATTTTTTGCATACTTTTTTGCATTCGTTCATTGGTTTATTGTACTTGTTTTAAATTCTTGTTAATAATTGAACCATTTTGTACACTGTATTTCCTGTTGAATGTAAAGCTTATTGCTGTGTTATTGTTTATTGTAAACCGAGGTGATGTTTTTAACATGCCGCGGTATATAAAAAAATCACTAAATAAATAAATAAATACTTTTATCAACCCTTTGTCCTTGGCCTCTTCCAGTCTGTAATAGACTCCCCACTTTGGTTCCCAAAGGTGACTGCAAATACTTTCTGTTCTTTTAGGATTGCACCCTTCTAGTTCATGTGCAGTTTTCCTAGTAGTTCTAAATTTCTCTTGATTATTTCTTTTGTATTTTGGATTGCCAGGTATCCAACACTAATCAGACTGGTTGTCAGAGTTTGGTTTTGCCCTGATTTAATTGGCATACAGAGTACACAGCATGCTCTTAATTATGCAGTGTTCGCATGTGGCTCCATGAGAGCCCGGATCTGCTTTGTCAACCACTCTGAGTTAGGGTTACAAGGTTACAATGGGTGTTTGACTTTACAGAAATATTCCGTTATTTTTCCTCTATAGATGGAACTTGTTTGCAAGCATGTCCTGATGGATATTACACAGAAAAGGATGAGAACCGCTGCTCTGCCTGTCATAGCTCCTGTCAGACCTGCTTGGGAAAACATAGCACACAGTGTCTCTCTTGTAAAGTCAGCTGGTATAGACTGGAACACACATGTTCGCAGACCTGTGAAACTGGGTGAGTCCCTATGGCACAAAATGTTTTGGTAGATTGCTCTAGAAGGAGTTTGCAGTGTTTTACGATTAAATGACAACATTACAATCTTCAAGACATTATCTTCCCCAATCTGCTGATTAAGAGGATAATTTTATAACAGCCCATGTGGGAGCTTTATACATGAGGACTTCAGCTCTAATTTTCAAAGCAGACTTGCATGCGTAAGTCGTCTTTGAAAATGAGTGGGACCATGCATACCTTAGCATGGCAAAGGCATGCACATTTATACCTGCTGGAGAACAGGTATACAACTATACATGCCAATGCAAACATTTACACTCATACTTTCAAAATAAAATTACACACACAAATTATTTCCCCCTCCCCAACTCCACTCCCGGGAATGTCTCATTGCAGTATATGTAAAATTATGTGCAAAATCGCTTCTATGCATACTTTTATGTGTACAAACCTGGGTTAATTTTAAAAAGGCTAATTTATGCACATAAAATCGTGTTTTCTGCATGTACAGTAACATTTTTTTGTTTCCATTTCTCTAGTTTTCCACTGAATGCATAGTGGCTTTTTGAGGTTTCCATTTCAGTTTTTGTCTTTGTTTTGTGGTCTTTTATTCTGTATTTGGCGAAGGTCGGATCTGTATGTGTGACTGAGGTGAGGTATTTTACTTGTAGGTAGGGATTTGAATCAATCTTATTTGTTGCATTTTCTCATTCTCAATAGGTCATGCATTGGTGCTGCACTGCTGCCTTTTCATAGGAAGGGCTATTGCTGTTTGAGTTCTTGGAGTTAGTGTTGCAATGCTATGGAAGATGTTACACGTGCTGAGTATTTTTTTTTTCAGGTTTTGTATGTTACAATGTGCCTGGTAGTAAGGGAGTTTGTGTTTCTGCTACTGAGATAGCACCAGAATCAGAATATCTTTTTTATATAGCGAGTTGTATTTGAAATATCCTAGTTCTGTTCTACGTCCATTGTTTGGGGATGGGGGGCAGATTCCTGTGGATGCAGGGTATATGTTTACATTTAGCCCAGTGATGGTCAAGTGTTCAGTGTGTCACACCTGTAAGCCTTATCTGCCAGCTGTGTCCCAAAAGATAAAAGGTTGAGAACTACTGTTCTAGACAATTGAGATCCTGCCAATTTAAGCTTACTATTCCTTTTAAGAAAGGATCCGTATCCAAGGACAAGCAATTGACTTCTCAATAGGTTTAAATGTGTCGGATGCAGGATAAACTTATTAGTATACACAAAAGTCACCCATGTCTCTGGGCTGATGAACCCAACAGCTGGGATGTGCTACTTGCTGCCTTAACACATTGCTGGATGCAATTTTTCACATCCAAGTATACTGCAGTCTGGCAGTAGAAGCATTTGTCAACAAGACTTGTGCTTCACAACAAGTTAATTTGATAGCAGTAAAGGTAGTTGCTTGCAAATTAATTTGGAATGGCAGCATATTGCCAGCTTTGCACTAATTAGTATTACCAGATAACACCACTTGCCCAGGCTCTGTTTGATCCTGCATGGCAATTATGGAATTGTGGAAATAATCCTATTATTAATTTATTAATGAATAAATAATAATAACCTTATCATATTTATGAAGTCATTTCTTTTACATTCCCCCAGAAACTGTGCTTATTTTTCTGAATCTGCAGAATAAAGGAATAGCCACTAACCTATCACTATGTGATAGCAGCATGGGATCTATTTACTGTTTGGGATCTTGCCAGGTTCTTGTGACCCGGATTGGCCACTGTTGGAGACAGGATGCTGGGCTTTATGGACCCTCGGTCTGACATAGTATGGCAACTTCTTATCGGGCCGATTCAGTAAAATGCACGGGAGAGCCTAGCGCCTCCTTATTAGCAGAAGTGGCGGCTGTCAGCGGGTTTGACAGCCGACGCTCAATTTTACCGGCATCCGTTGTCGAACCCGCTGACAGCCACGGGTTCTGAAAACGGACGCCGACAAAATTGAGCATCCGTTTTTCAACCCGTGGACCACGGGCAGATTTTCTTTGGGGGGGGGCCTCCAACTTAATATCGCTATGATATTAAGTCGGAGGCCCCAAAATGTGCAGTCGGCTTGGCTGCACATTTTACTTTCTGTATCGCGCGGGACTAACTATAGGCTCATCAACATGCATTTGCATGTTGAGGGCGCTATTAGTTTCGGGGGCTTGGACACGCGTTTTCCACGCGCTATTACCCCTTACTGTATAAGGGGTAATAATAGCGCGTGGAAAACACGGGGGCTAATGGTGCGCTCGGCCTGAGCACACCCGTACTGAATCGGCCTGTATGTTCTTTTGTTCTTAGGTGGACTCTTCCAGTAAATCAGCTTTACAAGCAGGTCTGGTTTCCAAACTGTGCATAATATGTAGCCTAATCCCATTCTTATTTATATGAGTCTTAGACTGTCAGTATACTGTATCTTGAGATAATCCATTGTGCATAGCCTGAAAGGACCAGTTTGTTGTGGCCTATGAGGAAAGAGTTTTCCCGTGAGTAGAACTTGACGCATTGCTTCTGCAAAAAAACCCTCAAAAAAACCATTGTGACTATAAAGATGAAATAGTATTGCCAAAAACTGACACCGAGAGCAGAAGTCTGGGGTTTTTTCCCCCCAGCTAAAACCTCTCCTCCTCCTGATTTTTATAACATTACGCCTGTTTTAGATTTTACGCAGATAACTCCAGCTGGCTTTGCGAGAGGTGCCACAAGAACTGCAAGGAGTGCCTGGGCCCTCTGCCCACAGACTGTTTGACCTGTCACAGGGATTTCTTCCTGATGCGCTCCAAGAAGGAGTGTTACCGTGTGTGCCCAGAGCACTACTTCCAGGACCAGATCCACAAGACCTGCGAGAGGTGCCACCCCACCTGCGACTCCTGCAGCGGTGAGAAGCTGCAACGCGCCCCCTCTGTAGAAGAAGCCACAAGGGGGGGGGGGGGAGACTGTATATCCATGATCAAGTGTAAATGAGAGAGACAGTTTTAAAAGCGTTTTGCCCGTGGCTGTCTGAAAACTGCCCCTGCCCCTCCCCCCTTCCCGATGCGGTAAGCATCAGCCTGTTATTCCACAAGGCGTGCATATTTTTAGCTGCATTGAGAGGCGATGTTCCCGGGGTGGGGGGTTGTATTTAGGTTGGGGGAGGAAAAGCATATAGGCAAATTGCATTTTCAATTCTTCTACGTACCTTCCCAGCAAAACCTTACCTGCAGAAAAGGCAGGCGCAGGTGATCGCTCGTGCTTTGTACCCCTGCTAAGTTTCAAAATGAAAGCACCTGTGCATGCTTTGGCTTTTGAGAATTGGAGCAAAGCCCCATGGGTAAAAGCTAAGCATGGCCTTTGTCCCAGTGTGGACAGACTGAAGATTGCTTCCACTATGTTTACTTGTTTTAATACAAACATGCGTTTTTCTGTTTTGTTTTTTTTAAGGTAAAGGAGCAGTTTCCTGCACTTCATGCGTATGGAGTTATCGATTAGGAGGAGGGATCTGCTATTCTGACTGCCTTATAGGAGAATACAAAGTCCAAGAGGTAAATACCCGAATAAGATCTCCTCAATCCACAGTTGTACAAGAAGAGACTGAAAAACTGATGTAGCCGGATAGTTGGGGGGTAATTCCTGTCCGGGTTATAGCTGGGGTCTCATTAGTTGGTGGCTGTTGTGTTGTACTGGATCTGGAGGGTGAATCTTTAACTGGTAAAGACTGACCTGTGGATGGGTTATCTCTCTCCTATGCAAACTAAGAGGTCGATGCAATGCCATGCACTGGCCACAGTGCACGGCTCAACACACAGTACCCCTGGTGCAAAACAGGGGGGTTAGCGCAGTCCAAAACGCGCGTCCAGTCGAGCGCGTAGGCAATAGCACTCACACATAAATTCATGTTGATGAGGCTATTACCTGTTCCCCCCCCCCCCCCCCCCGGATTAAAAAATAAAAATGTGCACTCGACGTGCACATTTTTTTTTTTTTTTGTAACTTACTGTTTATTAAAATCACCAAATGTAAACCACACAATATAGACAACACGACATAGTGTCATCTTAACATCAAACATCCATACTCCGCCATAACAAAGTCATCATAGATACAATAACAATACAACTTTGGTTGTGTCAAAAGCCACATATCATCCGTTTTAAATCTATATTCCCCACTCCCCCCCCCCCCCCTCCCCCCCCCCTTCCCCAGTCCTCAATCTGGAAAAATCATCCGTGGAGAGATGTAGACCATTGTTGATATGGTTGCCATATTTTACGAAATTTCGCCATCGAATCCTTACTCAAGGCCGTCAAATGTTCCATATGATAAATCCATTTTAGTCGCCTAAGGACCGCTGAAAATTCAGGAGCTTTCTGCAACTTCCAGTGCATGGCAATTTCGCCTCTCACCGCAGAGGCCAGAGCCCGAACAAAGGCACCGGACATCTGAGACCTCCGCTCATCGATGATATTCAGCAGCATTTCTTTCGGACTAAGTTGTAGTTCCTGTTGCAAGACCTGGTTCAGCCAAGTCCCCGCCTGGGTCCATAGAGGAGAGATGACCGGACAAGTCCACCACATGTGATAAAAAGCACCCTCCAGCCCACATTGACGCCAGCATAAGGAATCAGTACGTAACCCCATGGTCTTCAGTTTACAGGGAGATAAATACCAACGAAATAACATTTTGTAACTATTTTCTAGCAATTGGGCGGCTATGGAGCTCCGACTGATAGCTTTAAAACAGACGTCCCAATCTCCATCTGAAAACGGAGCCCCCAAATCTTTTTCCCAGGCAGCTATATGCTTAGCAGAAGGAGACACCGCCCCGTTAAGTAAGGTGTAAAGTTTTGATATCACTCCCCGAATTACGGAGGCCTTTTCACAATAACCTTCGAAGAGTGTCTTGCCCTTGAGCATATCCCTCCGTACCTTCTTAACAGATAAAAAATGACGCAATTGTATGTAGGCATACTGGTCAATATCAGTCAGATGATAGGATACACGTAAATCCTCAAAAGATTTCACTCCCTGGTCAGCCCATACTTGCCCCAACGTACTGAGGCCATGCCTAGCCCATCCCTGAAAGGTCTTCCCCACTCTCCCAATAGCAAACGCCTCACAGCCCTGCACCCGTGTAGTAAAGAAGTATTGTCTATCTCCCACCAGTTGCCGTCTCCACCTGTGCCATAACATCATGGTAACAGCGAGACAAGGTGAGGAACTTTGGAGACTAGGGGGAAGCCGACCCCCACCCCACAATAAATCTTCTACCACTACCGGGGCCACCATAGCCCTTTCTAAGCGAACCCAAGGTTTGATAAGGTTAGTGTTATGAAAATCAACCACAACTCGAAATTGGGACGCTAAATAGTACTTCAGCAAGTTGGGCACCCCTAGTCCCCCAGCTAATTTAGTCTGGTACAATATTACCCTCGATACTCGAGGTGGCCTCCGTCTCCATATGAAGGAGAATACTTTGGCCTGAAGCCGCTTTAGATATGGAACTGGCACTGTACATGGCAAGGTCTGGAATAAATAAGCCAGACGCGGAAGAAAAGTCATTTTAATAGCCGCGATGCGGCCCAGCCAAGTGAGAGTCAACCTATCCCATGTCTGGAGCTCTTTGTCCAATCGCTTACTAAGTGGGTTGTAGTTCATATCAAACAGATCATTATAGTTAGGACCCAAGTAGACTCCTAAATACTTAACTGAATGTTTAGCCCACTGGAAGGGAAATTTCTGTTTCAATTGCTGGATCACTTCAGAGGATAAACAAATAGGTAAAATCTCCGACTTATCCATATTTATTTTAAATCCAGAAACCCTCCCATAGGCCTCCAACCTCGGTAGAAGACCCAGCAATGAGCTTTCAGGTGCTGTCAAAGTAAATAACACATAGTCAGCATACAGTGCTAATTTATAGGAACCATTTCCCACCGAAATGCCCTGTACACACCGGTCAGAACGAATTATTTCCGCTAAAGGCTCTAAGCAGAGCGCAAATAGTAATGGGGACAAGGGGCACCCTTGGCGTGTCCCTCTTTGCACCTCAAAGTTCGCCGAGTAGTTCCCGTTTACCTTAATGCATGCCATTGGCTTTTGATATAAAGCCTGCACCCATGTCAGAAAATGTCCCCCCAAGCCCACCTTCTGTAACACCTGAAACAGGAAAGGCCAATGTACCCTGTCAAAGGCCTTCTCGGCGTCTACCCCAAATAATACTGAGGGAATGCTATGTGTTCGCGCATAGTATATTAAATTCACTACTTTGCGGATGTTGTCACTCGCCATTCTTCCTGGCATAAAGCCAGCCTGATCTTCATGAACTAAAAATGGAAGAACTACCTTAAGGCGGTTAGCTAGTATTTTCGCCAATAACTTCAAATCAATATTAATAAGGGAGATCGGCCGGTATGAACTACATAACATAGGATCCTTTCCAGGTTTTGGCAGAATAGTAATGCCAGCCACGTTAGCCGCAGAAGCCAACTGTCCACCCAGTCGAAGACTATTGAACATATTTACTAAAGGACCAGCCAATTCGTCCTTAAATTTTTTATAGAAAAAGGGGGTATACCCATCGATACCTGGGGCCTTACCCGATTTAAGGTCTGAGATAGCACTTGTAACTTCCAGCAAAGAGATTGGACGGTGTAGACTGTCCATCATGGATGTATCTAAACATGGCAATTGAATCCCTTCCAAATAATCCACTATATCACCCTCAGTAACATTATCCTCCCGTTTATATAAAGTAGCGAAGAAATGATTAAACTGAAGACCTATTCCCTCTCCATCTGTCACTATGGTCCCGTCAGCCGCTTTAATTTTAGTAATTTGGGATTGGGCTACTCTGGCCTTCAAAGCATGAGCCAAGAGTTTCCCCGCTTTGTTGCCATGCTCATAATAAGTTCTTTTAGTCAAATCCATTTGATATATAATTTCATCTGCATCTAGCTGTTGAAGTTGTTGCCGAAGACCCCCCAGTGTTTCCAAGAGGCGCTTACTCGGGTTCAGCTTATGCGCCCGTTCCGCTGACTCTAACTTTCCTTGTAACTCCTGACGATGTTTGACTTTCTCCTTCTTACTGTAAGCCGCCATCGCTATTAATTTACCCCGTAGCACAGCTTTGAGACATTCCCACAGTACTACTGGCGTAACCTCATCAGTGGAATTATCAAGCAAATATTCCTTAAGGGCCAACTTAATTTCCTGTACCTTGCCTTTCTCTTTGAGTAGCGAGTCATTCATCCGCCAAAATCGACGCCCCCTCTTTAAACCCGCAAGATTAATGGACCATCACACTGGCGCATGGTCAGACCATATAATACTACCTATTCCCACATCGGTGGTAGCCCCAACTAGTGTGGTATCTATAAGGAAGTAGTCCAGCCTGGAATATGAATCGTGAGCCTTAGAATAAAAGGAATAATCTTTTTCTTTCGGGTGACGGTCCCTCCAGACATCGATAACCTGCCATTTTCCCATAAAGGAATGTAAGGCTTTCTGATCCACCATGGAATAGTGCCCACCCCCCTTGGAGCAGTCCTGTATGGGATTGGGGACTACATTAAAGTCACCACCAATAATTAATCTCCCACTTGGGAACCGTAACAACTGTTCGTCTAGGCGATCAAAAACCTCCCTCTGATGCACATTTGCATTATAGAGAGATACCATAGTGTATACTGTCTGACAGATAGTCACAGAGACTATAATAAATCTACCGTCCTGGTCACGGTGTACCTTTTCTATATGAGCGGGAAGATCCCTAGATATCAGAACACCAACCCCTGTATACTTCAGCTGCGGCGTACAGGCCGCCAAAAGAATCTGAGGAAAATGTGCTGATTGTAATAAATATTCATGTTTTTTACGGAGATGGGTCTCCTGAATAAACAAAACACTGGCTTTTGAAGAGAGAGCCTCCTTAAACAGACTCTTTCGTTTAGAGGGATGGTTGAGACCTTTAACATTCAAGGATAATATCTTTATAGTCATCCTGAAATAATCCCCTCCACCTCTTCCCTATACACACATGGTACCTCAGGAAGGTTCCTCCCACAGACAGACCCCCCGATCCACTGGAACATAGTAAACCCATACTGAAACCCCAGTCTACCTTCGACTCCACAGCCCAATATCCTTTGCTCTGGACATCTGAGGACTCCTAATCCCGACCCCCTATACCCCCCCCCTTCCTTCCCTCCCTTCTTCCCACCCCCCTCCCCCATCCCTCCCATACTGAACCCCTGCCGCTTATGCAGCAACAGGATAATCTGAGAGGTAAGTGAGGTCCCTCACCCTCTCCACCCCCGTATCATCCATTTAAAACCATCAACAGGAAACAGATATAAAACAGCAAACTTATTTAACCACATTAGTTCTAAACAGTGAACCACCACAGGATCCCATAATATATTTCTGGAACCCAAATAAAGGAAATGTCATCTTATCCAGCATTCCTGGACTGTAAAAGAAACCCCAAATGAAGGGGCCGTTGCAAATCAGTCCACACTGTCAGCAGGTTCGCCCCGATCCAGAGACTTGCGCTGCAGCCGGGAACCCGATTTCCCCACTCTTTGCCATCTTGGCCTATCCGACCCCCCTGGCTTCTGTCTAGGAAGCTCAGCAATCGGATAAGGTAATCCCGCCGCCTCCAAAATCGAGGCCGCGTTTGCTGCGTTCTTAATATAATGAGTGACGCCATCTTTAGTAAACGCTAGGCCCACCGGATACTGCCAACGATATTTCAAATTTTCCTTACATAGCAAGGCAGTCACTGGTTGTAAGTCCCGCCGTTTTTGAAGCGTGATCGCCGCTAAGTCATTATAAATGGACACTGTCTGCCCATCCCAACGAATATCACCAAGTATTCACGCTTGCCGCATCACGGCATCTTTGAGTCTGTAGCTGTGAAGGCAAGCGATAATATCGCGGGGAACATTAGGGTTCGGAGCTCTGAGCGCTCGATGAGCGCGCTCGATGATAATTTCCCCCTCGAACAGTTCTTGTGGTTCCGAACGGCAGCCAAGAATGTGCTTACATAAGTCTTGCACGACGCGTCCCACCTCTTTATATTTATCCGTTTCAGGGATCCCCCGGATTCGAAGGTTAGAACGCCTGGAGCGGTTCTCTAAATCTTCGAGTTTCAATAGGATTTCTTCATTCGTAGTTTGCACATCCAGAACATCTGTTTTAAGGCGTGAGACTTCAATTGCCTGCCCTTCCACCATAGATTCTACATCTTCAACACGCCTTCCGAAATCTCCAAGTTCAGAGCGAAACTCGGTTAAGGCTTCTTGCATATCTGTTTTAATAGATTTCAAATCTTTTTGTATCTCAAAAAACCATTGTTTAAAGTCTGCTTTCGTAGGCTCAGAGAGCTGTCCCGACGGACCCGATTCCATAACGGCCTCCATCATGGCCGGCAGCTCAGAATCAGTTCGTGCAGCCCCGTCCGCCATTACTGGAGCTCCCGAGTCCTGCACCACGCTCAGGGCCGCAAATCGGGAACCACTCGGGTCGTATGCAAAAGTTTTCAGATCCATAGATTTTTTCCGATGAGTCATCACCAAGTGATCCGCTATCCTCTGGTGCAAACCAGAAGGGAAAAATTAGCCTGTATTGCTCAAAAAAGCTAATATACAACGGGGTAGGAGAGGAGCTATCGCTTCAAGCGACCATGCTGAAGGGCTGACGTCACTTCCTCCTCGACGTGCACATTTTAACCCGCAAAAATTAACGCCTGCCCGGAGCAGGCGTTAATTCTTGAGGAGCCCAAAAAAATTTCAGAAAAACCGAAAATACTGGATTTCTGTTCCTTTTTTCGGTTCCTCCGACTTAATATCGCAACGACAGGAGAATTAAAAAAAAAAAAAAAAAAAAAAAAAAGGTGTGCCGGCAGTCAGGTTAGGGAAAGGGACGCTCATAATAAAACTGAGCGTCCCTTTCCCTAACCTGACCACCACCTCTCTTGGGCAATCGCTGCTGAAGAGGAGCTAGGGGTGCACAATTTCCCCTAGCGCCTCCTTTTTACCGCAGCACCCGATTTAAATATTAAATCAAGCACACAGGGAGAGGTGGATCGGTGCGCGTTGAGGGAGCGGGCGCTCAATCATGAAAGCCCATTTAGCGCGCGCCGATATTGCATCGGCCTGTTAGAGTAGATAAAAGGAGGCCATGGGTGAACTTTCACTGTTGTGTTAAGACTGAGCAATAAATTGAAACTACTCCAAACAGCTTCCAAACAGGTCTGTCTTTATTGACAGCAAGAGTTATATTTACTTAGGCCGGTCTACAAAACCCTTCACATGGTGACTATAGCAGTCGCTGATTTCCTACCCTCATGAGCTAATTAGGTTTTCTTAGATGATTAGAATATCCCAGATATATTGAGTTAATCCAGCAAGGAATAGGCCAGGTGTTGCCAACCTTTTGGGGAGCAAGGACCCCTTTTCAACCTCCAAACATTTTGCAGACCCTCACATGCATCTTTTAAAATTTTACATGCAGTTAAATGCCATATGGAAAACCGATTAACTTAATAATAGTAATATGCACTCCAGGATCATGTATAATGTAGGAAACTTAATGTTAAATAAGGAATGGTTTCTGTTATAAAATGTGCTCCCCCTCCTGCACTCCTTGGGTGATCTGGATCTATGGTAGGGGTAGGGAGTGGCACTCCTTCTGAGTGCCACTCCCTACCTCTACCATAGCCTTCCCAAATGCTTTCCTTCTTGTCCTGCTTCCCTCCACCTAAGGACACTTCCTGAGTTCTCATCCTCCCTGGTGGCAAGAGAATAGTAGTGAGGGAACTGTGCAGCCTTTGCTGTGCGATGGTTGCAGCCCGGGCCGCTGTGATATGGCTGCATTGTGCTTCCTGGAACGAATGGGGAAACCTGCAAAGAGCGGCAGTTGCAACTCTAAAGGGGACACAAAGGGATGGGTAGTTAGGTTTCATGTGGGAATTTTATGTACTTTGGGTAAATGCACATAAAGCCAGTGCTGGGCAGACTAGATAGGTTTTTTGGTCTTTATCTGCCAACATTACTAAGTTACTATCTTTTCTCCCTGCGGTCCCTTCTCTGGTTCTGTCCCCTCCTATGATAATTTCCTGAGTGCTCACCCTCCTAACCTGTTTGACCTCCCTGCCCCCCCTCTCCCCAACTGGCCCCTCCCCAAGTTCCTTTGTTCCCCATGGCTTCTTCTTGAGTGCCTTGCCTCCTGTCCTCTTATTCTTCCTTCTTCCCTCTTCCCAAGGCAGGGTGCAACATATTCAAAAGGTAACACAGTCTGAAGGAGACTTCAGTAAGAACTAAGAGGGAGATTTATCAAGCCACGAGAGGGCTATAACGCCCATTAAACAGAGTATATTGCACGATAAATGCTGTTTCCTTATCCTGCTAGACCAGTTATTATATTTGGGATTTCCCTCCTCCACACAGCTGGCGGAGACAGAGGACACACTTTTTTCAGGACCTCAACCAGGGCTATAAAGGAGGTGTGGCTCCAGACAATCTCAGTAATTTCTGTCTCCGCAATGATGGAGACATGAAGAAGATGTAACTCCTAGAGTCAGGGTGTTCCCTGGCCTGGTTGAATCCTTGTTGCTCCTGGGATAACTACCTCTAGGGGCTACATTTCCCAGTGGTAGCAGTCTCCTAGGTTCCTGGAGATCCCTCCCAGCTTCCTGCAGGCCTGCGAAACCTCCAGGGAATGATGACTGGCCCTGTACGCTGCGGGGGCTGTAGTGGCCCCAGATCACAATGGTGGTTGTTCACCTTCACAGAGTGGCTGGATTCTCAGAAGGCATTCATCACTCTGTAATTTCCTATTGAGTGGGAGAGATAGTAATTTTGATTTCCTTTATTGTATTTTAGTTTTCTATGTAATTTGATTTTTCAGATTGCTTCTCCCTTGCTGGTACAATGTATTTTGTGTTATATTGTGAAATGCATTAAAAATAAAATTATAAAAAAAGATATGATCACCCTCAGATCTCTGAGCGGTGCACATCAGTATCTCACCCCATCACATGCTGCTCCCTTATATTTCTGTACCCCAAATGCATGACTCTACGCCTTATTGCATTAAAATGGAGCTGCAATGCATCCCTGAGTTTTCTTAGATTGCTCCTCATTCTGTCTGCTTCCTCCACTGTGTTCAGATCTTAGTGTCATCTGCAAAAAGCCAAACCTGCCCGAATATCCCCTATGCAATATTACTCATGAAAATATTGAACAGAACGAGCTCCAAGACAAATCCCCGTGGCATGCAATGACATCCCTTCTTTACTAGGACTGAACTGCATTTACCACTACCCTCCGTTGTCTATTTTTCAACCAGTTTCTAGTTTGATCAAATCATTTTGGGCCCACAACCAGGCTGCTCTGTTTTTTTATGAACCTCCACGGCCGGTTCAACTCACCTTATGTCATGCTTGGCCCTTTACTCCCGGTACTCTCGTGGCCGCAGCCAGTCACTGCTGCCGCATTCCTCCTGGCTTCCTGTGCTCCACATGGCGGCTGAGACACTGCCGACCAGCGTTCCGACCCAGGGCTTCCCTAGGCGCGCATGTGCGCCATCTGTCCTCCCTTTAAAGGGCCAATGGCGGAAACTTCAGGCTCGTCCCTGGCTGATGACATCACTGGTACGGGTTATTTTAAGGACTATCTTCATCCACCACTAACTGACTTGGTAACGTGTTCCCTGGTTCCTAGCTGGTGCTTGCTCCAGTTCGCTGGACCTGTTGTTCCTGTTCTACGGATCTCTGCTTTGCTCGTCAGACTCCTGGCTCTGCGCCCTGCTCCTCGGGGCCTGGCTCAGCGCTTCTGCATCAGGGAACATGCCTCAGGGCCCTGCTCCTCAGGGCCTGGCTCAGCGCTTCTACATCTGGGACCTTGCCTCAGTGCTCTCGCTCCTCGGGACCTGACTCAGTGCTATTACATCACGAGACCCTGTCTCTGCGTTCCTGTGCAGGATCTGGCTCAGCACTTCTACATTTCAGGTCTGTCTCTCTGTGACCCCGCTCTGCGGGGTATCTCCCAGCACGTCTACTTCACAGGTTCCTGCTGCTGCAGCGCTTCTACCCCATTAGAACCTGTTACAATGGATTTCCCACTCAGAGCCTGCTTCAACTTACTACTAATCAGGCCTCTGCTCCTGCACTTCCTTTCCATGGGGCCTGCTCCACGTGGTCCTGTTCTACTGTCTCCGGAACTGCAGTACCATCTTATCACTTGAGGCCTTCTCTCTCTCTCTCCTCAAGGGTCCCTCGACCTCGGCCTGAATCTGACCTCTCTGACACTCCCTGCTTCCAGCCGCCTGAGTCTTCCAAGACCACCTACTCAGAGGCCCATCTAAGACCAGCCGGCCCCAGCACCGAAGGTCTCAACCTGTGGGGAACAAGGGCTGGTACTGGCGAAGTTCCTGTTTGCCTCTGCTCCCGACCAGCCTCACCTCCTAATGGCAGGTAGCACCAACCTCACCTTGGGGCAAGGGTCCACAAATCCTAACAGTTAAAAGATTTGCTAAAATCCAGGTATAACACATCCAGTGCATATCCCTGATTTAATTCTCTGGTCACACTAACAACAAATGAATCAGATTTCTTTGACATAATCTCTATCTAGTGAAACTATGCTGCAACCCATTGCGCTCAACACATCACACTATTCTTTCCTTCAGATGGCTCTCCATTAATTTACTCATCATTGAGATCAGTCTAACTAACCTATACTGTAATTACCAACCTTTAACAAAGAGGAATGACACTCTTCTGTCTTCTCCAGTCCTCCAAGTCCTTTCTGTCTCCAAAGATGGCTAGAACAGAACTGCCAGTAGAGCATTCAGAACTTGTTTAAGCTCCCTTAATATCCTAAAATGGATCCCATTCAACCCCTTTCTTTGCAGCTTTCAGATGCATTCCATACAAATGCTCTCCTCTATAAATAGAGTGACAATTTCACTCACTATTATATGTACTCCTGTCAACAATTAGTGGTCCTTCTTCAATCTCTTCTTTGAATACTGAACATGAAAGCATTTGTTCAGAGACCTATAGTCAAATGATGTATGTGGTTAAAATCTGCTTTTAAAAGCATAAGTGTAGGCTTCCGTTGATGACGTCAGTCAGGTAGGAAAAAATTCCCACTTCCTCCCTTGACATCCACAAAGAATCTAGTCTTATTTTATCCAATTTCACACATCCACTCCTATAATGTGCGCAAAAAATTTTCTACAAGATTTATAGACAATTTTGTTTATCGATTGATAGACGATATGTCAACTAGAGCAGAGAATCAGAGCACACAAATCCGGGCCTTCCCTTGAGGATGAAAATATGGCACCCGAGTTATTGCAATCTGTGGAGGGATTAACTGAGGCCACGATTAGAGATATTATTAAAACTGTCTCCGCGGCAGTAACTGAACATTTGTTAAAACTGTAAGCTTCTATGGATGACCTTAAGGAACAGCTTGAGAGCTATAGAGCATCTGTGATGCAAGTTTTCAAGAAAGTAGAGAAGCATGAAACGCAATTTGAAACTGTGAATGCAGTGATTGCAGATCTACAGGCCCAACACAAAGGCAGCCAAGTTAGATGTCTTGGAAAATCGTAGTAAGAGAAGCAGCCTGCGTATTGTGGGGTTTCTGAAAAAGTGCAGACGGAAGAACTATTGTCTTTCTGCGAGACTTGGCTGCCAAATGCCCTTGAAGTGAGCATGAAAGAGCGAGGAATCTTAGTGGAACGGGCGCATAGAATAGGCCCAGCGGGAGCATCAGGAGATAAGCCATGGCAGATAATCGTAAAATTTTTGAGCTTCATTGATAAAGAACGGTTATTAATGACTTACTGTATGCAAAAGGAACTGCTATATAATAATTAAAAAAAATTTATTTTCCCTGACTACTCGGTGAAAGTCATGGCAGCAAGAAGGAGCTAACGCCATATTGTATGCAGTTATACAAGTGTGGCGTCAAGTTCACTCTTCAGTTTCCAGAAAAATTAAGAATATTTCATACTGGCGAGTCAAAATTTCTCCACACTGTCTCAGAAGTGCTAAGTTTTCTCTCTCAACTGGCTGAATGACTGGTTTTGCCTGCAAACCTTGATCTTCTTAATTCTTGGAACCTAACTGTGCATGCCAACAGTGCAAATTGGCTACGCATGTTCCTTTTCTTCTTCATGTTACCCTTAAGGGTTTGGTTTCTGTCATTGTTTCACAAAGTTTAAATTGATTTAGATTCTTCTTTGTGGAAAGAGATCAGGTTTTTTCGATCTTCTATCCTTGCCTTTATTTGAAAGGGGAAGCCAGCTTATATAGATTACAAAATGTTATATCTTAATAAAAATCTGGGTGGACAGGCTCTCCCAGACCTCCGGAGTTATAATGTTGCAGCATTGCTGCGGTACATACAGGATTTGGCTTCCTTGCACAACCAGTTTGACCCAGAACATCTACTACCTGAGTTAGTCTCCTTGAGAACCAATAAATGTTTTGCATTGCTCTCAGCCACTAAAATTGGTACCTCACTGTTGGAAATTCTGGTTTAAAGTGCTATATAAAGCCTGAGAAATAGTGGAGGCTCTTGAATAAGCGATCTACTTTTATCTCTCCTTTTTTGAGCCTATTGGGAAACCTGGACTTTCCTAGTGGCAGAGATTTGAAAGTATTTCAAGAATGGAAAGCAAAGGGTTTGTTTTGTATTGGACAATTTGTAGAGTCTGACACTTTGATTTTTCAATCTTTCATGCAGGAAGATTGGGATGTCGCCAATGTGGATTTTGTCGCCTACCTTTAAGCTAGGCATTATTGTTTTTCAGTTAGGAGGGGGAGTTTTGTATCTATTGCTTTTTCTGATTCAGAAGAATTTTTTGATAGTTCACCCAAATTCAACAAATTGCACTCCTGGGTCTTACAAATTAATGACTGCTCTTCTCTGCTTAGTCTTTCACATTTAGTGGAGCAATGGAACATGGACATTGAACAGCCTCTGGTGGCTGAGGATCTTCGGTCTGCAATTACTGCTCTTTGCCATTATTTAAAAGTGGCAAATTTTGCAAGAGATTCAATTCAAAATCCTCCACCGGGTTTACATAACTAGAACCAAGGGGGCCAAAATGAAACACTGGGCTTCTGATACTTGTTTGAAATGCAATACTGCACCAGGTGACCTGTGCCATACATTAACTGGCTGCCCCAAATATGGTGTTTTCTGGAAAGGTGATACAGATTTTCTCCATCAGTTGTTACGGGTTAACTTCTTATGTTTCTTCTTCTTATGTTCTAACTTTGTATGGTCGGTAAGATATTATATTTTTATAGCTTTGCTGATGTTCCAAAATTGCCAGTGGGTGAACCCAAAATGATAAGGATTGCTCTGACTCTTGCAAAGAAAGTCATTCTGACCACCTGGAATGATGCTGCACTGCCAAATTTAGATACTTGGAAAGCAGAAATGAGACACCATGCCTCAATAGAATGCTTATGTCAAAACAACTTTAGTGAGTGTCCAGTTGCATTGTTAAAGCAGCGGAATTATTTTCTTCTTTGGACAAAGTGTTACGTATGATGTAACAGTACTCACATTATTTCTTATATAGTTATTTATTTAACACTGTGACAGTTAATTTTATTGTACCACCTGTGTAGCCTGCTTCGAATGTGATGTATGTATGTGTGTGTGCATGGGGTTGTATGAGTGAGGAATTAAAACAATAATATGGATAAAAGAGGAGAGAGTCCTCTTCAACAAACACTTTCATGTTTGCCATTGTTTCTGTCTGGACCTGTGAACACTGTTGTGGCTTTTGGTTCTGTCAATGTTTGTACGACCTTTTTCATTTTGTATTGTAACCAAGTCACTTGTTGGTGGCTTCTCTCTTATTTGTTCCCTCCTTTAATAAAAACATGTAAAAAAAAAAAATCATAAATGTAATTAATTAAAAATCTGCCATCCTGCCCCAACCCCTTCCACCTTCTACCCAGCATCGCAACCAGATCTGGCTAAAATCTGTCTGCATAAAATTGATGTGTGCACTGATTTTCCCAGATAAAATAAGAGCTGGAGCAGGATTTGTCCAGATCATAACTTTCAAATACTCAGTTAATGTAATATTCAGCTTTAACAGGCCAGATTTGTGCAGACCTCTTTGTACATACAGATGGCTGTCTCTAAATCCAACTGCATATTGAAATCTTGTGGATGTCCTTGAACAGAAGAGCCGTTTCCTTTGGAGTCATGCCAATACAACTATAGAAACATAGAAATGACGGCAGAAGAAGACCAAACGGCCCATCCAGTCTGCCCAGCAAGCTTCACACATTTTTTTCTCATACTTATCTGTTTCTCTTAGCTCTTTGGTTCTATTTCCCTTCCACCCCCACCATTAATGTAGAGAGCAGTGATGGAGCTGCATCCAAGTGAAATATCAAGCTTGATTAGTTATGGGTAGTAGGGGAAGTAACCGCCGCAATAAGCAAGCTACACCCATGCTTATTTGTTTTTACCCAGACTATGTTATACAGCCCTTATTGGTTGTTTTTCTTCTCCCCTGCCGTTGAAGCAGAGAGCTATGCTGGATATGCGTGGAGTATCAGTTTTTCTTCTCCCCTGCCGTTGAAGCAGAGAGCTATGCTGGATATGCGTGGAGTATCAGTTTTTCTTCTCCCCTGCCGTTGAAGCAGAGAGCTATGCTGGATATGCGTGGAGTATCAGTTTTTCTTCTCCCCTGCCGTTGAAGCAGAGAGCTATGCTGGATATGCGTGGAGTATCAGTTTTTCTTCTCCCCTGCCGTTGAAGCAGAGAGCTATGCTGGTTATGCTCTGAGTCAACTACTAGGAAAGGACAGGCAAACTCCACAGCAAGCCTTGTGTCCCATGGCCAAAGATAGCATCATTGCATGAAGCTGTTGTGTTTCTGATTGGCCATGAGGAGTAAGTAGCTCATGTAAAATGTAGGGATGTGCATTAGTTTATAATGAAATAGAAAAATGAAATGAATAGGGGCCAATTCATTTCTTTTGTGGGGCTCCGAAACAAATTGAAGGAGCTCCATAAATTAAATGAATTCTATTCGTTTCATTCATTTGAAATAGAATGATTTCTATAAGCCATTATAGTCAGTGGACTCTTAAAAATCATAGAAAAGCAACAGGTGCATGAGTACAGTTAGAAATTGGAATAGTGTAAAGCAGGCAGTCAGTCGAGAAGGGGAGGATGAGCATGCAGTCAAGGAGATGAGAGGAATGATGTATCACAGTGAAGCATTTTGCCAGTCTGACCTGTTGCTGTGGACCGGGTACAGTGACACTGATCTTCAAGACTGAGGGTCTGCAGGGCTTCTCAAAACATTGTCTGTGTGAAAGCATAGCTCTCAGCTCTTTCTGAGTTCCTGGTAAAAAATTTTTGCTGTGGAATATCTTATAGTCTCACTGTGCCAGCCCATCACATAAGAGAGGAAAGCAAAGCAGTGAGGCAGCACTACATCACAATATCTGTGTCTCATTGCAGTTGCGTTCTGTTTTTTCCTTTCTGGTGATTGAAGCCTTAGGTACACGTGAGATTAGTCATTTATTCTATGTTTACCTGGCAGCGGGCACAGTGTGGGCAGTGGGCACTAAGCAGTACTTGGACATAAGTAAGCAGTGAGGGCAGAGCAAAGAGAGCAGCATAACAGGCTGTGTTGTGAGGCCTGCCTGTGTCAGAGCAGACAGTTTGATACTGATTGCAGCAGTTTCTCTGTGCTCTCCACAAGGCAGCACGGTACTAGCACAGTCTGGGCATTACAATACCACTGCAAAATATTAAATCTTTATTGTAATTTTCACATCCCCAGTGACATAAAAACAATCATGTCAGGTATTGGGGAAGGCAGAGCGGATAAAGTAAATTTGCAGTAAATGTGTCCAAAATTGGCCAGGTTAGCACTGACTCTAGCAATGTCAGCAAGAACCCAAAACTTAGTCCCAGTATAGCAAACCAAGAGGAGATCAAGTATGGAAGGAATACCTCAAGGCTCTAAAAGGAGATCACCACTTACCGGCAACAGTGCCATAAATACTTGAAAGCATCTCAAGCGGGAAACTGGCACTGAAAGTGGCATTAGCATCCTAAGTCAACATCAAGAGAGAATAAAGCAGAAAAAAAGTGGCATTAGCATCCTAAGGCCTGGATTCTCTAAGGTCTGTGACCTTAGAGAATCCGGCGGTAACGGGGGGCGGGGGGGGCGGTCCTGCGATAGCCGGCAGCTATCACACCTCCGCGGTGCGATCGCTGCTGGCTTTCGCGCCGAATAACTACACCATAAAAGGTGTAGCTATTTGGTGCGAAACTGGCGGCGATAAGGAATCTTATCTTTCACTGCCAGCGATGTGTCGGCCCCCCGGTGCCGCCCCGACTCCTCCTCTTCCGGGGCTGACTCCGTGCCGACTCTGCCCCGAGCTAGCTATCGCATGCGATAGCGTTCGAGAATGACCCCCTCAGTCAACGTCAAGAGGGAATAAAGCAGAAAAGGTGGCAGTAAAACCTCCAAGGCAGGCACTGATTAGGGGGCCAAGCAGCAGAAAGAGTGACTTCAAGGTGTAAGGTCTGGTTATTACCACACTTAGCCCAGCACAAACGATGCTCAAGAGAAACTGTCTTGATATGCACATGTGATAAAACTCAGAATGGTGCCAGAGATTTCATACAAAACCAGAAAATCAGGAAATGGAAACAGGCTGAGAGCAGCTCAATGATGTGGTAAATGGTCTCTAAATAAAGCAGCTCTCACTACTTTCCTGGAAACCAGCCCACAATCATTAGAGAAACCTTTGTGATGAACTAATTGTGATAATAACCTTTACATCTGGCAAACCCATTCTACAAGAAAATCTAAATTCCACCCTGCAACTTGGAGGTCTCTGTGCCACTCAGCCTTGCTTCCATGCCCAGACCTTACGCCTTGGAGTTTCCTTTGCTACTGTGCCTTGCTGTCGTACCCTCAGAGCTAACACCTTGCCGGTTTTCGGGGAGGAGTGCTTTGCACATCTCATGGTGGTTTGGAGTCTTGAAGCCACTTTTTGTGCTGCTTGGCCCTTTATCAGTGCCTGATTTGGAGGTTTTACTGCCACTTTTTTCTGCTTTGCTCCCCCTTCATGCTGCTTTAGGTTCCTAATGCCACTTTTGGGGCCAATTTGCCATTTAAGCTGCCATCAAGGTGCCCTCTTGGAGCTTTGGGGTGTTCTTCCCACTTTTCGTTCTTCTTTGCTCCTCTTACTTGGTGAAATCCTGCCAATGCTGGTACTCCTTTGCCCCTTTACAGAGTCACAAGCTATTGATGCTACTTTTGGTGCAACTTTCCAGTCTCCTTAGTCTTTGTAAGTGCCTTGGAGTTCTTTCTCCCTTCTGTTGATTTCTTCCAACGAGTGTTAAGACAATTGATTAAATAACCCCTATTCTGGAGCCCAATATAGACAGAATATTACCTGTAATGCTTCCCCCATTGACTTTAATGGCAAACAAAAACAAATCAAATGAAAAACAATTTTTTTTTTGTTTTGAAATAAAAGAAACAAATTAGAGTCCTCACAAAATTAATTTTAAAATGAAACATTTTATCCTGTTGCACATGTGTAGTAAAATACAGTGAGTAGGACAGCCAAAACATATCCTTTCCTTTTTACTGAAATTCCTAATTAATTGTACATTTTTATGGCTGTATTAGCTTATTTATTTATTTATTTTTACATTCTGACGGGCGGATTTTAAATGCCCAGCTCGCGTAAATCCGCCCGGATTTACGCGAGCAGAGCCCTCGCGTGCCAGCGCACCTATTTTGCATAGGCCGCCGGCGCGCGCAGAGCCCCGGAACGCGCGTAAGTCCTGGGGTTTTTTTAAGGGGGTGTGTCGGGGCGGGGCCGAATGATGAGGCATTTTGGGGGCGGGACCGGAGGCGTGGTGCCGGCCCGGGGGCGCGGTCGAGGCCTCCGGACCAGCCCCCGGGTTGGATGACGGCATGCCAGCAGTCCGCTGGTGCACGTAGATTTGCGTCTGCTTCTAGCAGGCGTAAATCAAAGGACAAAGGTAAGGGGGGGTTTAGATAGGGCCGGGGGGGTGGGTTAGGTAGAGGAAGGGAGGGGAAGGTGAGGGGAGGGCGAAAGAAAGTTCCCTCCGAGGCCGCTCCAATTTCGGAGCGGCCTCGGAGGGAACGGAGGCAGGCTGCGCGGCTCGGCGCGTGCAGACTGCCCAAAATCGGCAGCCTTGCGCGCGCTGATCCAGGATTTTATAAGATACACATGGCTATGCGCGTATCTTATAAAATCCAGCATACTTTTGTTTGCGCCTGCTGAGCGAACAAAAGTACGCGATCGCGCTTTTTTAAAAAATCTACCCCATACTTTGCACCACACTTTTTTTTTTTTTTTTGCTGCATGTACTCAAAAAAGTTTCACAAGATAGCATGGAATTAAAATAGTTGTACATAGTTAAATATAAATGTGATTATGGCAAGCTACAGTGTTCCTAATTAAATAATGTTTGGATGCTAATTAAAATCTATATTTTCCCTTTGATTTAGTACAATATTATTTTCCCCATGTTTTGTATTTTTTCATTATTAAAGGAACATGTTTTTCAAAATTTTTATTTAGCTTTTTGTTCATAAGCAAAGGTGGAACATGCATGTTGACCAATTTCTATTTTTGCTGAGCTTTTTTTTTTTTTTTTTTAATTTAATAAGTGCACAGTAACGTTTCCATTATCAAGGAACACCTCAGAACATCCTGTTTTCTTATGCACATTGGATTGGTATTGCACAATTAATTGTATCTGTTTTAATTGGAAAGTATTTATACACTTGGGCTTCTAGCTTGTGAAAGGCAGAGGTGTGCAGAAATTACGCACACAAGCAAACCTCTGCACCACAGAGACAAATGTATCTTGATGCATGAAGAAAAATGTTGCAGGTTGAATATTTCCAGCTGCGCAGCCTTAGCTGCACTGAAGAATTTTACAGAACAGAGGCTCTGTTGAAAGCTCATGAAAATAGCCATGCATTACCCGTGCTCAACTCATCTAGAATCACAAGTAGTAGGTTTGAAACCAGAGATCTTAAAATCTGAGAAATTATGTTGTGGTTTTTCATAGAGTGTATTTTATATAGGGATGTGCATTTGTTTGAAATTAAATAGGAAATTAAATATTTACTATTTCATTTTATAACAACTTCACAATGAAATGAAAGAAAATTTAACAAGATGTCCTTGTGTTTTGTTTGTTTTGTTTTGAAAAATAAAGGGAAAAATCCCCTTGGGCCAATCCCTGCCCCCCAAAACATTTCAGGGTCCAGGAACCTCCCTGGCTCTCATGTACCCATGGGAGATCCTGCTGATGCAGCCAGCTTGAGGCCTAGGTCTGGCCAAGGTCCAGGCCAGATGCTGGGGTCCCCCCAGGCCTAGTTCTTTTGCAAGGGTCCAGCCTGGATGCTGGGTCTCATCCCTGAGGCCTCAGCTTTGACCATGCCCAATACTAGGGCCAGGCCTGGAGGGTGTGTTCCATTGGGCTTGCTTGGAAGCCAAGTCCCATGGCCCAGGTCCAATACCAGAAATTGGGTACCATCACTGAGGCCTAGGCCCAGGCTCGAAGTCTGTCCAATCACGGGGGACCTTGCCATACTTTATAATGGTGGTACATCAAAATGGTGCCATCTGCTCAGGAGAAAGGTGCCAGAGTGAAGTCACTGCAGTACATCCTCCAAGAGGAGAATGTCATTGGATGGAAGAGGACATATGGAAGCCATGTCCCCAGCCTCTGGATCTGGGCCTAGGTCAAGGCCTCATAGACAGCACTGTGCCTCTGGGCTGGACCCTGGTGATGGGACTCAACCTGGAGGCAGAGTGCTGTCTCCGAGGCCTTGGCCCCAGTAATGGGACCCCATCTTCAGATGGGCCCTAGTATCAAGCTTTGATCTAGATTGAAGCCTTGGCCTTGTTGACAAGAGCCAGCCTCTGGTCTGTTCCCCGATGTCAGGCCTGGCCTGAGGCATCGGTGATGGGACCTGGCCTTCGAGCCCAGTCCTGGCACTAAGCTTAGGCCTAGGCCTCAGGCCAGCGGTATCATTGGACATGCTCACGTGCAGGCTAAGTGGGAGTTGGGAGGGTTTCTGGCCCTGGCAGTGTTTTCGGGGGTGGTAGACCTGGGGAGGTCCCATTTCATTTTTTTCTTAATATTTATTTTCTTTCTGTAACCTGCAGAAATGAAACAAACATTAAACAAAATGATACCCTGGGGGATGGGGGGAGCTCCAAAAATGAAAAAAAAAATTTTTTTTCCCATCACATCCCTAATTTTATATATATATAGTGATTCACACCAGAAGTTTTGGCAAAAGCAGGTGCAACAATGGTGTTCATGTATAGAATATACCAAAGATGTCTTTTAGGACACAGTTTAAGACAATTGAGTTTGGACTGCTTGTTGCTATATTACAGGAAGAAGAGCTTCATTTGTGCTTTCTCTTGTATCTTTACCTGCAGGAACCTAAACTAGAGTGTGACAAATGCCATGACTCGTGTGTAGAGTGCAAAGGGGCCGGACCTCAGAACTGTACGGCCTGCCCAGCTAATTGGTTGCTGTACATGGAGGAGAGCCGCTGCGTGCAGTGCTGTGGCACGGACCCCCTGGATTCCTCTGAGTGCTGTGACTGCACTGAAACTCTAGGTAGGGCTAAAGTTTTTGGCAGCTTCCTTTAGTAGATGGCTACTGAGGATGCTGGGAATCGTGCGCACCCACATTTTAAACCTCGTAAGTAGGAGATGTGATGAGAGAAAAAAGAGGGAGCGGTCTTAATCTGTGATCGAAACGGACTGGTAATGGCAAATAGGAAATGATGCAGATGGGAACAGTAGAAAAATGGGCTGAGCAACAAATAACCTCCCTGGTAGAGAAGGAGAGGTGGCAGCTCTGCTTAGAGTAAGCTGCTCCACTTTTTCCGTTATGTATAGATTTGAAACACAAGACAATGTGTACAGAACCAAGTACAGTAAATCTACAGCAATTTTTTAATTCTGTTTGAAAGACTCAGTTACTTGAATATTACTCTTAACAAACAGGTGCACTGGTAGAAATTCAGGAAACAAAGAGAGGCTTAGTAGATCGAGAGGCTTGCAACATTCAATATTTGTTTTTCTAAGATAGATATCGTCTCTGTCTAAAACTGCTATGCTATTTTTATGTGTGTGTGTGTATGGGGGGGAGGGCTATGGTAAAAGAGAGGCATAGGGGACATTCGGAGCTAATGTTTTAATCTTATAATAAACCATGAGCATTAGCAGGCAACATTTATGACTACATTTCTCTGAAGTCTCAAGTCTGCAAAATTCCTGTCTCATAAATTGGCAAGCGTTTTCAGATGTTTCTGCGAGTTTTACTCATGTAATTAAGGCCCTAATCCAATAAGGGCAAAACCAGGGGTGGATCACCTTGTCCTAAAATTCCCCATTTATAAAACTGTAAAATCAAATGACCAAGGAGAGCTTGAATGGTGGAAATGCTCAGTTTGCTCAATTATTTTTAGAAATCTTTTTCTAAAGGCTGTCTCTATGTGATTCAGAAACTTCCTTCTTAATAAACTTCAATTTCCTTATATCAGTGGTGGGATACATTTTTTTTTCTGCTGAAATGCTGTATCCTCCCAGCTTCTTCTAAACAAGGAATAAACACCGTGGCAAGCACACTGCCTTCCATTCTCACACCTTCTACACTATGAAACTGATATTCATTTAAAAAAAAAAAAAATCTGAGCTCCTGACTTTAAGCACATAAATTAGGCACCCATATTCATTCAGATTTAGGTGCTGAAATTAGCAGCTGAAAATGCAGCTAAATTTAGGGGCAAAACCTTCTGACCCTAAATTTAGTTCTGCTGTTCATTTGCCTAGACTTAAGCTCTTAAGTTGAGTGCCTACTGCTGAAAATTGGAGATAAGCACCTAACATCGTTTCACTACCCTAACTCTGCCCCCATAGCCACCCACGTTTTAGGAGCCTAACTGAAGGCACTCGGGCCTAGTAAATTTTCAAAAGGAACCCCTAAACCCCTTTGAAACGCGCCCTCTTTGCTAGCATTAAGAGATTGTCATTTTTCAGTTTGGCTGGGAAGTAATTTGAAAACCCTTAATAAAGATAATAGAAACAATAAATAATATTGCAATGCTGTACCAGCTATGGATTTAAATTTCTACTTAAAACCTACTTATCTTCCATTGGCTTCTCAAATTAGCCTTTGTCCCTTTCTTCTTGTGACCCCCCTGTTCATTGGGGGTCACCTTCTCTGCTTCCAGGAGCTTGGGGTCATTCTCCCAAAGTGAGGAAATTAATCTCAGTTGGGGTAATGGGCTGGGGGTAGGTATACTGCAAGGTTAAACTGAGTACAGAGCACACTCATAAGCATTTTAAAAACCCACTGTCCACATCCAAAACTGTGCTCCAAAAAAGAAAAGATGGTTTATTAACATATCTTCAGTTACTATAGAAAGAGTACAGCTTTCAGCTTCACAGCAGATCCAGTAAGACTTTTCTCTCAGCCTCCCAGACACCTCAGACAACCTATGTTATGTTATGTTATGGTCTATATACACCACTCTTCAGCCTGTACTGGGCCCCACTGTTCAAATTCCCTCCTCAAACTCAGCAAATCTCAATGCATTCACTTTAGATCTGGGATGGCTGCAAGCTACTCACTTCCCCTTGTTGCAGGAGGAAAAGGGGGAGACTTTCAACCCCGCTTCCAGGATCCATCCGGGCAGAGGTTTGTCTTTTTCTGGTCCCAATTGGTCTGTTCACAGTTCCTTTCCTTTCTAGTACTTGTGATTCTTAAATCCAATTTTTAATTGTTTCCCATAGGCTCCCTGAGACACTGTTGAAGGTGTCTCTGCAAACTCTGTCCTCTCTTCCCCTTGAAGCCCCTGGAGAGAGGATTCCAGCTGAGGCCTTTCCTTCACATGGTGATTATCGAAGGAGACCCTGCTCTGGGTCTGAGCAGGGGTTATATTTCCTTTTCAAAAGCAGCCCCTAGGAGCTGAACTAGTCTGCCTGTCAAGAGATTCAGAACCACCTAGTTGGAACCTTCCCTGCCCTTTTGCACTCTCTAGGACTTCCCATAGTGGGAAATAACATTACCGGTAACTACAATACACTCTCTGCAGATTACACTTTGCAGTTGTTTCTGTGGCACACAGGGGCTGCATCTTGATTAGTCTTGCATCATAAATTACTTGCAAAATGCTTTGGAATAAAATTCTACATAAACAGAATAAAAACCAAATTGTTGCTTCACTGTAATGAGATCTGGTACTACAAGTTGCAGCTTAGCACAGCCCGTGGTTCATAGTAAGTATCACAGCAAAATACTTGTCACTTATCTCTTTAACAAAGGGCTTCCCAAATTTATCCTGGCAATCCCACAGTCTGTCAGTTTTTCAGGATATCTTCAATGGATACACATGAGATAAATGTGTATATACTGGGTCTCCGATATATGCAAATATATGTCATGCATATTCATTGTGGATATCCTGAAATCCCAGCTGGTGATGGGGCTCACTAGGACAGGTTTGGGAAGCCCTACTCTAACTATATTATTGCCCCATAATAGTATGATTGTGAAAGAAGAAAACCAGAAACTGGAGGTCCCATACTCGTATGAGTGCAGTGGGTCTAAAATGCAAATAGAATAATGTAATCATAAGTGGTTTTACCAATGAAAGATCTGTTTGGCAAATATGGTGGTAAAAGCAGTTTTTCAATTCTGGTTTCTGGCACTAAGCGAAATGAGTTTTGGTGTTCTCTAATGATATTTGGTTGACAGCAAAGAATGATACAGTCTGGTTCATTAAGCTTTTGCAATATCTGTCAGAGAATCCCCAGTATGGGAAAAGGCGTAGGCAGAGGAGGGCTCTGCACTGAAGGTCACAGACAAAATACAATTTTCAGTTTACAAATAGTTTGCAAAAGTATTGCATTTACCATAGTTGTCAATGGGAGAATTTGTTTCACAAGAGTCAGAGAATTTCAAAATCAGCAGATGTGCAGCATTTTAGTAGTGTAAATGAAAAAAAAGTGCATGTCTGTTGGGAGGAACAGGGAGAATGAAGTAAAAAGGTTGCTGGATTTTTTTTTTTCTTATTTTGTCAAAAAAAAAAAAATAATAATAATCCCAGTAAATTTGGTTGTGAAAGAAGACTGTCTTTTCACCAACGGCCGAATTTTTAAACGGCCACGCGTGTAAAAAAAAATAGTTATGCACGTGGCTGGGCCTTGCACACGCTGCGAGCATTTTCAAAGGGGCCCAGCCACGCGCGTAACCCCCATTACACCCAGAAGTGCCGGCCCCAAGGAAAGGGGCGGTCCGGGGGGCGTGGAGGGGTGGGCAGTGCTGGAGGCGGTCAGTATAGGGGCCATTTGCCGCTGTGCTGGGTAAGTGCCCGCTGGCAGTTGGCCTTCGCATGCAAGTTACTTTTACAACCAAATTTTTGGGATTATTATTTTTTTTTGACAACAATGAAAGGTAGGAGCGGACTGGGAGGCCCGCATGTGTGCGCGGCCAGTGGATTTTATAGCATGCGCACGCCGGCACGCGCATGTTATAAAATTGCCGCGTCCATGTGTGCGTGCCGGGAAGCGCACATGCACCTTTTAAAATCTACCCCCAAGTTTTCTCCAAAAGGCAAAAAAGTGTTTACTCTTTTGACTTATTGCTACAAAATTATTTTTCATGCAATGGTTTCCTTTTTACAATATTTATTCCATTTTTTGCTTTGAAAAATATAATATAAATATTATTGTATATATTATATTTTTTCAGTTTCCTAACACAAATCCATCTGAAGGATTACTAAAAAAAAAATATCTTAAACTATTAGATATAAGGGGATTCTATAAGTGTGGTGTCAGCAGTTGGTGCAAGGCTGTGCTTGCTCAGCCACTGGTTATATATTAAATCTTGGAATTCCTGGCAGTAACAATACCCCTTGTGAATCCTCTAAACAGAGTTCTTAAGATGGCATTATAATGAGGCCTAAGGGTATTAGGATGGTTTGATTGCTTCTACAAATAATTGAAATGGTTCAACCATATTTAAATTGGATTAGTTCATGAACAACCCTATAGTCATGTCATGGCAAGAGGGGATTACTGATAATATAAGCCACAGAAGCAGATGTTTATTTTGAAATAATATATGTTGCCATTGTTCTTTCTGTGTTGCCTATATCCCTTTACAGCACACCTGAAGAATGAGCAGTAAATCCAGTTACTACTAGCTATTTTGAATGCAGGAATACTGTTTCACTCATTCTACTGGGGCACAGCTCTTCCATGCTGGTCCTTGAGAATCACAAACATCTGGAGGTCTATATTCAAAAGCATTTAGCTATCTAAATCAGAAGTTAGTTGGCTAAATGATTAGTTGGGCGCATATCCGGCTAAATTCTAGCCAGCTAATAAGTTAGGTGGCTAGAATTTAGCCAGATAAGTTAGGGGAATTCTGGGGCATAACCAGGAGTAGTTGAGTTAGCCAGCTAAATTAACCAGCTAACTGATATTCAGAGTTAGCTGGATGACTTAGCTAAGTCTGGTTGGGCTAAAGAGCTGTCCTTAAGTTAGCCAGCTATATTCAATAGTGCAGCAGCAGCAGCACTATTGAATATACCTCCAAAGTTAGCTGGATAACTTTATCCAGCTAACTTTGCTATCTAGACTGTGTCTGAATATAGATCGCCTGGTTTTCAGAATAACCAAAATGTAAAAATTACCTGATTCTCGGATCAAGCATGCACAAGTATATTTGATGAATATTCATGGTAGATAAATAATCTCAAAACCCAAATGAATTTGTGGCCCTCAAGAACTGAAATTGCAGGACCCTGTGTTTGAGTAGTAATTCCAATTTCAATTTTCACTGATAAGAAACCATTGCTAGACTGTCATGCTGGAAAACTGTCCACTGTACAATACTATGCAATCACAGTTTGTATGGTATCAGGCCATTCTCCTGATGGCTGTAATGTAGGGATGTGCTGTCATATGTTTTGTTTAGTATGCACTAAATTAAATATGCACATACATGAGTGATTATGTGTGTATACAATGGGTTTTTATGTCAACTAACAAATTGTAATGCGCTAAAAAAACCCCAATAAAAAAACATAAAACAATTTAAAAAAACAAACAAAAACATAATGAAACATAAGAACATTTCCAGCTATGCTCCCCCACTATAATGAGAGATTAGTGAAAAGAGCTTTAAAAAAAAAAAAAAAAAAAAAAAAAGGAAACCATATACTCTTATGATTTCATTTGGTAGAAAGCATGGCATAGGCCTAAAACTATATCGATCAAAAGTATATGTTCAATTCAGGCGTGATGAACAAAGAAATAAAATAAGCCAACTGCATGTTTTTTGTGTGACAGATGAGTGCCTCTTAAGGACTGGACTACACTTACCTTCTGAAAACAAAGGGAAAACAGCTTTATTCATTGCTACGTCCATCTTACTGATCCTCAGCATTGGCGCCACCATGTTCTTCTGGAAAAGGTCCCGATCCAAACCAAAGTCCATCAGCAATGTTGGATATGAGAAATTGCCAGACCAAGCAAAGGTTTTGCCTTCCTACAAGGCCAGTCGAGAACGCACGAGCTTCCAGCAGGACCAAGTCATTGAGTACCATGATCGGGAGGAGGAGGAAGAAGAGGAGGATGATGATGATATTGTCTATATGGGCCAAGATGGCACGGTCTATCGTAAATTTAAATATGGACTTTTGGAAGATGAGGAGGATGATGAATTAGAATATGATGATGAAAGCTACTCATTTAGATGATTTTTAGTTGCAATAGATATTATAGGGGCTTTTTTTGCGCTTTCATGTTAAATCAAATCACGGCTTGATAGAAGAGATTCTAACATTATTTGTTATTCTTTGTACGTAGGCTAGCTAAACTGAACATTTTTTTTCTCACATAAGAGATCGGTAAATACTAGGGTGAGTAGAAGAAAAAAGTAGAAAGGAAGTTCTGTGTAATTACAATAGGATTTAAAATGATGAAATTGGATTTTTTTTTTTAAGCTAGAGGTTTTCCCAGTGTCACACAAAATGCATGACTGCTACAGGGTCAAAAAGCTTTTTGCTCTTCCATCAGTGTGTTCCCAGATAAAATGCCTATGCCAGAATTCCTGACAGACCAGGCTACATATCAAGTTACTGAGCATACAGATTCCAACAATTCAGTGATAATTCATCGTCATAACTTATGTTCAGAATGACTGTCCTGCTGATTCTCTCTGAAAAATGCAGCTAAGGGTGAGTGAAAAGTCGTCTTCTCTCAGCCTCCTTCGGGATATTAAGAGGGTAGTTTTCAAATATCCCGCATAACCTATGCAGCAGATGCGTGCAGGAGTCGTCCCCAGTTTTCCAAGCAAGCTCGCACGCACGCATACTTCCACTTTGAAAATTATCCCACCAAATCTGCCCCACTCGAGTTACACCTGCTTTTTGTTGCGCACCTGCTTTTTGTTGCGCACAAAAAAATTCCTGAAAATGTCCCTGCATACAGTAGAATTGTACAAAGCCTGCATGAAGTCCAAACCCCCACCCCCAGCTTTGCCCCCAGGAACGCTTTGCGCTCGGTTCCGGTAAACTTGCACGTGAACCTGGCATAGGCGCATAAGTTTACCCACATATCGGACGGGCACATTTGTAAAAGGATACTTCTGCGGGTAAAACTGTTTTATATGCAGAAGTCCCTTTGAAACTTACCCTCGGCCTCTAAAAGACTAATACAATGTAGTTGCTAGAGGGGCATCCAGTAGTAGTAATTCCCTGAGTAAGAACAGTAGCAGATGATTGAACTTTAATTCTCTGGAGCAGAAGGAAAGGACAAACTCAGCAGAATGCAATATGCCTGGCTAACCTCCCCAGATTTCTTTGTCATGTTTGAACTGCACAGTGCTTTGCCAGGGATCTAAGAGTGAGAACATTAGATAGGGCCCTACACAAGATTACATCACATCATGAACCCCTTGGGCAAGAATCGGGATAATGAATTGTTTTCTAATTATTTATCAAAATAGCTTATGTTCTTTTGAACCAGAGCCATTTTAGAAAGTGTTTTCTCTATTTGTTTATAGTTATCTATCGGAAAGGAAATGGCACTCTGAGTATAAAAGAAAGCAAGCTTTCAACTTACAGAGCATTGCAATCTATAGGGAATACAACCATTTCAGAAAGATTTTAGAAATATAGAAATATGATAGTGTAGCTAGCCATGAGAAAAATGAACATTAAACTTTGTTTATACATTAGTACTAAAGATCAATACTATGCAGACTGTGTGTGTTTCTTCATACTTATGTGTATATATCTATGTTTTCCTGGCGGTATATATCTATATATGTATGTGTGAAGCAAAGTGTTTTTTAATCTATTTAAACCAAATCACAACTGTTAATTGGCAGGTATAGGATAGTAGGAAGATAATGAAGTGAAATTCATTTGTGAAAGCAAAGCAGCAACAGCATGAATATATGGCAAATAAGCACATCTGTTGGATTTTAAGACTATATAAAGAGATTTCCCAAGAGAGGGAGAACTGACTGATAAGTGATCACTGTATTATAAATGGCTGAAACATTTCCCTTTTAGACAAAGGACCCGCACTAGTAATGTAGGTTTTCATATCCCCATACCAGTAATGCCACAGTCTCTTATCCCCATACTTGTAATCCCATAGTCTCAATGTTTCCATTCCAAAGATGACCTCCTTACTGTTGTATCAGGCTTTTGCCTTGGTTGTGGTCAGTACTCATTGTAATGGCATTGTCCTCGGGCAATATAGTGTACAGTCTGTATTTTTTTCAGACTCTTAACTTGTACATGATGCACAGAAACTAATGTGCATTGAGGCTCACGGTGACTCATCTTCCAGAGACATGGCATTATCATCCACTGTTGATGTAAAGCAAAAAAAAAAAAAGCTTATATCAACTATAGTACATATGCCTGGTAAGACTTGATTAATTTTGCTTTTAATGACTGAGTTTTATGTAATGTTGCATTGTACACTGACGTCACTTAGATTTATCTAGAAGGACATCTTTGGCCTGTTAATGGTAAACTATGAAAAATATCTGCCATGTATTTGTTAGAAAAATACTTTCAAGGATTGTAGAGAGTAAACACAGAAAAAAAAAAAAAAGAGAGCAAAGGTTTTTTTCCTCCGCTATCTAGAACATAAAAGTCTTCATACTGGGCTTCTGATGTTAAAACTGAAAAACAATTGCAAAATAAAATAAGGAAAGAATACAGGATGACTGTTGGTTCTTCATTAATATAGCACAATCTAGGTTGGTACAAAAAAGGCAATTATATAATTTACTGCAAATATAGCATAACAATTCAGTTTCTCTTTTCAAGTCAGAGGTGCTTCCTGATATCGTCTCCCCCAGTTCATTAATGGGATGGTCTCACAACCTGAAATAAAAATAAAAATCCTTAGCTTTTGATTTTGGTCTTTTAGGTATTTTGATAGTATTGTAATGTGATATTTGACAAAAGACATGGGGTGAATTTTGAAAATGTTATGCTCGAAAAAATTAGCATATACAGTACGGGGCGGATTTTAAAAGGAGCGCGAATAGCCTACTTTTGTTTGCGCTCCAGGCGCAAACAAAAGTACGCTGGATTTTAGTAGATACGCGCGGAGCCGCGCGTATCTGCTAAAAACCTGGATCGGTGCGCGCAAGGCTATGGATTTTGTATAGCCAGCGCGCGCCGAGCCGCGCAGCCTACCCCCGTTCCCTCCAAGGCCGCTCCGAAATCGGAGCGGCCTCGGAGGGAACTTTCCTTTGCCCTCCCCTCACCTTCCCCTCCCTTCCCCTACCTAACCCACCCGCCCGGCCCTGTCTAAACCCCCCCCCTTACCTTTGTCGGGGGATTTACGCCTCCCGGAGGGAGGCGTAAATCCCCACGCGTCAGCGGGCCTCCTGCGCGCCGGGACGCGACCTGGGGGCGGGTCCGGAGGGCGCGGCCACGCCCCCCGGGCCCGCCCCCGGGACACTCTCGACACGCCCCGAAAACGCCGCACGGTTCGGGCCCGCCCCGACACGCCCCCCCCGACACGCCCCCTCCGAAAACCCCGGGACTTACGCGAGTCCCGGGGCTCTGCGCGCGCTGGTAGGCCTATGTAAAATAGGCCTACCAGCGCGCAGGGCCCTGCTCGCGTAAATCCGCCCGGTTTTGGGCGGATTTACGCGAGCAGGGCTCTGAAAATCCGCCCCTACATGTCTAAGTAGCCTTGCTTATTCCATATTTTATGAAAGTTGAAAATATGTGCATATTTTCACTTTTGCATGTACTCATACATGCTTTAAAAAGGGGCGGTCTAGGGGCATTCCAAGGTGGGGGCCACCATTTATGAGTGCAAGTTGATATTTTGAAAGACACATACATAGATTTGCCATCTTACTCCTTTAATTTTATACTTCCTAATAATCTGGCGTGATATTAATTGTGTTTATGGTGTAGTACTGACTGGGTGGGAAGTCTGGGTGAATTAGGTGGAGTTCATGGTGAAGAATCAGGAGGGTCTCAATGACCTGGAGAAGGACTGGGTGAACTGGTAGGCTAACTAGTAACTGGTAATTTTCTTGATGCATGCATGTTTGAAAATACACAGATTTACATGTGTAAATCCCAACATACATTTATTTTTGCACATAAAATATAGGTAGGAAAAGTATGCGCGTTCTATGCATTGATATACAAATGTGGCGCTGGGTCCAGTGCATGGACGCTGCCTATAACTTGGCGCCGTGCTGGAGGTGGTGGTGGTGGTGGGGGGTCCAAGTCAAATACCTATCTGTGGAGACGTGACTTGGGGCTTCAGGACTGCAGTCCCAGATCTCTCTCGTGCTCTTGGCATGGCGGCAGTGGCACAGCAGCGTCATGGCGCTGGGAGCATGAGGGAGGCAGAAAAGGGGTGGAGCCAAATCGTGGCAGTACAGAGAGGTCCCAGGAAGGGCCAGGGTGTCCAGTGGTGGCCCCATTGGGGGCTTCAAACCTGGGGGCGGGCTGACAGACATCAATAATTGGGTTTGTTCCTTCGCTCGAATGGCACAGCATATGGTTATGTGGTCCTATTTGAACACTATTGTCAGGGCCTATTCAGAGTACAAGGAATTTGCCTGGCTCAGCTATGACAAGAGGTTCAGGGAAAGAATGGCTGACACTCTGAGCATGTCATAGGGCTCCTACCACAGAGTTGTGGCTCACCAACATGACTGGAAGGAAATCAGATACATCTGTAAGCAGCTGGCCATTTCAAGGCCAAAGTAATACACAAGGTCAGGGGAGTTCAGGGACCAATACTTCTGAGGCATTGCTAGAGATACAACAAAGGGGCCTGTTTGACATAGGACTGCAAGTTCAAGCATATCTGTACCACTTGCACCGCTGGTCACCCAGCCACCAAATGCCCCAGAAAGGGTTACAGCAGAAGAGGTAAGTAAGTAACGCCTTTGATAGGGCTCCAGCTCCAGTGCAGTGGTCCGTGCTGAAGAGGAGCTTAAGGTCTTATCTGAACCAGTGTGCCCCCACTGCACTGCTGGGTGGCTTCAATGAGGACATTTGAATCCCTACCAGGGTTCTTCAGTCACTACCCCATACAGAAATGCACCTTCTGCGACCTGGTTTGCTCCTGTAATTAGGGAAATATGGACAGCTGAGCTGAGCCTAGGTAGGATAACAGTACCGTTTCCGGGCATGGTGGTGCCAAAGAAAGAGCTGGGTAAGTTTAGGTTGATCCACAACCTTTCCTTACCCTGTCAGCAGATCTTTTAATAATTTCATCCCTCAGGAGTCATGAATGGTGCAGTACGCATCGTTTGTCAATGCATTTAACCTTCTTAGGGAATGCGGAGAAGGGGCCCTCATAGCAAAGGTGGATATAGACTCTGCCTTCTGGCTTCTCCCCGTACATCCTTTGCTAGGATTTTTTGTTTGTTGGTGCAAGCTATTTTGATAAATGCATGCTGATGGGCTGCTCCATTTCATGTGCTTATTTCAAGGTTTTCAGCACCTTCCTGCATTTGGAGCTGTCTCTCTGTGCATGAACTTGATGAGCATAGTCCACTACTTGGATGACTTTCTGTTCATCAGCCCTCACCGCTCTGGCATGTGCTCAGTGCTCTTCAAAAGCTTTCAAAGTCTGGTGTGCACCCTTGGAGTCCCATTTGCCATTGTCAAGCTAGACCACAGTTTTGACATTTCTCTGCATCGAATTAGACTCCACACTGATGGTGTCTAGATTCCCTGCTGACAAACTTCAGAAGCTGTCCTCGCTGGTCCACAGCATGGGCCAATGTCACAAGATTACCCTGGCATCTGCACAGTCCCTTATCGGGAGTTTGGTATTTGCATGCAGGGTCATCTCTATGGGCAGACTGAACCTGTCATCCGTGGCAGTTAGGAAGAGGCATCATAGGGTAATGCACTCAAGGGTAAGGGTTTGGGGATGTGGGAACGATTCCTGGCCAACTTTCATGGCACAGTGATCTGGTTGACCCCACCTGTGTCCAGTGTGGACCTACAACTGTTCTCAGACACCTCAGGGGGTGTAGGGTTTGGCATATATTGACAAAGATCCTAGGGCGCAGAAACATGGCCAATGGAATGGACTCGGTTGGGTGTCATATTGAATATCACCTTCCTGGAATTGTTCCCAGTCGTGGTATTGCTGCATATTTGAGGCAAACTTTACCCAACAAAAGAGTAGTATTCTGGTGTGCTCCTGTATCTGAACTGTTGAGGGAGATGATCTTAAGGTGTTTGTAGTTAAATATGGTAGCGCAAGCAAGGCACATTAACGGGTTGCGCAATGGGAAGTGGGAAGAGTTCCAGAGGATACCACCACACTGAAGAGTCGGGAATGACTGTGCCAAAATATCTTTGGCTCTTTGGAGCAAAGACACACGAGATGCTCTGCCAGTCCATCGCACCATCCACCTGGCGATCTTATGTGAGAGGCTACAATGCAGTCCTGCAATTTCTGGGTGCCTCAGACTGGCTGCAGGACCCCATGCCATCTCTCTGGATAGTGCAATATGTGGTGCAGGCCCAGCAAGATGAAACTTCCTGGGGCACGGTGCAGGCTAACCTGGTTGGCTTTACTTTCTTTGCAGGGGCATAGAATTGGCCCAACCTGGTTAAGGACTTTGCTGTCAAAAGAGTCCTGGCCCCCCGAATGAAACAAACCTTATTCATTGCATTCATTTAAAATGAATACATTGGGCCTAGGCCTATGCCCGAGGCCAGAGCCTCGCCTAAGGCATAGGTCAGGGCCCAAAGCAGGAGCTGCAGCCTATGTCTGAGCACAACACTGAAGTCTTGGCTTAAGCCTGGGGTGATGCTGGGGATTCGGCTGAGACCCCCGATCAGTCACTCACTTGATCCACCTGGTATCCGAGAGCCAGGCTGTGTCCCCAATGCCTGGGCATTGGCCCAGGCCCAATGCCAGGGCCCGACATGAAGGCCAGGTCCCAACACCTGGGACTCGACCTAGGCCTAGGCTGGATCCCGGACCCAAGCCCAAAGCTGCAGCCCGTCCCAGAGGCCAGATCCCGATGCTGAGGCGTTAGCCCAGACCAGGGCCCGAGCTTGACACCATGGCCAGGCCTGCAGGCTAGGTTCCGACACCATGGTCTTGACCTGGACTCTGGCCTGGCCTGGAGGCCAAGTCCTGATGCTGGAGCCTTGGCCCAGGCCTGATGCTATGGCCCGGCTCAGAGGCTGGGCCACCCTATGTCAGGGCCTCAACTGGGTGCTGGCCCAGAGGCCACATTCCAATGCTGGGGCCTCGGCCTGGACCCAGGCCCAACATTGAGGCCTGGCCAAGAGGCCAGGTCCCAATGCCTGGGACTTGGCCTAGCATCAGATCCAGGTCTCACAGCTCCATTGACACCATCCTCTTATTTCTTCATTAAACTGATGCTCTGCACTGGGATCGTGCTGGAATGAATTAAGTTTGGCACATTCACCCCAATGGATGGCCCCATTTTGATGTATGGCAATGCTGTAGAATGCTGAACATCAAAATGGCACAGTCTGCTGAGGTGCATGCACCAGAGTTAATTAACTCCGCATGCCCCCAATGCACAGCCTCAGTGTAAAGAAGAAAGAGGAGGATGGCATCAACAGAGCTGCAAGGCCTATGCTCCAGACTTTGGCCTAACCCCAGGTGTCAGGATCTGGCCTGCAAGTCATGACCCAACATCAGGCCTGTGACCAGACCTTGGGTCCTGGCATTGGCCCTGGCCTCTGGAACAGGCTATGGAATCAGTCCTGGGCCCGGGTATCGGGATCTGGCCTGTGGGCCCAGTCTCTGTGTCAGGACCCAGCATCTGGGTTGGGCTACGGCGTCAGGCCTGGGTTCTGGTTCTAGGCATCGGAATCTACTGTGTCTTTTGTGTTTGCAAGGCCGACGCTTCGGTCTGGGCCTAGGCCTTTCTGGAGGATCCTCACTTGACCAGGTACGTGGGGGCCTGGGGGACATCACCCTGGCTTTTTTCTGGGTGGGAGGGATGGGTGTTGAGGATGGGATGCCCTGTTTTCTTTTTTTTGGGTTGGGTTTTTGTTTTTTTTTTAAATGTTTGATTTGGTTTGCTTTTTTATATGAATGAAACAAATCACACATTCCACGAACCAAATTTCTTCAGGGAAAACCTCACACAAATGAACTGAAATGAAAACAAATTTTTTTTATCCCTGCACACCCCTAATTTGAATTAGTTTTATTTCATGCTGCCTTCACCATCGCATTTTTTTAGGGCACTCAGAGTGAGTGAGCTATTGGCGTCAGCAAGTTGCAGATACTACAGTACTGGCTTGCATGTGTTGAACGTCTCAGTCTATGATGGTAGGCTGTCACTCAGAGGCAGGAGGTCAAAGACAAATCAAATGGCTCGTGGAGCAGCAATCACTCTGGCTGCAGTGTGGGGATTCGCCATATGCCTGGTGACAAATGCTAAACTCTAAGCTCCCTTCAGGCCAACCGGGGGGGGGGGGGGGGGGGGGGTGTACAATTCTTAGTGCATTCAGACTCACTCCTGCTCAGCAGATACCATACTTAGGAGCATACTGTATGTGGCTGGGATGCAGGTGGAGCAGTTTGGGATGCATTTGTTCAGAATCAGTGTAACATCTAATGTGGCCGTGTCTGGTTTACCTGGTATGGCAATTCAGCGCATTGACAGGTAGTGGTCCCCAGCTTACCCAACTTATATTAGGCAGTCATAAGGTGCCCCTAGTCACTATACATCCTAGTAAGCTAGCCCATCAGCAGAGGTCAGGTGTAGGCAACACATACGCCCTGTTTGACTTATATTAATGAAGTCGTGTTATTTCAGGTTTTCGTTGGTGATGAAGGATAGTGTGGATCACAGGGCACTCATTTGTGTTTTAGGCTAAGAAAAGTGCTCTCGGAGTACATTTGTGTTTAACGCCAAACAATGTAATGGTACGATGGCTGGGCAGAAAGGGAATGCATTGGGATTAGCTTATCCTACTTCTGCAACACCTACTGGTCAGATCAGCCCCACCTGAGGTACTCATCATACCCCTGAGAGGCAACAATCTGGGGCATTCCTGGTCGGTTTCTAATTGACAACATTAGAAACTTCATTGCTCTAATCTCCATGCTGATGCCTGGCATGAGGGTCGTATGGTCCAAAATCATCCCTCGATGCTGGCTCCTGCACACCTTCTCTGGGGGTGTTGGATGGGCAAGATGAATAAACAGATCAGCAATTTCACAGTAGGGGAGTAGCCTAGTGACATTGGGCATTTCACTTTACCCTCTGTTGCCTCGAGTACAAACTTGCCCATAGATTCATCAAAATGCATTAGTAACACATTTATAATAAGAAAACAAAGAGGTAGGCGATCTATGATAGCCGTCAGGATAAACACAAAAATAGATGCCTTGATCTTTTTCAATTGTTTATTAAAACAGAGACGTGTTCACAAATTGCCCGACTCAGGCCGAGTTTCACGGTTCAAAAACCGCTGCCTCAGGGGCTACAAACCAAAAACAAATTAACATCAATATCTAAGAACAATAATCAAATTAGCAACATCTTTCAGATCTTATAAATATTAAAAAGTCATTATTAAAAAAATAAAAACTTTTTTAATCCTTCACTAAGATCTCAGATATTGATAAAAAATATTAATTAAAATTTAAAAGATGTAAATTCCTAAAATGATGACAAAAGTTCAACTACATATCAAACATACCCAAAAAATGTTTTATTCATTCCTGCTTAAGAAAATAATATTTAACAATATATCTACTTCTCAGCAGGTGCAAAGATAAATTTACCTTAAACATTAAAATTAAAAAATGTAAATTCCTAAAATGATGACAAAAGTTCAACTACATATCAAATATACCCAGAAATTGTTTTATCCATTCCTGCTTAAGAAAATAATATTTAACAATATATCTACTTCTCAGCAGGTACAAAGATAAATTTACCTTAAACACTCCACAGTCGTGAAAAAATCTCAGTAGTGTATTTCTCATCCAATATACAGTCAGTGATTATCAGCAATGCTTAAAATAACTAGAGAAAATATAAGACAAACTTAAAAACTGAAATCTCATCCCAATGCCTGCCAGGCATTCTTAATATATTCCTGATGGTAAAATGGCAGAGAAACAAGTAAAAACAATGCTAAATGAAATAAATACAACTTTCTTTTTAGACATCATATCTTAACATAAATCAAACATCCAAACATATCAATGAACTGCACTCATTATTTAGATTTGTTAAAAATAGTGATAATAGTAAACAAACAAATAACATGCCATTGAGAGTATTACAAACATATTTTAACTACTCTTTGCTTTCAAAACATGGTGATCACTTGCCAAATATTTTCCTTAACATTTTAAACTCGGGTGCACTAGAAAGGCAAAAGACACTGCGATGTACTAAAACAGCAAAAAATTCTAATTAAAGCTACAAAGTTATGTTCATGGAAAGATGCCCTTTATTACTCAAATCGCTAAAAAATCTATTTAAAAAACGCTAAAATATAGTAAATAAAGACGTTTTACCTTCTGCAAACAGCGCATCACTCCAGGTCTCTGCTAAAGCTAAGCTCAGCGCTGGATATCCACCATTTTAAATCGCCAATTTTGGCGCCAAAAATCGGGACCGGAGACTAATAAAATTATTTTATCCCAGTTTCTAACAAAACTCAAATTCAATCTAAAAAGCGGAAAAGGTCTATTAAAATATTAAATTCTTTAAACTATTTGAAAAAAACGATTTGTAATCAATTTAGTGGGCGTTCCCTCAGATGCCAATCAACTAAGTGGGTGTGTTCTTTTGTAAAACATCGTATGAATGAAACACATCCGATTCAGAGAGTGAGCTAGTAATTTGGTCAATGGCATGTAAAAAACCAACTATCTGTATTCCTTTGATCTGTATTGGTTGTAATATAGTTTGAGAAAAGTCTGCTATAAATTTATTTTTCAATTTAGATTAATTCCAAGTTATTTTGCAATATCCAGTATTATTACAAATCATTGTTAAATGGCATTGAAATTGGTAGAACATGCTATATGATATTCCATTTATGATTTTAGATATTTCATCCACTGCATTCATTTAATTGTTTTTTAAAAAAACATATTTTTATAATAAATTATATATTTAAAAAAGTGGTGATATTTGAAAATCATATTTAATTTTTCTTATAAATGATTTTCATGTTTTCATTTTTTATTTATAGTTGGTTTTTTATGTGCCATTGACCAAATTACTAGCTCACTCTCTGAATCGGATGTGTTTCATTCATACGATGTTTTACAAAAGAAGTAACCGCTACTAGGAAGATGACTTTCCAGGTGAGGTGTTTTAAACTCACAGGGGCTCAAATGGAGGCTGCACGAGCCACACCAGCACTATGTTGAGGTCCCAGGTCACAACAGCAGGACGTAGTGGAGGCTTCAGTGAAGTAAGCCCCTCATGAAGCGCCCAACTAAGGGCTGCACCGAGACTGGAGTGTCACCCACTCCCTGGTGGTAGGCGCTCATGGCACTCAGATGCACCCGGATTGAGGTAGTCTGAAGACCAGATTCCGAAAGGTGCCAGAGGTAGTCCAAAAGCCTAGGAGTGGGGCAAGTGAAAGGGTCCAGATCCTCCTCCGTACACAAGGGCGAGAATCACCTCCACTTTGCTTGGTAAGACTTCTGCGTGGAAAGCTTACGCAAAGCTAACAGGACTTGCGAGACATTATCCGAAAGGTCGAGGGACTGTAGTACTAGCCTTTCAACATTCAGGCTGTTAGGCACAACAACCAGAGGTTCGGGTGGTGTAGCCTGCTCAGATCCTGCGTGATGAGATCGGGCGAGGTGCCCAGGCGAATGGGCTCCTGGACAGACAGGTCACGGAGTATCGGAAACCAGACCTGACGTGGCCAATGTGGGGCTATGAGGATCATGGAGCCTCAGTCCTGTTGTAGCTTCACTAGAGTCTTGCCTGTTAGCAGAATTGGAGGATAAGCATACAGGTGACCTGCACTCCAGGAGTGGGCAAAGGCATCCATGGCTGGTCTCTGTCCTTCCCTATGCAGGGAGCAGAAGCGGTCCACCTTGTGGTTCTGCGAGGATGTGAAGAGATCCACATCCGGCTGACCCCACCGGTGGAAAAACCTGTCCGTCATCGAGGGGTTTAGGGACCACTTGTGGGGGTGGCATGTCCGACTGAGGCAGTCTGCCACCACATTCTTGGTCCCTGCCAGGTAGATGGCCTGCAGGAACATGGAACGAGACAGGGCCCAGGCCCAAAGCTGTACTGCCTCTTGTCAAGAGCCTATGCCCCCCCTGTTTATTCATGTACCACATGGGCCACTTGGTTGTCCGTCTGGATCAAGAGGACCTTGTTGGACAGGCAGACCTAGAATGCATAGAGTGCATACCACATTGTCCAGAGTTTCAGGAAGTTTATCTGGCAGCTCACCTCGGTTTCGACCACATCCATTGCTTGTGGAGGCCGTTGACATGGGCCCCCTAGCCTAGGTTAGGTTAGAGGCATCCGTGGTTAAGATCATCTGAGCAGCCGAGGGCTGAAAAGGAAGTCCCTTGCTTAGGTTGGATTCCTGTGCCTACCAGGCGAGGGAGAGCTGGAGTGGTTCAGTTATCTGGACCACTGCAGAAAGTTCATGAGGGGCTTGGTGCCACTGAGACCTCAGGGTTGGTGGCATGCTAGGCATGCTTAGTGTGTCAGTCAAAGTTCTAGAAACTTTGACAAAAATGTACTGTGACGGGGCTCCATCTGATGATGTCACCCATCTGTGAGGGCTACCATCCTTCTTGTCCTGGGAGAACACCATTTATAGTAACCAAACTTGCTTTTTTCTCCCACAGATAAGCAGGCTGAATTAGCCATGCTGTCTGGGAGTCCCCAGCTAAAAGCTGACTATGACATTCTGCATTCAATCTGGTCCATCAGTTCTGCGAACAGTTTCTTTACATGGTCACTGAGTGGAGTATGGCCCTGCCCATCGCCGCATCCAAAGCAACTTGCTGGTCAAGACAGCAATGAGATTTGAAATAATGCAGGGAATACCATGTGGCAGCTTTACAGATGTCCAGAAGAGGAACCTTTTGGAGATGAGCCATCGATCTCACTTGTAACAGAAGTGAATGCACTGTGAAATCCAATTCGAAAGAGTGCTTTTGGAAACTAGCAGTCCAGGAGCAAGTAGGTTGAAGGAAACAGATAGCTGTGAAGCACTAGTTAAAGAATGCATTCTACATTTATAATATGCCAAGGCTCACTTGCAGTCCAGCATGTGGAGCCGTCCCTCATCCTCATTCGCCTTTGGAAAGAAGGTTGGCAATGGGATGGATTGATTAATGTGGAAAGCCAAAACCACCTTGAGTAAGAAACAGGAGTGCATTCGCAATGTCACTTTGTCATGGTGAAACTCGAGGTTAAGTGAATAGTGAACCAAAGCCTGTCACTCGCTGACTCTTCTTGGCAAGGTTAGGGCTACCAGGAACAGCACGTGAGATATCTCATATGGCTACCCTCCAAAGGCTCGAAGGGAGAGAGCATGAGCTGCTCCAGCACTAGCTTGAAGTCCCATGGCACAAGTGGTTTTAGCACTGGTGATCATAAATGTAGCATGCCCTTTATGAACCGGGAGACTAGCGGGTGATTAAATACCGGTAGGCCATTGCAGGGATGATGATAGGCCACAATGGCACTCATGTAGACCCTCACCAAAGCTGTTGCCAGTTTCACTTGATGCAGGGAATGGAGGAGATACTCAAGAAGGAGCTCTAGTGATCAGGAAAAGGGGTCTATGCTCTTGCCGTCAAACCAGGCCGAGCATTGGAGCCACTTGCCTTGGTAATTTCTTCTGGTAGAAGATTTTCTGGACAACACCAGGAGTTCCTGGATTTATGACAATAAGTGCAAGTGGCTACAGATACCTACAGTATCTGAATGTAATCCGCTTTGAAGGGTTGCAAAAAAAAAAAAAAAGTGTGAAAAGCAGAATATAAAAGTCTAAAAAAAAACCCCTAAATCTTAATACTGTCCTTTCAACCTCCACGCAATGAGATGTAGCGAGGAATGCAGGGGGTGAAGCAGAGTGCCGTTGTCCTGCATCAGAAGATTCACCCTGTACCCAAGAGGAATAGGCGGAGCGATGGAAAGTCACCCTCTGTAAATGTAACACAGTTGTCTGGATCAAGCCAGGGCTATCAGAATGAGGTCCACAGAGTCCGAAATCCATTTCTGTATTGTTCTCACGATGAGTGGGTTTGGGGGGGGCAAGTGTAGAGGAGCCCCGCTGTCCATGACATGAACACATTCTGAGAAAGTCACTCCCTACTCGCATAGATGGAAAACATCTCCACCTTCCTATTGTGTTCTGTGATGAAGAGGTCCATGTATGGAAGGATCAGTGTTGTGAAGAGGTAGTCGACCATGTTTTGGCACAGTTCCCACGTGTGCGGATGGAAGGTCCTCCTTAGTCTCTTGGCTTTGGTGGTTTTCCACCCCCGGGTGATAAGTCGGATGGATGATGGAACACTCCTCCACCCATTCCAATATATGCACAGCTTCCCTGCACAACATCCACAAATCAGACCCTCCTTCCTTGTTTATGTAAAACATTGCGAGCTGATTGTCCATGTGGACCATGACAGTCCGGCCCCCCCTCCCCAGGAATCTCTTAAACATGTGTATGGCATTTTCAATTGCTCGGAGCTCTAACATGTTTATCTGCTAGAGTCTCTCCCCGCTGGACCAGAGCCCTTGTGTTCATACCTGGTCCAGGTGGGCCCCCCCCCCCACCCTTTGCTCATGGTGTCCATGGTGAGGATTAGCTGAAGAGTCAAGGGGGAGGGGGTGAAATGGCACTCCGCCTGTAAAAGCTGCGGGGGCGTGACCGCCAGTCCAACTCCTCTTTCATGACCCGGATCAGACTCACTCACCGGGACAGTGGTTGAAAGAACTGAGTCCATTGCACCTTCAGACCCCATTGTAGGCACCATATGTGCAAGCGGGCACGTGGCCCCACATAAATGGCCACTGAGGAAAGACTAAAGAGGTTAGGACGTTTCAGCTTGGCGAAGAGAGGGCTGAGGGGGGATATGATAGAGGTGTTTAAAATCATGAGAGGTCTAGAACGGGTAGATGTGAATCGGTTATTTACTCTTTCGGATAATAGAAAGACTAGGGGGCACTCCATGAAGTTAGCATGTGGCACATTTAAAACTAATCGGAGAAAGTTCTTTTTCATTCAATGCACAATTAAACTCTGGAATTTGTTGCCAGAGGATGTAGTTAGTGCAGTTAGTGTAGCTGTGTTTAAAAAAGGATTGGATAAGTTCTTGGAGAAGTCCATTACCTGCTATTAATTAAGTTGATTTAGAAAATAGCCACTGCTATTACTAGCAACAGTAGCATGGAATAGACTTAATTTTGGGTACTTGCCAGGTTCTTATGGCCTGGATTGGCCACTGTTGGAAACAGGATGCTGGGCTTGATGGACCCTTGCTCTGACCAGGTATGGCATATTTTTATGTTCTTACCATATGGCCGAGCAGGGTCAAGAGCCAGTGGGCAGAGGTGTGAGCACAGTCCTTCAGTTGGATGGCCAGCATGCACAGCGTGTAGGCCCTGTCCACCAGCAGGAATGCTCTGCCCAGCACGGTACTTATATGAGCCCCAATGAACTGGAGTTCTGCATGAGTTGCAGACTGGATTTCTTGTAGTTGATAATGAAACAGAGGCCCTGTAGGCAATGGATTGTAGTCTCCAAGCCGCTCTGTAGAGTTGCTGGCTGTGGTACCACTATCAAACATTCATCAAAGTAGAGAAACAGTTGAATTCCCTGTTTCTGGAGGTGGGCCACTGCTACCACTAAACACTTTAAGACTCTCAAGGCATAAGAGAGACCCTGTACCAAAAGTGGCACCTGGAGACTTGGAAACAAAGGTAGTACCAAGAGGAACGGTGTATCAGGATATGTGAGTATGCCTCCTTGAGGTCCAGCAAACACATCCAATCATTGGGTTGTAGAAAGGGAAGAATGGATTTGAGAGATGTCATCTTGAACGTCTCCCGTTTTAGGAATTTGTTGAGAGCTTGCAAGTACAAGATCGGGTAGAGCGCACCTGATCTTTGGGAGATGAGGAAGTATTGGGAATAGAATCCCTGGTTCAGCTGACTGCTGGGAACATGCTAAATGGAACACTGGTGGAGCAATTTGGTGACTTCCTCTTACAACAATCATTGGTTCTCTAAGGTGGACTGATGAAGTTGTACAAGGTGGAGACGACCTGGGATGCTCTTGAAGTTCAATGGGTACCCCTTTCTGATGATGTTCAGCACCCAACAACTGGAGGTGGTCACCACCCAAGGAAGGGAAGACGACACTCTGCCCCCTATTTTCAGCAGTAAGAATATCCCAGGTATCTGTGGGCCACTCTTACTGCTGAAAGTTGGTTGGAGGTGGACATTGCGGTTGTCGGTTCTGCTGAATGTTGTGACCTTGCTGTTGTTGCCACTCAGGACGGTAGGATGGATAGGGTTGTAAGGTTGCCACAAATAATAGGCCCTCCTAAAGCACCAATACTTCCTGCACGAGGATTGCTGGTCAGCAGGATACACAAGTAACAAGACTGCTATATTCTGCTCTTTCAACTGAGCACAGTTTCCTGCAACTTGTTACCAGATTGTCTACGAGAACGGGAGGTCAGCCAATTCTCCATGAACGGCCTCCTGAATGGCACTGGCCTGAAGCCACGCTATCATCCGAGCTGCTATGGCCCCTGCTGTAGTCAGGGTGGATGTCTTGATAGCTTTATATATTGTTCGCAACAGGTGCCTCATCCCCTCTTCTAGGTCATGAAATTGCTGCAGCAGGGCTTCATCCAGGGACATAGTTGCCAAGTGGGGCTTTAATGACTGTAGGCATTTGTACAAGTACTGCATAATATAGAATTAGTGCTGCTGAATTTTTGCGTTCAGCATACCTGCCTGGAACGCTCTCCTACTGAAGTTGTCTAAGTATTTGCAGTTGCTGCCTGGAAGGGTATTCAAGTAGAGGCAGGTCTTTTTGGCTCTCTTCATGGCCAAGTCAACCACCGAGGCATGTGGGAGTTAGACCATACTGTAGTATGGACACTGACTCGTGCAAAACTAGAGGTCTGTTTTTCATGAGGTTGTTTGACAGGAAAAGGGGCACTACCATCCTTTCGTCATGACAAAGTCCAGCACTGTGGAGGATGGCAAAACAGTTGGCTCGGCCAGCACCTCATAGATCTTCAAGATCCCCAGTTCTTCTGGCACTTTGCGTGTTTCAATGTTAAGTCAAGTGCCTACCTTCTCCACAAATTTAGACTAGGAGAGGTACTCCGGTGGCAAGGTGGGCTCAGGCTGTTCCTCTGGTGGATCAGATGTACCCTGTCAAGGAGCCCAACAACGAAGGTGGTAAAAACTGCAGGGAGATGTTCCCCCTGTGGAGAGTGCTGAGGGGCCAAGCTACCAGTCTGGGGCTCCAGCCTACTGTCCCCTTACTGAGACAAAACTGGTCTACCCGTGGGTGAGTCCTCGCGAGGGGTAGGGTGAGTCTTGCTACCTCCCTGATCAACAGAGGTGAAGAACTGGGACAGGACTCTAGCATCTGTGAAACTGCCTGTAAGGCTAGGTCTCCTTGGCCTTGACGAAATGTGTGTTTTGATGCAGAATCCCTTGGGGGCAGTGCCACCAGCAGGATGTCAGTCAGGACATCTGGGCCACAGTTGCGACCGCTCTGTCGTGCTAGACCTTTTCTGCCTCTTTTGGAGGGGTTCCTGCTGTTGCGGTGAAGACCTCCTCTGTTTGGATACAGAGGACAGATCAGAGTAGACTCGCCCTGAGGACTCAGAGGAGCCAATGGACAAACTCAGTTGCAGGCTCCAACTTTGAAAACCCCAGCTCTACCAATTCACCTGGGGATCCACAACCGGACAAGGCTTCCCAGTCAAGGAACTGAAGACAAATTGATTCCTGTGACGCTGACACTTTTTGCTGAGGGTTTCAATGCTACATGTCCTTGCATTGGCTTCTGCAGCGAGGGGTTATCCCACGTCAAGCCAGATGCAAGGCAATGGTGCATCAATGTACTGAGCAGCAACACCTCCTAGTGCTTCAGCTTCGATGTGTGCGTTGATGGTTGTGCACAGTGCCTCGGGTTTTTGCGTCACGTCTGTGGGGAGCGACTGCGAAGCCTCAACACCTGAGATTTCCTGGTAGATTGTGGCGGTGCATGGCCTGACCCGCCATGCATCTGGCAGGCGTGGGAGCAGAGGGGGGGATTGGCTCATCTGTCCTGGCCTCTTGTCCAGCAGTCCCAATGAGGTGGCCCTTTTTGATTTTTCTGGGCCCAGATGAAGAGTGGGCCGACCGGCACTCTGAATTGGAAGCATAGGACCCAGATTCCTCCTACTGCAGCCGAGCTATTTTGGCAGCACGTTGGCACTGGGCCCGGGGGGACATGTGGCCGCAGCCCCTGCATGAGCTCCAGGCCCAGGTATAAGTAATAATAATAATGTCCGGTGACAGACAATCTTTCCACATTGGCAAAATTTAAAGCCAGGGGGTCTGGGAGGCATCTTGTCAAGAAAAAGGCAAAAATCTGAGGAGAGAAAAGCTCCTCCTACAGCTTTGAGACAGATTAAGGAGAAAGATGGAGCCATGCAGGAAAGGACATGCAGCCACACCCACACAGTAAAGCTCTTATCACCTTTAAGAAGCTCCACCTCAGCTGCCCCGGAGAGACGACCCAGACAGCATCACTAATTGAGCCTGCTTATCCGCAGGAAAACTATTCAAAGTAAACTGAAGTAAAACACAAAATAAGCCCACAAAAAAAAAAAAAAAAATGCAGCAGTGAGAGAAAGCAATGTTCTTTTGCTTCAGCAGAAGAAAAAAATAAAAAAAAAAGACTGAGGCAGCATTCCCATGCAGTTCAAAGATTTTGCAGTCTTTCTGTGGTATGAGAGAACACACTGTTAGCACCATATGATGACATAGCTGGATTTGTTCTGCTTGACCATGGAGAAAATAGGTTTCCCTGAGCTTTTAAATAAAGTACTCTTTCAGAACCAATACTGGGTTGCCGAAGAAAAAAAATTAGAGTATGTTCACAAAAACAGGGACACGGTGAAGTGTATTTATACCAGTGTGTAGTCTAAATAACAAAGGGGCCGATGCAATAAATTTGCATAGAAAGCAGGTACTGATCCCAGATCAGTTTTCCTAACTCTGTCATCTGCCGGTTAGGAAAACCGAAGCCAGGTGTTAAGGAAAAGGATGCTTGTCAGTTAAGCGTCCATTTCTTCCACCCGACTTTCAAGTTTTTTTTTTTAAACTTGTTTCTTTTTAATAAAATTTCTTTACGCATTTAAAACAAGTACAGAAAACTTTTTTCTGCCTTTCTGTACTTGTTTTAAATACGCTCAGCTATTAAAGCCTGCTCCAGGCATGCATTAATAGCTGATCACTAAATGTGCAGACGCATTTTTTTTTTTGCATCAGAGTGAATGCCTAATAGCCTCATTCACATGCATTTGCATGTGATGAGCGCTATTACATTTACTCCGCATTGGACGTGCATAGAATAGGCACTAATCCCCTTATTGCATCAGGGGATTGATTAGCGCCTATTCAACCAGAGTCCGTCTGCTAGTTATACAGTGCACGCAACTGAGCACACTATATTGCATCAGCCCCAAAATTGCTAAGTTGAAGAGTAAGGTGATAAAAGCATAATAGCCATCCTGAAAACTAGGTGGAAAGATAAAAACCAGCAAAATACAGCAATACCAGTGTAGAAAACATACAGCTATGATGGAAGATTGACTGGGGGGGCAGCATAGCCATCTATGTCAGAAATGGCATATAGTCAAGTTAAACATCAATAGGATACAGGCAAAAGTCTCGTATCCCAATGGACAGAAAGTCCAAGAGATAATAGGAGTTTAGTAATATGAAAATGCTACTGTCTTCTACACCAGATGGTTGAAATAAATGGGGAAATTAATACTGAGATCAAACAGACCAGCAAAGTGGGAAACAATAATGGAGGGGTTTTAATTACTCCATTATCAATTGTCTCCCCACAGGCCATACAAGGGAGGTATTTCTAGATACTATGAATGACTGTTTCTTGGAGTAGCTGGTCTAAACCCCACAAGACAAGATGCAACACTAAATCTGGTCCTTAAATGGAATGTGGGACCTTGTACAGGGAATTACTATGGTTGAAGCACTAGGCAGCAGCAACCCCATGATCAAAGTTGATATTCATGTTAGAGTAAAATTCTGGAACAAAAAGGCAGTGGTTTGCCTGCATTTCAAGAAGGGGGATTATGAAAGAATGAGTAAGTTGGTTAGAATGAAACTAAAGGGATCCAACAGAAGGGTTCAAGGTTGCATAAGACATGGGATACTTTTAAAAATACCACACTGGAAGCCCAATTAATGTGTATCCCCCCTCTTTAAGGATCGAGGAAAAGCAGCAAGACGTAACCAGCATAGCTAAATAGTGAAATGAAAGATTATTAGAGCCACGAAAGATTCCTTTAAAAATGGAAAAGGCATCCAAGCAATGGAAATAGAAAAGAGTACAGACACTGATTGAGAAGATTCAAAACACTGATCAGGCCAAAAGGGATTTCAAGAAGCAGCTCATCAGGGAAGTGAGAAAGCAAAATTGCTTACCTTGTAATAGGTGTTATCCCAGGACAGCAGGATGTAGTCCTCACATATGGGTGACGTCACTGACTGAGCCCTATTGCGGGAAAAACGTCTGTCAAAGTTTCTAGACACTTTTGACTGGCAGCCTGAGGCTACTGAGCATGCCTGGCCTGCCATGATATTCTCTGCCACAGGGGTCTCACTTCAGTCTCTTATGTAGCAATAAAGTTTAGGAAAAAAGAATTAAGAAAAGGTATGAGACCCAACTCCGCGGGGTGGCGGGTGGGTTCCGTGAGGACTACATCCTGCTGTCCTGGGATAACACCTATTACAAGGTAAGCAATTTTGCTTTATCCCAGGACAAGCAGGAATGCTAGTCCTCACATCTGGGTGATTAGCAAGCTAGAGGCCGAGTCATTTTGTAGTGAAGCAACGGTGAAGTATTGTTGTTGAAAATGAATCAGCTGTAGAACATAGTAGGTTGGATGTAGAAGGAGTTGGGATTAAACTGGAAACAAGTTCTTTAAGACAGATTGTCCATAGGCAGAATCTTGTCGTCCTTGTTTGTCCAAACAGTAATGAGCTGCAAAGGTGTGAAGAGAACTCCATGTTGCTGCTTTACATATGTCAAGGATTGGCACTGAACGATAGTGTGCTACAGAGGTTGACATTGCTCTTACTGAATGAGCTTTTACTTGCCCTTGGAGAGGAAGGCCTGCTTTTTCATAGCAAAACTGTATGCAATCTGCTAACCAGTTGGATAGAGTATGTTTTCCCACTGCTTTACCCGGTTTGTTTGGGTCATAAGAGACAAAAAGTTGATTGGATTTCCTGTGGACTGCAGTGTGGTTTAAGTAGAAAGATAGTGCACGCTTACAGTCCAAGGTGTGTAAGGCTGTTTCTCCTTGGTGAGAATGAGACCTTGGAAAGAATGTGGGTAAAACTATGGATTGGTTCAAGTGGAATTCCGTAACTACCTTGGGGAGGAATTTTGGATGAGTACAGAGAACCACTCTGTCATGTAGTTTGCCAGTTGTTTTCCTAGCTCTTTTTGGAGTAGGTCCTGTTGAAAGGGAGGGCAGTATTTGAATGAGTTAGATTCATTTGCGCACGTCATGTTTCTGGACTGTAAATGTGATTTGCATTGTATAAGGAAGTGGTCAGACCAGGGGACTGGGTTGGCTGAGATGGATGTATCCGAAGTAGTGATTGCTGAAAATCAGGTCCAAGGTGTGACCGGCTCTATGAGTGGGGGTGTTCACATGTTTCAGATTAAAGCTGGAAAGCATGTCTAATAGTGTTTGGCAGCTTTGTGTTTTGGGGTTGCTGTCCGTGTGGAGATTGAAATCTCCAAGTATTATAGTAGGTTTTTTCGTGTTGATGTTAGTTATTAGGTATTCTAGGAGTGGTGATATTTCATTTTCAAGGAGATTTGGAGGGCAGTAGACAAGGCATACCTGTAGGTGATCAGAGTCAAAGAGAGCAACTTCGTATTTATTTGGTAGGTTGTTAGGGGTCAGTTTCATGTGGAGATTCTTTTTTATTTATTTATCAGTAGTAGTCCGCCTCCTCTTCTGGACTTTCGAGGGATAGAGAATAAGTCATAGCTGTTGTTGGCTATTTGATTCATAAGGACTTGGTCTGTGTTTTTGAACCAGGTTTCTGTTATCGCTATGAAGTCGGGCTTTTTTTCTTGGATTAGGTCGTTTATTAGAAAGTATTTTTTGGTTATTGATTGGGCGTTTATTAGGAAGAAGGTCAAGTAGAGAAGGCTTTTTATGTTCTTCTTCAGTGGTATGTTGATGAGATGGTTGAGTTTTCTCAGAGGAGTGGTCATGGTTAGGCTGGTCAGTGAATTTGAGGTCGGTTACCTTCTGCGTTGTTGAGTTCGAATTGTTTAGCCTTGGCCTACTTGGGTGCTGTGACCACAGACTGGGTTGAGCAGAGAAGTAGGTGAGTTAGTTGCTGATGGGCAGCGTTAAGGGGCTGCACAAAGGGGCAGGCTTTGTCGCGCCCCTTCGGCGCGCGATGCCTGGAGATCTCGCCGGGATTTAAATCCCCTCCTTGTCGCGTCTCAGATGACATCAGCGGCGGAGCGACGTGATCGGGTTCGGCAGGCGGACACTGGCTTAATAGATGGTCTTGCCACTATCATTTTTTTTTTTTTTTTTTTACAATTGAGTGCAATAAATTTAGAAATATCACATGCCAACACAACAAAATATCACCACTACAAAGCCAGCAGTATAGTATTAACAATTAAAGCTTCAAGTATGAAGAACAGTCAAACTAACAACGTTTATTCAACCGTCAAATAAAAATGACATTCTTTGGACACCAAGCCAATGAAAAATGTTTTCAGAAACCACATACAGAAATTTTCATTTTATAAATACAATGTAGGACTTTTGAAAGGAGAAAGTTATGCCAACTGGTCCCAAAGGAACATTATAAACTACATATACAATTACTGGAAAGCAGCTATGGTAAGAAAGTGCTTATCCAATGAGAACATGAACCATGACTAAAACCATTTTATAAATATAGCTGGTACCTTATAATGGCACCATTTTTAAAAGTTGCTGTGTTGTAATGATCCATCTTGTTACACCAGATACAAGATAGTTCCACTTCATTGGAATAAATGCTCTATTGCCTCAGAAAAAGTAATCCATTTCTCTGTTAAAATAAACATTTTTGGCTTAAGTTAATCAGAAACTGAAGTAATATTTCCAGAAATGTTGCCAAAGTTTCCAATTTTACATATCACAAAAACACCCCATTTGGAAGTTTCCATTCCCATTACCCCCTTCCCTGTTCAGAAACACAAGGTACAATCCATAAAAACAAATTAAAATGCATTTCTATATTGCTTGAAAAAACTGAGGCAAAGTCAAATTCAATCTTGTCAACAGTTTTAAAACCGCTTATTTTTCCCTTTCTACTTCTAACTGTATAAAAATCAATGGGGGAAATAACCTTGTGTCATTAGGTAGGACTATATCCCACTGTACATATACAATTGCTCTGCCTTACAAGTTCTTCTTATTCAGGTCTGAGCATTGTACAAAATATAGGATTAGAAATTAGAAATGGACACTAATGAATATACCAAGAAATGTGTAGAGCTCATGCATGTAGGCACACAGGAACATACTTTAAGTGTCAAAATGTCATCAGTGCTTTCTGGAGGAATTTTAGGCATCTGCTAGAATAAACTACAGATGGACAATATTAAATAGTTTCAGAATAGATCTGGTTTCTAAATGTGGTTCAAATCAGCTTTATCAAACAGCTGAATCATGCTAGCTGATCAATGAGGCAGTGATGATAAAGCGATGGCAGTGTTTCTATATTCATTCTCCTGTCAAGTGCAAGTCAGAGTGCTATACCTGTCTCATATCCTGTTTATTATTTACCATAATGCCCCTCTTTACACTTCCTGCTTTCCTTAACCAAGATGCTTAGGACTTTTCACAGCAATGGCTTTAAAGAATATTTTTTACATAAATGTATATTTTAGGTTCTGTAAGGCACCTTAATTTCATATACACTATCATAGCAATACAGTAATAATGCCAGAGATTTATGCACAAACATTTACATAGCAAGTAGTTTACAGATTTGGCTACAATCACCAATTTTACATCAACTTAAATTTTAAAAGCCTCCCCATGTACTAATTTAAAGAGTAATTTTAAATGCGTTCAAGTATACCTTGTATTGACCAAAGGTTGGAAAGTTGGCATCAGTTTTACATATATAGCATCAAATTGTTTAAATAATTTGTGTAAAACAGTTAGTTTTAAATTGTCATTTCCAAAGTTATCCACAAGAAATACAATATATCCAGTCACTGGTTTTCTAAAACTAATATCCTTATTTAATTTTGACCATAACCAGTTTCAACTATCACTGAAAATCAGTCATACAATAAATAGCACAACACAAATGTATTGTTACAACAAAAAGACCTCAACATGTGCCAATCAGCTGGAATATGGTACAGTAAATCCACATAACCAGTACTGAGAACAGGGAACAGTAACAGTTTTGTTCTGATTTGATGAAAAAACATTAAACATGAAATATTTTCAAACATTTCCACTGTTAAAATTTCTTAAATTCACAAGGTGGGAATAAAGAGAACATAGAGCACAGAACGAAAGGATTCCAAAATGTGTATAATTATACTACTGAACAGCATGAGATTCATGTTAAACTGCAGAATATGAGAGTATTTGATGCAAACAGGAAAAAAAATTAATGAGAATCACAAAAATAGTTCTGGTCAATGGCCATTCATTATTTTGGTGTCTCTGTTGAAAAAATTGTCATCTTTGAGCTTTCTGAAATCTGGAAAATCCAGGCGTTTCTTGGCCTCTTCAATGTCACTATGAATGGCTGAAATAAGTGAATCTGCATGATTTAAAAAAAAAAAAAAAAAAGCATTTTGGTAATCATTGCAATAGTTTCTCTCTCAAGTTTCTCTTTTAATAATAATAAAAAACAGCTACGAAAAATATTACTGACTGCACAACATTCCAAGTCATTTTTTCACAACATATATACCAGGAAATACTCTCTTACAGTGTATATACCAGGATTCTTTTAGTTCTTTTTAAAAAAAATTAGCCTTAAAACAATTTAGGGCAGTACTACTACTAAAAAAAAAAATATATATTCAGTAAGAACTGCTATAACCATTTTTTCCTACAGCATGCCACTGCAGGAAAAAATACAAAGTGGAAATGAGTGACTGAGTTGAGTGGAACTGACCAAGCAACCTGAATACTCAGTCTCCCTTCTGCTGCTTGTTATTCTGATCATGCCCATGGATATAAATTGAGGATTACTTCAAAGGCAAACTTTTTCTTCAAAGATCTAGAGTAGTAGTTCCAAAATCTAGTCTTTGAAAAACTCCCAAAAGTCAGGTCTTTAGGATATCCACAACAAATATTTATGATATATATTTCAAAGGATTTGCTCTAAAAAGGTTAATGTACTTATTTGGTAACCCTGAAAACCAGATCCAAGAGAGCAGGATTTGGGAACCACTGGTCTAGAGAATTCATACCTACCTCTATTTTTACAGCTTTATAATTCCACCCCCCTACCCCCAACGGCATACCCAACCTAGAAATACACTTTATAAACTGAGGGCAAGAAGGAAGCACCTTCCACTCTATGCCTTTTATGCAGAAGTGGCTGCTGTTTTTCCTTATTCCCTGGAAATTAAGCACTTTTTCACCACTTGCTGAAGCCCTACCAGTCCCAGACTGAATCCAAGTCTCATCTGCCACAGTATTACTGTCATGTCACAAGACCAGCCCTAGTGTATTTGTTTTAAATACAGAACACCCTGGAGCTATTGATATAAAAAAAAGATGGAAAGACATGTAAAAGAAAGCAAGTCTTAGTTTAATATTCCATTTCTAAGCTGCTAAAAGTCCTTCTTCTGATAAAATGAATATTACATGAAAAATAGCCCCTTATCTGAAAAACTAAATTAGCTTCTATAATACATTAACAAATTAAAACGTATCCACAAAACATCTGATTTACACACCTAAAGAATCAAAACTCTTTTCTGGTCTGATATAGCCAACAATGATGACACTAAGTGTTTCTCCATAAAAATCTTCTTTGAAAGGGTGAATAATGTGCGTTTCCTAAAAGAAAAAAAAAAAAAAAAAAAAAGAATAACTATTTCAAGTCAAAGGGATCTCTAACATGAATAAGATTAGATTTAGCACATGCATACAAAGTATGAACAACTGTAGCACACATTACAAAATATTCTGAATGTGGTCTTCAAACTATGTGTTATTTAAATTAAATTACATTTCACATTAGAATTAATCAAAACCTTTCAGCTTTACAACAAAAATGAAACATTTTATATACCATACTCTGGCTACCTCAAACGAATGAACTCTGCTTTGGATTATCTGGCTGGTTAATCCAGTTTTATGGCTTAACATTATCTTAAATTTGAACAGTTTAGGGATTGAATAATCAGTAAAGTTCTAAGTTGATTACAGTGAGTCAATCCTTATGAACAGTTTTGGAAGCATCCTGATTGATTAAACCACACTAGAAGACAATGCCATAAAATGTATATCAAAGTCATACATCCAGAAATTAAAAAAAAAATTCCTATTGATCAATGATCACAGATACGTTGTCTTGCAAAATGGGAGATTTGTGAGGGAGGTATCGCCTTTATAGAGCTTTCTCTCTTTATAAATCTTTATCTTATTATTATTACACTATCTGCTTTTTACTGATTTATGCAATATTACTGTGATGCTGTTTGCCTTTATTGATATTCATTGTGATACTTTTTTACCTTGGCTGATTTTTATTATATTTTACAATATTCAGTAAACCAAATATTTGCTTGTACAAGTTTGTGTTGCGTGTTCTATGACATAATATATCCTCACTCAGCCCACGGTTTACATTGGGAAATCGCCTGATTGATGTGAAAGGCCAAACTGACCTTTGGGAGAAAGGATGGCACTGGTTGAAAGACCACTGCGTTAGATGAAATTAGCAAGAAGGGGTCCCAACAAGAGAGGGCCTGAAGTTCTGAGACCCACCATGCAGAACGAATTGCTATCAAAAAAAGTCATCTTCAACGATAAGTCCTTCAAAGAGGTTTTATTTAAGGGCTTGAAGGAGAATTCCATTAGAGCTCTTAAAACCAAGATTACAGTCCCACGGGGGTGGGAACAATGGGTCGGAAGAGCAGCCATAGCCTTTTCACACCCCTCAAGAAGCGGGACACATCCCAATGAGCGGCAGAGGAACCCCTCTGTGGTCCCCTGGTAACATGCAATAGCTGCCACCTGCACCTTTAAGCATTGAGCTAGGCCTTTATCAAGTTCGCCCTGCAAAAACACCAAGATCCAGGAAACTGTAGCCCGCCAAGAGGACTAACCTTGCACGACAGAATTATTCAAACAGACGCAGATGTAAGCCAAAAAGGTAACCATTTCCAGGCCTTCAAACAAAAATGGAGATCACCATGAAAGAATACCTCTCTTTACAGAGCAGTCTCTGCTCAAGTGCCAGACCATAAGAGAAAATGGAGCCAGATCGTCCATGACTATGGGCCCATCAACCAAAAGGCCTTGTGCCTTTGAGAATCGCACAGGCTGGGCCACCTGGAACCGAAGATGATCCCCATACCAAGGCCTGTGCGGCCTAACTGGCATGACTAGAAATAAATGGTAGTGCTCCAACTCTATCATAGCAGCCTGCCTATGAGTGCCCACAGAGGGAAAATATAGAGAAGCTCCCCCTCTGGCCATGGCTATACCAGAGCATCGAGCCCTGCTCCCGTTGACTGAAGAAACGAACCACCTTCACGTTCCGCTGGATCACCATCAGATCCAGCTGCCAATGACCTCATTTGTGACAAATCATGTAAAAGGCATCCATGCTCAACTCCTATTCCCAGAGATCTAAACAGATTTGGCTAAGGAAATTGGCCTGAACATTATCCTGAGCCACGATATGAGCTGATGACAGCAGGGTGAGTTTCCCCTTCACCCAAGGGAAGAGAAGGGATGTTTCCAGCAAGACCCTGTGGCTCCTGGTTCCCCCTTACAATTTACATATGCCATCATCGTGGCATTGTCAGAGGACCTGAACGGCTCTCCCCTGAATTAGTAGGAGGAAATTAAGGAGGGCTAGGTGAATTGTCTGCATCTCCATCTGATTGATGGACCATGAGGCCTCCCTTCTGGGGACCAACTCCCCCTGGGCCACCTGAGTCTGACAATAAGCCCCTCAGGTGGAGAAGCTCACGTCTGTGGTGACCAGGATCCAAGCCAGCATAGCTAGGCTGACTACCCTCAGCAACTTGAAGATATCCAACTACCACAGCAGCCTAAGAAGAGCTGAATCCCATAATCCTGCATCTGTGGGGCCCAACAAGCCAGAAGCAATGCCTGGAGTGGCCACATGTGAGCCCCCAGCACTTGCAACAAATCCAAAGTCACCACCATCAGCCTGAGTGCCTGCAGATAATCCCAAACTGTGGGGATGGCAAGCTCAGGAATTCCTGCCTATCTTGCACACCCATTTGTCAGAACACTTGGCCCTCCCGTGTGTTGGACCATGCCCGAAGTACTCCAAACCACTTGAGTTACTCGCACCGCCTACTCATGAGACTGTCCAAATTAGCCAATCATCGAGATTCAAGTGGACCATGATTCCCTTGGACCGCAGGGCTATCACCACTACAACCATCACCTTGGTGAAGACCCACAGTGCAGTTACAAGACCGAATGGTAAGACCTGAAACTGGACGTGTACCCGTAGCACACAGAGATATCACTGATCTTCATCTGAATGGGAATATGCAAATGGAGGCCTCCAACAGTTTCAGTGACCATAGGAACTCCCCATGTCAAACCATGGCCACAATGGACCACAATGTCGCCATGTGAAATCGTGGGACTCAGACAACAGTTTATCCCTTTGAGATCCTGGATAGGACAAAAAGTCCCATCCTTCTTGGAGACCACAAAGTAAATGGAGTACTGTCCCTTGCCCCTCTCTGCTGGGGGGAGGGGGGGGCCCTCACAGACCACTCACTACTTGACTGAAGCCACACAAAGGAAAACCATGAAGGCATCCCAAACGGGACAATGTAGATCCAGGCTGTAACAGAGACGGATAATCTCCAAAACCCACCAATCGACCGTTATACGGGTCTAATCTCTGTAAAAACTGTAGGCGGCCTCCTAACAGCATCAAGAGCGAGTGAACCCATGGAACCTCATAAGGAGGCTCTACTAGCCCCTGAGGCGGAAGCGGAGTCCCGTCTCTGCCTCCTGGGGCCTGAAAATGTAGCAGAAGCAGCCCCAAAAGACTATCTGGCCGATACAACCGCAAAGCTCAAAACTGTCCACAAAGGCTCAACCCTTATCCCTTGGCAGATGCTGGGATTTGGGGTCTCAGATTCTTAACCAACTGGTTAAGAGTAGCTGACCCTTAAAGGGCAACTTTCCCAAATGCATCTTAGACCAGGAGTCCACTGCCCAATTGTGCAACCATAGGAGGCGATGTACCCAGACTGACAGGGCCACTGACCTGGCAGAGCTAAACAATAAGTCATACTGTGCTTCCGCCAGGAAGAATGCAGCAGACTCCATCTTGGCCACCTCCTCACTCTCAGGAAGCTATTGTATCCAGCAAAGGAGAGCTTGGATCACCATGGCTGAGCAAACAGATTGGCACTGCTGTGGTTGAGGCAAAAAAACAAGTTTTGGAGAAGCAGATCCATCGTTCTTTCCTGGGGATTCTTATGCACCCCCCCCACCCCACCCACACACACCAGAATAGTGGTTCTCCTGGTCACTGCTGTGACCAATGCATCAACCACCAGAACCTGAAAAAATTTCTGCAACACAGTAGGTGAAAGGGATATAGCCAGTGTAGAAAACTGTCTCCCTTTCAAGGTCTTTCTCAGGGGACTCCCATTCCACTAACACCATCTCCTCCACCTCATGGAATTGAAATCTTATCTTTGCCCTTAATAACCGAGTCCCATACCAGGATCTCCTTTGGCTTGGACTCCTCCAACCTGAGACGCACAACCACCTGTTTAATCAAGGCACCTATTTCATCCCTGTGAAACAAACAGATGTCTGAATCCTCTTCTGGGTTGGAGGGATAGCCCCCTCCTCAACCAAACTGTCTGCATCTCCCATGAAGGTCCTCCCATGAGGGCTCTGGCACCTCAGTTGCTGGTCACGCCCTCTTGGAAGGAGCTGACGGTGAAGGAATTTGAACCAAGGCCCTCCGATGCACTAGAGGATTTTAGACAGTGCTGGGGAGGAGCCGGCTGTCGTGGTACATGTGGGCACCAACGACATAGGAAAATGTGGGAGGGAGGTTCTGGAAGCCAAATTTAGGCTCTTAGGTAGAAAGCTTAAATCCAGAACCTCCAGGGTAGCATTCTCTGAAATGCTCCCTGTTCCACGCGCAGGTCATCAGAGGCAGGCAGAGCTCCGGAGTCTCAATGCGTGGATGAGACGATGGTGCAAGGAAGAGGGATTCAGTTTTGTTAGGAACTGGGGAACCTTTTGGGGAAGGGGGAAGTCTCTTCCGAAGGGATGGGCTCCACCTTAACCAGGGTGGAACCAGACTGCTGGCGCTAACCTTTAAAAAGGAGATTGCTCTAGTTTAAAAGCTGCTCTAAGGGGAAAGCCGACAGTCGCTCAGCAGCGCATGGTTCGGAGAGAGGTATCTTCAAAAGATACTAATGATGCATTAGAATTAGGGCATCCCGATAGTGAAGTTCCAATAATTAGAAAAATAGTCCAAGTGCCTGTAACTAAAAACTCACCTGAGCTAAAAAATTCTAACTTATCCCTATCAATTAAAAAGCAGAATGAAAATACAAACAAAAACAAACTTTGAAATGTCTGTATGCTAATGCCAGAAGTCTAAGAAGTAAGATGGGAGAATTAGAATGTATAGCAGTGAATGATGACAGACTTAATTGGCAACTCAGAGACATGGTGGAAAGAGGATAGCCAATGGGACAGTGCTATACCGGGGTACAAATTATATCGCAATGACAGAGAGGAGCACCCGGGAGGAGGTGTGGCGCTTTATGTCCGGGATGGCATAGAGTCCAACAGGATAAACATCCTGCATGAGACTAAATACAAAATTGAATCTTTATGGGTAGAAATCCCTTGTGTGTCAGGGAAGACTATAGTGATAGGGGTATACTACCGCCCACCTGGCCAAGATGGTGAGATGGACAGTGAAATGGTAAGAGAAATTAGGGAAGCTAACCAAATAATGGGAGACTTCAATTACCCCAATATTGACTGGGTAAAAGTATCATCGGGACATGCTAGAGAGATAACGTTCTTGGATGGAATAAATGATAGCTTTATGGAGCAATTGGTTCAGGAACCGACGAGAGAGGGAGCAATTTTAGATCTAATTCTCAGTGGTGCACAGGACTTGGTGAGAGAGGTAACGGTGGTGGGGCCGCTTGGCAATAGTGATCATAATATGATCAAATTTGATTTAATGACTGGAAGAGGAACAGTGTGCAAATCCAAGGCTCTCGTGCTAAACTTTCAAAAGGGAAACTTTGATAAAATGAGAAAAATTGTTAGAAAAAAAACTGAAAGGAGCAGCTACAAAAGTAAAAAATGTCCAAGAGGCATGGTCATTGTTAAAAAATACCATTCTAGAAGCACAGTCTAGATGTATTCCATGCATTAAGAAAGGTGGAAAGACGGCAAAATGATTACCGGCATGGTTAAAAGGGGAGGTGAAAGAAGCTATTTTAGCCAAAAGATCTTCATTCAAAAACTAGAAGAAGGAACCAACAGAAGAAAATAGGATAAAGCATAAACGTTGGCAAGTTAAATGTAAGACACTGATAAGACAGGCTAAGAGAGAATTTGAAAAGAAGTTGGCAGTAGAGGCAAAAACTCACAGTAAAATCTTTTTTAAATATATCCGAAGCAGAAAGCCTGTGAGGGAGTCAGTTGGACCGTTAGATGATCAAGGGGTTAAAGGGGCACTTAGAGAAGATAAGGCCATCGTGGAAAGATCAAATGATTTCTTTGCTTCGGTGTTTACTGAAGAGGATGTTGGGGAGGTACCCGTAATGGAGAAGGTTTTCATGGGTAATGATTCAGATGGACTGAATCAAATCACGGTAAACCTAGAAGATGTGGTAGGCCTGATTGACAAACTGAAGAGTAGTAAATCACCTGGACCGGATGGTATACACCCCAGAGTTCTGAAGGAACTAAAAAATGAAATTTCAGACCTATTAGTAAAAATTTGTAACCTATCATTAAAATCATCCATTGTACCTGAAGACTGGAGTATAGCAAATGTAACCCCAATATTTAAAAAGGGCTCCAGGGGCGATCCGGGAAACTACAGACCGGTTAGCCTGACTTCAGTGCCAGGAAAAATAGTGGAAATTGTTCTAAACATCAAAATCACAGAACATATAGAAAGACATGGTTTAATGGAACAAAGTCAGCATGGCTTTACCCAAGGCAAGTCTTGCCTCACAAATCTGCTTCACTTTTTTGAAGGAGTTAATAAACATGTGGATAAAGGTGAACCGGTAGATGTAGTACACTTGGATTTTCAGAAGGCATTTGACAAAGTTCCTCATGAGAGGCTTCTAGGAAAAGTAAAAAGTCATGGGATAGGTGGCGATGTCCTTTTGTGGATTACAAACTGGCTAAAAGACAGGAAACAGAGTAGGATTAAATGGACAATTTTCTCAGTGGAAGGGAGTGGACAGTGGAGTGCCTCAGGGATCTGTATTGGGACCCTTACTTTTCAATATATTTATAAATGATCTGGAAAGAAATACGACGAGTGAGATAATCAAATTTGCAGATGACACAAAATTGTTCAGAGTAGTTAAATCACAAGCAGATTGTGATAAATTGCAGGAAGACCTTATGAGACTGGAAAATTGGGCATCCAAATGGCAGATGAAATTTAATCTGGATAAGTGCAAGGTGATGTATATAGGGAAAAATAACCCATGCTATAATTACACAATGTTGGGTTCCATATTAGGTGCTACAACCCAAGAAAGATCTAGGCGTCATAGTGGATAACACATTGAAATCGTCGGTTCAGTGTGCTGCGGCAGTCAAAAAAGCAAACAGAATGCTGGGAATTATTAGAAAGGGAATGTGAATAAAACAGAAAATGTCATAATCCCTCTGTATCGCTCCATGGTGAGACCGCACCTTGAATGCTGTGTACAATTCTGGTCGCTGCATCTCAAAAAAGATATAATTGCGATGGAGAAAGTACAGAGAAGGGCTACCAAAATGATAAGGGGAATGGAACAGCTCCCCTATGAGGAAAGACTAAAGAGGTTAGGACTTTTCAGCTTGGAGAAGAGAGGGCTGAGGGGGGATATGATAGAGATGTTTAAAATTATGAGAGGTCTAAAACGGGTAGATGTGAATCGGTTATTTACTCTTTCGGATAATAGAAAGACTAGGGGGCACTCCATGAAGTTAGCATGGGGCACATTTAAAACTAATCGGAGAAAGTTCTTTTTTACTCAACGCACAATTAAACTCTGTAATTTGTTGCCAGAGGATGTGGTTAGTGCAGTTAGTATAGCTGTGTTTAAAAAAGGATTGGATAAGTTCTTGGAGGAGAAGTCCATTACCTGCTATTAAGTTCACTTAGAGAATAGCCACTGCCATTAGCAATGGTAACATGGAATAGACTTAGTTTTTGGGTACTTGCCAGGTTCTTATGGCCTGGATTGGCCACTGTTGGAAACAGGATGCTGGGCTTGATGGACCCTTGTTCTGACCCAGTATGGCATTTTCTTATGTGCTTATCCGTTGGAGCCCTAGACCCCGAATTCCTGTTTCTGAGAAGTTCTCTCACCCGACAGGGTGTATGTAACTATCTATTTGGCATTAAGGAGAAACTATTACTTACCTGATAGTTTCTTTTCCTCTAAGGATGGCAGGCTAATCCACACCAGTGGGTTATGTACATCTACCAGCAGATGGAGAGAAAACAAAAGCTGACGTCACAGACATATAGTCCCGCCCTGACATTGACCCACTGGTATTCTCTTGAAAAGCCAAACTGTAGACAAACTGGTTATACAAGAACATGATTATTAACAGTGAACAAAATCCAGGGCCTTTTGGATTTTCCCATCAGCTGCTCCTCAAAACTTCAGATGCCAACTTGGGAGGCCACATCTTCCTAGGATACAATAGGTGCATTGGTGGTTGACACCTGGACAGTTGGAAACTTGATGCAATTCCCAGGATTACACTAAAGATGAGCAGGAACACTTTGGGGGATTCAAGGTTGCTTCCACAATACCTCTGGCTCCCTGCACTGATAGACTGATGCAAGCTCTTCTTAGCATTACGCGATTCACAACACTAGAGCTCAGATTTCAGAACTGAAAAGGCTGAATCCTTCATTCTCTTCTGGAGGGAAGGGACAAATGACAATCTGTCCTCTTGGACCTGCCTGCTGATGCAGATCTTGAATCCCTTGATTTGATACCGATGAGCCATGATATCAGTAAGGAAAAACAAAGAAATGGATGCCACAAGATAGTCCTTTTCAACGTTTAATCAAGGAGACGTAAAATTCTTATAAACATGCCCGACTCTGGCCGAGTTTCGCCACCAATAACAGATAAGAGCTCTTATCTGTTATTGAGAGGAGACGAATCGCTACGAGAAACGCGCGATTGACAGATACACATTTGATCTTATTTGGACCACCATCTGAATACTGCTCTGTGACCAACAAGCCCCTGAGGCAGCCACCATTGGTGGCGAAACTCGGCCAGAGTCGGGCATGTTTATAAGAATTTTACGTCTCCTTGATTAAACGTTGAAAAGGACTATCTTGTGGCATCCATTTCTTTGTTTTTCCATGATATCAGGTCAGGAATGATGCCCCTAGGGCACTGATGGCTAACTTATGACACGCGTGTCAGAGGTGACACGCCGAGACTTTTTGCTGACACGCGCAGCTTTTTGTGGACTATCGGGAATTTTTTTTTTTAATCGGCTGCGCCGACCCTTTATAACTAGTTTTTTATCATCCCCCCAATGCCTCTGGGCGCAGCGACAGGCAGATCGGCAAGGCCAAGAAAAAGATTGCGTTTAAACGCACTGATGCTCCTCCTCCTTCCTGCCTGTGCGTCCCCGGAAGTAAACGTTGCCGGAGCCGCGTGGGCAGGAAGGAGGGGAAGCATCAGCGCGTGCAGAAGTGGAGCAGCACTTGCGTTTATGGGCAGCCGTGAATCTCAAGTCACAGCGGCCTGAGAAGAGGAGGAGGCCCGGTAGCAGGGCCACCGCAGAGCCCATCCTGCGGCGACCCGCGAAGAGGAGGCCCAGAGGTGAGAGAGAGGCTGAGGGTCTGTAGAGGTGTGTGTATGTGCGTGTATGAGATGAGTTGAGAGATTGTGTGTGAGAGTGAGGACCTGAATGTTTGCAGAGACAGCATGTGAGAGCCTCTGTGTGTGAGAGAGACAGCATGTGACAGTGAGAGCCTGTGTGTATGAATGATTGTATGAGAGAGCATGTGACAGTGAGAGCCTGTGTGTGTGTGTGTGTGTGTGTGAGAGAGAGAAATGCATGTGAGAATGAGAACCTGTGTGTTTGAGGGAAGAAGATGGAGAGAAAAGAAACAGAAAAAAAGACAATATAAAAGGAATTGGCAAAAAAAATAAGAAAGGGAAGGTGGGAAAAAAAAGCCTGTGACCAACCAATTAGAAAACGAAGATCAAACAGCAAAGGTAAAAAACAAAATAAATTACTTTTTAGTTATTGGCACATGTAATCTTTGGGAATGTGCAAGAATAGCACTTTCTCTATGCGGATCTCACAATGTACGAGATCAACATGGAGAAAGTGGAAGCCCACGGGGCCTGCACAGAGGAGGCAGCAGAATGGGCTTCAGTGTCAGTAGCAGCAATCGGCACCTCCCCAATAGCCATGCGGCAGCAGTGACAGTGGCAGCAGAGGAATGAGAGAGGTTCTGAGGTTGCTGGCAAAAGAGAGGGGGGTCTGCCTTTAGTGTGTGCATGTGAATGAATGGGACTCTGCATGGGGGTGTATGTGTGTGAATGCATAGGTGCCTGCCTGGGTGTGTGTGTTTGTGTGTATGTGAGGGAGCCAGTGAGTGTGAGAGCATGAGTGTGTATGAGAAAATCCAGGGGAGTAAGAGTTTGTGTGTATGTGGGGGGGGGGTGGGGGTGGAGGTGGAGAAAGTGTTTTAATTGAAGATTTAGCCAATGAAATTCAGCAACAAAAAAGTCACTAAGCAGGTAAGGTAAAGAATTATTTGTTTTTGCTTTATTAATAAATACAGAACATATATTAAAATTATTATTTTGTTATTAATATTAGAGCTACAAATATCACAAAATTATGGATTTTTCTAGAAGTGACACACCACCCGAGTTATGCTCGGTTTTTTAATGAATTTTGACACACTGAGCGCAAAAGGTTGGCCATCACTGCCCTAGGGGGTCAGTCACACATGGTAGGATTCTCTCAAACATCATGGTCAGCACTCAGGGAAAAGGGGGGGGGGGGGCAGAAGAAAATCAGTGAGATTAAAGTTTCACCCACGGGGTACTTGTCAAAGCCACTGGTCTTTTTCTCCTTTAAGGGCATTGGATGAAAAATCCGTGAGGCGAAATCAAATGACTCAATATCTGAAAATAAAACTGTAACCACTGCTGCCTCAATGCTGGTAGTATTACATAGCTGCCAAAAATTAAGAAATTTAGAAATCACAAAAGAGCTACTTAGGTAAGTAAAGAGAGACAAAACAAGACCTCAGGGTCTTGCAAAAAAAAAAAAAAAAAAAAAGATTCCTGCTCTTTCAGGAAGCAGACGTTTCCCTAAAAGAAGGGGAAAAGAAAGGATTGCTATCTGTGGGCTTTGAGGAAAGACTAGAGTGAAGGGGACCCTCCATTGACACGTGACAGTGTAGACAATCAAATTTCTGTGCTGGGCCCCATCTGATATCACCCATGTGTGCAGGCTGCCATCCCACTTATTTTCTGAGCGCAGGGAAAAATACTGAGTATTCAAAAATGTTTCAAGATTACTGCACAAACATGGCCTGTATGGGAGGATAGCAAGAAAAAAGCCAATATTGAAGAAACGGTGTAAGGCGCGGCATGGTGTTTGCAAAGAAGCACAGAGGGGACACTGCAAGCATGTGGGCTAAGTGATATGTGTGGCTATAGGCAGTGGAATGGGTTGGGCCACTGGGGCCATGGCCCTACCAACTTTTTATCCCATATTGCACTGACAACTAGGGCTCTTGGGGAGGCAGGGATAAAGTTTGGTTTATTTGGCCTCTGATCATAAAGGTGTCCCGTTACCCCTGTGTGTGGCATAAAATAAACAGCACATCACCATACTAAGACCATTCTTACAGTAAAACCTGGTGGTGGCAGCATTATGATGTGGGAATGCTTTGCAGAAGGGACAAAGAAGCCTGTGAATATTAAGGGAAAGATAGATGGTGTTAAGTATAGGCAGATGCTGGAAGAAAACCTATTCCAGTCTGCCATAGACTTGGAACTGGTGAAAAGATTCCCCTTTCACCAGGACAATGATTTTAAGCATAAAACTAAAGTAACATCACAGTGGCTCTGCAAAAAGAAAGTGAAAGTTCTTGAGTGGCCAGGGTAACAGCTTGAAGACTGCAGTCCAATGATCCCAGCCAACATAAAAGAACTTAAGCTCTTCTGCTACATATGGGCAAAAACTGCACTATCCTGCTATGCAAAGTTGGTAGAAACTTATCCTAAATGAGCCATAGCTGCTAATGCTGTAAAAAGGGGCTTCCAACAAATATTGAGTTGAGTTGATGGTTTTTCATATTTTTTTTGGAATATGTCAATAATTTTCTTTCACATGAAAGCATACAATATGTTGTGTAGATCAGTGAAACAAAATTCCTACTTTAATGCATTTGATTTGTAGTTTTTAGACAGCAGAATGTGAAAAATATACAACAGTGCGAAGACACAAGGCTCTGTAGTTTTGGGGCTAAACATGTAGTTTGTACTGGTCATGTATACTACCAGATAAGAAGTCAAATGTTGCCTTATGAAAAATGCTTACTACCAAAAATGCAATGTAAAATCTGTTTGCTATTTTTTTATAGTATTCTCTGAACACAACCCTACTGAATAGCTAAGAAAAAGAAACACCATAACTCATGTTTCTGTCAGAGATAAGTAGCTATAATACTCAAATATCCTCTTAAACAACAATGCTTTCTGTAGGAAGTAAAATTAAGTTTTTTGGAATAATATTGCAGTGAGAACAGGTTTATTAGAATTAACTAATTGAGAATAAACAATATACCAACACAATGAATCAAAAGTTATTCTGAGGTTTAGTACTTACCATTGATTTCTTAACATTCTTATAGTATGGATTCCAACCAATGCTCATAACCATCTTGTGTACATCTCCATTTGCAACACAGCCCCAGCCATAGTATATGCCAGTAGTTAAATCAGAAGGAAGACTATCAACTACATTTTCAGGAAAATTGGCTGTGAAATTTAAACCAAAAAATAAATTATTATGGATTTGCTCGGTTGTATTTCAAGTCTCATTAAGAAAAACGATCATTTGTTTACTACTTGGTTAATACATTTCCCATAAGTAACTTCTCCAAGCAAGTAATTCAATATTCACTTTTGCTGCTAAGCTGCAGATTAAGAGGGATTGGGCGTGAAAGGCAGGAGGGAAAGTAAAAAAAAGTCAAAACAAAGAAAAAATAAAAAAAAATAAAAAATGTAATAAAATACAAAAAGCCATAAAGGCTTTTCCCTCTGGTTCTTAGGTTTTCTAGAACAACTTTCTGTCTCAATTTTACATAAGCATTTTATTTTTCCTAGTCAGGGGAGAAATATTACTAAAGGTGGTAATTCATTTTTAGATTTTCTTTACACTAAAATTCGGTAAGAATGCCTTACATGCCTGATGGTGCATCCTTCATGTGTAGACAATTTACACAAAATGTCTAGCTATGGAAAATTACATGTGTAGAATCCTGCAGACAGGAAAACATGCAGGATGATTATAGAAATAAGGAAATTTTGTGTTTCATTTCCTGGCTGCAGAATTTAATGCACATAAACTGTCATGCACACATGCAAAAAGGAGTTTGAAAAGAACAGAAGGAGGAGCTGCCAACAGAAGCATACCCCCTAATACCCCAAATGGGAGCTGCAGGACATTCCCCTACACTACTCCTCATACGTGTTCAAAATCCCCAGCAGAACCCAGACTGGCCACTGTCTGAGACAGAATGTTGGGCTTGATGGAACTTCTCAATATGCCATATCTTACATTCTTAGGCCCAAACTTTAGAGAAAAATGCAATCCAATATAATGATGTTCTCTACCTGCTGAGTTAATCATCAGTGGACAGAATGGGTAAAGTAAAAATCAGAAGGGTCTGGGAGATGAGGTAGATGAGAGGAAAGTGATGGTAGGGAAGGTCCAAGAGTCCTTTGAAAACAGCTGCTGGAAATAAAAATATGCCTTTGGAACTACTGTGCACTCCGTGGAGCACATATTTTTAATCTTGTTCAGACAGACAAATTATGGTTTGGAGTTTCTGGACTTTTATAAATCAAATACATGCTGATAAGTTTTAAAGCAGAAATACTGCTTTTTTCTGAAAATATTCTATTTATCAGACACTCCCCGAGGATTACAAAATTGCTTACCTGTAACATATTTTGAGAACAGAAAGATATATATAGTCAGCCATGTGTGGGTGTTGACAGCACTGATATGAACAGATTTCAGATTTCTATAAAAACCTTGGTTTCCAGGGCAAATGTTCCCAGGCTTACAATATAGCTAATATGACCAATTACCTAAGGACAGAAGGGTGGGAATATATAGCTGATTATCCTGTTATCCATGGGAAACACCTGTTACTGATAAGCAGCTTTCTCTTAGGACAAACTGGATTTAATCAACCATACCTTGGATTCATGTTAAGGGCTGCCTTTCAAAAAAAAAAAAAGTGGAACAAGACTGCCACAGGGGAGAGGAAGCAATGTTTTGTGAGCAAAACTGTTCAGTAGTAGTGGATTTTAAAAAGTATGCGTATACATACCAAACCTTTCCCCAACTTCCATTATAGACAAAATCTCTCATGCATCTTAATTGGCGATATCCTGAAAATCTGACCTGTTGGCAGCCTCGAGGGCAGGGAACTTTTCAAAGGGTCTTCTGCAGGTAAAAGTGTTTTGCACGCAGAAATGGCCTTTTACAAGGTTACCATGCTATTTATCAATGAAGGTATAAGCATAGTACCATCGATCACAAATACAAAAATATATAAATGGGACCTCAATTTGATAAAAATATATTTATTAAATTATCAAATATATCTACAAAACATTTTTATTATACAAAAAAAAACACAACATCAACCCACATTTACCTAAAAATCCCCCACATTCCTAAATACACCATATCCCTACTAGGATCCTAGTTTCAACAACTAATGGTCATCTTCTTCAGGGAATACTCTGATTTTTTATTGTAATAAACTATTATCATTAGAAATGTGTTAGAAATTGTTCAGTTTTAATGGGTGCATGGGGGTGAGAGAAAGAGAGACATGGAGAAAATGTGTCTGTCTCGCACACACACAAGCTCCCTCTGTCTCTCACCAAGTACATTTTATTTGTGTTTGTATGTGTGTGTATGTACACCCCCAGTCCACGACAATATCAGGGTGACAAGTATGGAGAGCAGAGGATTTTTAAAATCCTTAGTTTTAATTAATTAGTGGGTGTTATTTGATGTCTACTGTTTTTGAAATATTTCATCGGTTTAGGAAATTTTTAAAAATTTGTATAGGAGCTTCTAATTATTGAATATTATTCTATTCATTGGCTGTTTTGACATTTATATTTTTTAGCATAGTTTTACTATTCTGATTTACATTTCTTGATTGATTTATTTTGAGGAATAGTGATTTTCTGCTTTTTCATTTTGTACTGCATATAGAATCTGGCTTGTAGTTTCCAGTTCAGTTTTTGTCGGCATGTGTATATTAGAGTATGAGAAAGAGAGACTGAGGAAGTGTGTGTGAGAGAGATAAAAGAAGCATCTGTCTGTCACACACACACACACACGCTTCCTGTGTGATGTGTGTGCGTGTGCACATGCGTGCCCAGTCTATGACAATCTTAGGATGACATATGGAGAGCAGGAGATTTTTAAAATCCTTATTAGCTTTAATTATTGGGTGTTATTTGATGTGCTGCTGTTTTGAAATATTTTATCAATATATAGGAAATTTTGAAATTATATATTGGGGATGTGCCAAAGGCTGCCCCGAGTACCAAATACTTTAGGTACGCCACTGGGTAGAGGTAAACTGATTTGAGAACTCAAGACTAATTTTGTGAATCTTATCATGGAAGTAATCAACCATAGTCTGGGCAGAATGTGAGAGCGATGAAGGAAGTTTGAGGAGGGAATTGAATATGGCAAAGACATGGTTGTAATGATGTTTCAAGGGAACCTCTGTGGAGACAGATAATTTGGTGGTGGTGAAGAAGCAGAAAGATAATAGCAATATACGATTGAACTGATCAGATCTGTGGAAATAGCCAAGCCTGTTAGAATGCTGAAGTATGTGTAAGGTCAGTATCACATTTCACTTTTGCCTTCTAGATTCAACTTACAAAAAAATCAAATGACTTTCAAAAATGCAGTATTAACACATGAGATCGAAAAGAATGTGTATTTTTAAGCCATCTTATTCATGCTCCATCATGGGTATAAAAGGAGAGATCCTCTAGGAGGATTTTCTGTTATTAATTACCATCAACTATTCTGAATAAATCATTTTTCATGTGACAAACATTTTGATTTTAAAGGCCATTGGTAGAAATACATAAAACGTTTAAAAGAATTGCCATTTCAAGTCAGATGAAGTATTTTGTTTTGGCGAGTGATGAATACATTCTATCAAGGTCATTGGTTCCCAGATGGATGATAACACTGATATTTGAATCTACTTTTTTCTATAGACTATCTGGTTTGTATTTCTACTGCCTAACAAGCTAGAGATAACCTCTACCTAATTGTTTAGTAAATTGTTAGATTTTAGACCTAAGGATCATACTTTTGGTACCAAAGGGCCTCACTTGTGTCTACTATAGATTATAAATAAATGCATGCTTTTTAATTTAAAAAAAAAATACATTTAACAGAAGTACTCAGTTTGAAGTGTCACGTTCTATAATGAGTGAGGGTGCAGTTTTTCACTTGGTCATAAGTACCGACTTACTTGGTTACAGCTCTGTAACATCATGCTCTAGCCATAGTCAGCACATACAAATTTTATCAGTACATCTAGAAATTACAATAAGAGCTGTTGATATGGTGTACCTGAATTTTCAGAATGTGTTTTGTCAAAGTACCTCACGAGACACCACTGAGAAAACTAAAAAGTCATAGGTTAGGAGACAATGTCCTATTGTGGATTGGGAACTGAATGAAAGATAGAAAACAGAGAGTAGAGTAGAATTAAATGATCAATTTTTGCAATTGAGAAAGGCGAATAGTGGTATACTTTGGGGATCTGTACTAAGACCACTGCTTTTCAACATATTTATAAATGACCTGGATATGGGAATGAGTGAGATTATCAAATCTCCAGATGATACAAAATTATTCAAAGTTGTTAAATCACAAGAGGACCATGTGAGACTGGGCATCCAAATAGCAGTTGAAGTTTAATGTGGAATAGTGCAAAGTGATACACATAGGGAAGAGCAACCCAAATAAAAGCTGCATAATGCAAGGATCCGCATTAGGAGTTACCACCCAGGAAGAGAGTCTAGGTGTCATTATTACAAAAGGAATGGAGAATAAAACAGTATATCATAATGCCTCTGTATTGCTTCATGGTGTGACTGCACCTTCAGTGTTGTGTACAATTCTGGTGACTTCATCTGAAAAAAAGAATGCGGAATTAGAAATGGGTGACCAAAATGGTAAAGGGGATGGAATGATTCCCCTAAGAGGAAAGACTCAAGAGGCTAGGGCTCTTCAGCTTGGAGAAGAGATGGACAATGGAAGATAAACAACGAGCGGCATGGAATAATAGTAAACATGAATTGGCTGTTTACTCTTTCAAAATGTAGAAAGACTAGGGGACATACAATGAAGTTACTAGGAAGTATATTTAAAACAAATAGGAAGAGGAACAAGATGGTGGCATAAACTAGCCATGCTCTCAGTGTGCTTTAGAAGTTTCCACCACTTTTTCTTATTTATTTATTCTTATATTGAATTATGCCTTCCAAAAGGAAAGGGACAGTTAAAACTTTTCCCTCGGAGTCCTTATCTATTCTGGGACAACGTTCCGTTGAGTTTGTGGCTCCTGCTTCCTGATGCTGAAATAGGGGGAGAAGAGCCAGTCCTGGCTGGGAAGGAAGTATTATTCAGTCTTCTTGATGATAGTCTACCACTGATTTAAAGTAGCTCCACTCTGGTTGATGTTGTGGTGACACAAACTAATGAGATCACTGGGCATGCCATGATGGTGGGAGCATTGAAGGATGGTGGTGCCAATGCTGTTCCACTGACAACATGGGGATCTTTTGGAACTGCAGCAGAGGGAACAGTGGATCCAACTTGGGGACCTGGAGATGAGTCCAAATCCTTCAGTCATCAACTGATGGCGACAGTTTGTTCCTCAAGAAACTAGAAGTAGTTACACTGGACGCCTTATGGGATCTTATGGCCGAGTTTGGGATTGCATTCTCAGAATGTTCTGTGAAAACGAACTCGATCTTTGAGAATTTGGAATCTTGGATCTCCGACCAAACAACTCAACAAGAATTGCCCAGAAGTATTGTAGCTTTGGAGAACAATGCTAAATATTTAAAATCTGTACATGCTTCCCTTATTCAAGAGCATGGGATTCTCAACAGGAGGGTGAAATTTGTTGAAAATAGACAGACCTTTGAATCTTTGGCTTCTTAATTTTCCTAGGGTTGTGGGTAAACTACCATGAGGATATTTTGTAGAAATATCTATTCACTCAGAATCTGTTCTGTAATACAGTCTTCTTTTTGCCATCTGGATGAGTGAGACAGTCCCTGAGAAAGTTTAGAGTTAACAGCTTTTTTTGGAATCTTCTACCTATGAATCTCAAACAGATTGTGTTAATGTCTTTTCTATCTGAATATGATTTAAATTTTATAATGAAGAATGAGTTTCATCTTGGAAGTCGCGTCAGCTGACCAACTTCGGAGCCAGAGTTGCCTTCTGGCTGCCACTATGGGTGAGACTCCGGGCTGAGGTGCACACCAGGTCAGAGGTTGCATCCATGAGGAAAGATATCGCCGGTTCTAATGTTTCAGTCGTGGTTGCGTCCCTAGAAAGCGACAAGCAGGCACGTGTCACCACGGCGCAGCAGGCAACGATCTGCAGGGACATAGCTGCGACATCAAATGACTGTTTAAGTATGGATTCCTGACGTCTGTCCTGGGCATCCTTGAGTGCAGCTCCTCCTTCGACTGGAATGGTAGTGCACTTTTTTGACAGTGCAGACCATGGCGTCCACTTTGGGGAACCTCAGGAGTTCTTTGGTTGAGGGTTCCAGGGGATATAGGGCTTCTAGGGCCCGTCCTCCTTTGAAACTGGTCTCCGAAGCATTCCATTCCAGGTCAATCAGTTGTTGTACGGCCTGCAGCATTGGGAAATGGCATGAGGCCTGAAGGAGACCGACCAAAACCAAGGTTCGTCTTTGGCTCCGCCGTGGTACTTGTGCCAGGAATGGCCAGCATCTTCAGGCTCAGAGACTCGAGATCTGATAACTCATCTTTGGAGAAGAAACGCATTATGGTTTGGTATGGTTCCGTTCCTGGAGGGATTTTCCCTTCCTCCAGGGAGTCTGGCTCTTCCTCCGAGGTGTCTGTGTCCCCTAAGGGGATGCTTTTATCCGGAGGAGGCACATCTCGGGGAGGCAGAGAGGGGCCTGGAAGGTTTTGGTCTTCTGGTGGAGACTGTGGCTGTGTCACCGGTGGCACAGATTGTGCCTGGACAAAGGTTTGCAGCCCTTTGAAGAATTCTACCCAGGAAAAGGTTCCTGGGTCCATATTGAGCCCAGCGGCATTCCCAGAGGGGCCGAGCTAGGGATAGAGAGGTCCGGGGTACTATCGTTGGCCGGATTCCTCTACTGGCAGAGGGAGGCCTTGCCCCAGTTCCCTCAGAGCCTCTTCGCACTGCAGGCACAGGGCAGAAGCCACTTCGTGTTGCGCAGCTCTTAGGTGGCAGGCTGGGCAGAGGGCTTGACCCTTGGCTTTCTTGGCCAGTGGTGCCATGATTTGTGCGCGTGGAGGCGTTCAAAACTCGTCTATGCGCTTATATGCGTGCGTCGGGAGGGTTAGATATACGCACCGGGTGCGCCGAAGCTGTGCATGCAAGCTGCAGAAGATGTGCATGCAGGCCACTATATGCGCCTAGAGGGATGCGCGCGTTGCTGTGCGCCCAAGTAGTTTATGCGCCCGGCTCGCTGCTGCGCGCACAGCTCAGTTGTGTGGACAATACGGTGATCAAGGCGGGGAAATGGCGCCGACGACCAGGCGGGCAAGATGGTGGCCCCCCGGAGGGTCTCCATATGGGAGGACCCTTGTACCAGATCGGGTCTAGCCCGGATGGGGCTGTTCAACCCGATAGGACAGACGCCGGAGGGCTATCAGAGTCTTGGAGACCAGAGACTTTAAGAAAAGGTTTCTACCTTACCTTGTCTTGGCGCTTCCCGGTCTCATGCTGGGTGGTCTCCAGCTGCGGGGGGGAGAGGGAAAATACCTTCACCGCCGCGCTCGGTATTGCACCCGCTGCCTCTCAGCCACTCCCGGTCCTGGGGCTAAGTCCACGCCAGGAACTGGCTACCGGACCAAGGGGATCTCAGAAATCACCTCAGGAATTCTCAACTGGGGGGAGGGACCCTTAGGTATCACCGCAGGAGAGCGGGGCTCGTCTTGTAGAGGTAAGATTTTTCTTCTTTGGTTTGGAGTTTCTAACGCTGAGCGTGTGTAGAGTCCCAAAATGCTAAGGAGACGGAGAAATACTGAAGAGCAGAGCTTCCTGCACGGGTATATGTAGTGCTGACGTCAGATTGAAATCTGACTCAGTCTCCCAACTGCTATCAGGCGTACACTATACCCATTGATCCTGAGTCCATCTGCTACACGCTAGGAAATTTGGAATTGGTGTGAAGGACTACCTTATCGTGGAAGATTTGGGAGAATAGTGTACCAAAGGTTTTAAGGTCACTGATCCTTTGCAAAGATGTAATCGATATAAAGAATACCACTTTAGCGAAGCCGAATCCAGGGGTCCGAATAGTGTATACATTTTTAAATATTTATACACCACGCAATCCAATTTTCTAGGTAACTTACAGCAAAAACACACATAATTAACACAAAACATTCAATACAATAACAAACCTGCTTAAGTTTACAATCAATTCAGACTAAGGGACCTTTTCATTAACAAACTATTGTGCCAGGAAAGAACAAAGCACTGCAATACTCATAACAGTATTTGATCTGAATATTGACACAGCCATCAGAGGTAAAGCCTAAGAGCTTTTTAAAAAAGTCTTTAGTTACTTTTCAAGATGGTAAAAACATGGTTATTTTGCATAGGAGTTCCTCAGTAGGGGACCAGCTACAGCAATGGCTTTCTGTGAAATTCCACACGCTGAACAGACTGCATAGCAGAATATCAAGGAGACAATGGCCAGATGACCTTAGCTCCCTGTAGATTTTTAGAAGAGAAATTATACTCAGTGGCGTATCATTACTGAGTGCTTTGTGTATTGGGAGTTAAAATTTAAACTTTTACCCTCCACTGAAAGACAGAAAGCCAGTTAATTTTATTAGCTAAAGCTGTGATATTCCAGGACCAAAGGGTTTTAAAATTAAAAGTAAAATGTTGAAAGAACACTATGTATCCCCTTGTAACTTTTGAAACCTGCCTAGGAGAAAGAAACAGAGCTACCTTAACAGGGTTTGAAAATCCACATGCTCTTTTTGGCTGGTATGCAGTGAAGAGCAGGTGGGAATATCTTTGACCCGATCTGGGCTCAGGAGGAGGAAGTTCTGGCAGCAACTTCAGCCCTACCGGGTTCATCAGGAGAAAATAATGGAATCATGAGCAACAGTCTGCTTACCCCGACTGGAATAGGGGTAAGCAGGATCTTCAGCCCCTAAGACTAGGAGGAAAGCGAGAAAGCTTGAAGGGTAGGGGAACAGGGACACAGGAGAGTGTGGGGGAAAGAAAATGAAATGGCTGAAGGGGTGACTGGAAGAGGCAAGAGGGGACTGCATCTGGAGAAGGAGGGAGGAGGAATTGTCAGCCCCCATCTAGGCTTGAGAAAAGAGCAAGATGTCTGAGGGATAGTGAGGAGAAACAGATTTGTCAGGAGGAGGGGGAAGCAGGTCTGGATTTAAGCATAAACACGGGCAATTGCCTAGGGCAGTGATTCTCAACCTGTGTGTCGCAACACACTAGTGTGTATTGGCAATGTCCTTTCGTGGATTACAAACTCGTTAAAAGACAGGAAACAGAGAGGAGAATTAAATAGACAATTTTCTCAGTGGAAAAGGGTATATATACAGTGGAGTGCCTCAAGCATCTGTACTAGGACTCATGCATTTCAACATATTTATAAGTGATCTGGAAAGGACTACGACAAGTGAGGTAATCAAATCTGAAGATAATACAAAATTAGTCAGAGTAGTTAAATCACAAGCAGATTGTGAAATTGCAGGAGGACCTTATGAGTGGAAAATTGGGCATCCAAATGGCAGATGAAATTTAATATGGATAAGTGCAAGGTGATGCATATAGGGAAAAATAACCCATGCTGTAGTTACAAGATGTTAGGTTCCATATTAGGAGCTACCACCCAAGAAAGATCTAGGTGTCATAGTGGATAAGACTTTGAAATCGTTGGTTCAGTGTGCTGTGGCAGTCAAAAAAGCAAACAATGTTAGGAATTATTAGGAAGGGAATGGAAAATAAAACTGAGGATGTCATAATGCCTCTGTATCGCTCCATGATGAGACCGCACCTTGAATACTGTGTAGAATTCTGGTCGCCGCATAAGTGAGCAAGAGAGAGAGAACGTGTGCATGACTGAAAGGCTGCGCATAAGTGAGCAAGAGAGAACGTGTGCGTGACTGAAAGGCTGCGCATAAGTGAGCGAGAGAATGTGTGAGTGACTGAAAGCCTGCGCATAAGTGAGAGAAAAAGAGAGAAAGTGTGCGAGATTGAAAGCTTGTGCATAAGTAAGAGAGACAGCATTGTGAAATTGAGAGCGATTGGTCAGGGAGGTCACCTGTGTATGTGTGAGAGACTAATCAGGGAGGTGACTGATGTGTGTGAGACAGAAATTGGTCCTGAGGGTGTGACTGGTGTGTGTGTATGAGAGAGCGAGAGAGAGACACACACACACACAGACTGGATATGGTCCCTAAGGAAGAGGACAGAGGGCAGCTTCAGCAGCTACTGCTGCTTCTGGTATGGCTTGCCAGGGAATGGAGTAGGAGAACTGCTGGAGAGGGTAAGTAAAAAAGTGGCTTTTTAAGTTCATTTTTCTTGATTGACTGTCATTTTAATTATTGGGTATTATGTGATGTGTCTGCTGTTTTTAAATATTTTATTGGTGTTCATACAATTTAAAGAGTTTAATTGTTTGATATTCTATTCATCAGCTCTTTGGAAACATTTATTCATATACTTTTACAACTATAAAACTATGTGGTGATCTATAGCAGCTTGGCTTTTTCTGTTTCCCTAATTGGAGGTGTATTGGTGTTTAGGGCCTGGTTTAATATTTGTAGTGTTGTCTTTTTATAGGTAAGGTTGTTCCATTTGAGTGCATGCCATAATGTAGGTATAGCTTTGTTCGGATTAGTTTGTGTGTATTATTGCAGATCCTGGTACCATGTTAAGTGCTATATTTCTGTTTCCATTTCTCCAGTTTTGTACTACATGCAGAGAGGCTTTTTTGGGTTTCCATTCCAGTTTCTGTCTCCATATTTATTTGTGGTCTCTCTGTAGTTGAAGGTCGATTTTGTGTGTATGACAGAGGTGAGGTATTTAACTAGCATGTAGGCTAGTAAAATACCTCACCTTCGGGCCGATTCAGTAAAGTCCGCGGGAGAGCGGACAAATGCCCGCTTGCCTGTGCGCGCGATACAGTATTTAAATTAAGTGGTGCGGTAGAAATGGGCAAAAGGAGGTGCTAGGGACACTAGCGCGTCCCTAGCGCCTCCTTTTAGCCCGGAGCGGCAGCTGTCAGCGGGTTTGTCAGCCGACGCTCAATTTTGCCGGCGTCGGTTCTTGAGCCCGCTGACAGCCACGGGCTCGGAAACCGGACACCGGCAAAATTGAGAGTCCGGTTTTCGGCCCAACAGCCACCGGACCATTTTAATTTTTTTTTTAACTTTTTTTACTCTTCGGGACCTCCGACTTAATATCGCCGTGATATTAATTCGGAGGGTGCACAGAAAAGCAGTTTTTACTGCTTTTCTGTGCACTTTCCTGGTGCCGGCAGAAACCAGCGCCTACCTTTGGGTAGGCGCCAATTTCTTAAAGTATTGTGTGGGCATACGTAATAGGGCCATCAACATGCATTTGTATGTTGAGGGCGCTATTAGGTGCCGCGGGTTGGACACGTGTTTTCCTCCCCTTACTGAATAAGGGGTAAGGGAAAACGCGCATCCAAGGGCAGGTTAACAGTGCGCGCCATCGGAGTGCACTGTACTGTATCGGCCTGCTTATTTGTTGTGTTTTCTCAATAGGTGTATTGGTGGTGAACTGCTGTCTTTTTATAAGAAGGGCTATTGCACCTGGTAGTAGAGGGAGTCTGTGTTGCAGTTATTGAGAACACCAGAATATATTTTTTTTATGTTCAGTTGTACAGGGAATGTTCTAATTCTGCTTTATACCCATTGCTGAGGGTCGGGGTGGGGTTCCTGTGGATGCAAATTGTACATTTACATTTAGCCTTGTGACTGTCATGTATTCAGTGTGTCACATGTGAGATGTATCTATCAGGTGTCTCCAGACAGAAAAAAGGTTGTGAACAACTGGCCTAGGGTATCTGATTTTGAAGGCACCCATATACCCATACCAAATATGAATCTCCTTTTGCTTGCTTTAGGGCCATATGCCAGCAATGCTTGAAAGGGGCACTATTATGGCACACTACCTATGGATGTTAAAGTCTTAAATCTGCCCGTGGGAGAAGGGAATAAGAGAAGGAGCATTACAAGAGTTAGAGTGCGGCAGTAGGGGTCTGGAGGATAGAGGACTGGGTGCATGGGAGTGAAAGGATTGCAAGATAGAGGAAAGATACGAGAAAGACCATGTAAAGAATGCCCTTATGAGTTAAGAACATAAGAAATTGCCATACTGGGTCAGACTAAAGGTCCATCAAGCCCGGCATCCCATTTCCAACAGTGGCCAATCCAGGCCATAAGAACCTGGCAAGTACCCAAGTTGTGTGTACATGTGACGGAATATACCTTTTCAGTCTTGTTCATATGCTTCACTTTAAGATTTATTCCGCTTTATTCTTGGTCACAATATCACACACCAGGATATTAATGAGTCAATTCATATGGCTTTTTTTCGTTTTAAACTTTTCAAATCATTGTTCTTCTTTGCCCTTGCATCACCTCCTGGACCGGCACTAAACTAGAGCAATGCGTCATCTCACTATTACTGAAACACAACACCCAAACTTCGGATTAGATAGAACAGGAAAAAAAAAAATCCCGTATAACAGAGGGAGTAGAGAATGACACTAGAAAATAACTCCGGGCCAGTTATCTGAAGTGCTCCCCTCCCCAAGACAGAGTGGAAGGGAAAAAAAAAAAGCGCCCTAGTACATCAGGCCCGAAGTTTGGACTTTACCCCCTCCTCCAGCCCGCATGAGGCACGGATACGCTGATCCCGGCGAATAGCCGCACATAGGAAACGCGGCCGGACATCACGAGCCGGCCATGACAGCCCCTTCCTCCTCCTCCTCCTCACCTGTGGGGATTCCGAGCTCCTTAGAGCCGCGGCCGAAGCCCCTCACCACCTCCCCGCGGCAGAAGTAGGGCAGGTGTTTCATGCCGGCGACGGAGAGGGCAGCGTCACAGGAGCACAAGCTGGACGACGAGAGGCGGCGCGCGCGGAAGAGCCCGCGGATTCGGCAGCTCCGCACGAAACCCCAGCACATCCAAGTGACAGGAAGGGGCGGAAACGGCCGGCACAGCAGCAGCAGCAGCAGTCATACAGCCAGCCAAGCAGGCGGTAACGGCGCTACTACGGCCGGCTTAGGGGCGGGGCGTCGCGTGAAGACTGCCCGCAAGCGGAGGAGGAGGAGGAGCCAAATAGAGGTGGGAGGGGGACGGTGACGGTCAAAAGTTCTTCTTCGGCTACTAGCCAGAGAACCTTCCAGATGTTGGCGCTGATCTCAAATAACCGCTTGTGGTGTTTTTTTTTTAATTTACAGGCTTAGGGAATAGCACCACCTGGTATGCGAGTGACGAAAAATCATTGCATCACCCGCTTCGAGTTTTTATGGTTCCGGCCAGGGGGAAAGATGACAGTCGGCGGCCTTTTGCCTCTGCGCATGCGCCGGCTGGCCGCGCGTCATCAGGAGCTGTGTTTACAGGGGTGGAGTCGCTGTCGTCGCGTGGCGTAGTCAGAGCTCCTTCAGTGACGCTGCGTTTCTGGGAAAGACGGGGGTTACTCTTGTTTACACGTTGTTTTACGGAAAATTTAGACTTGTCCTGAACTTTTTTTTTTATATCTATCTCTCGCGATAGTTTTGCCACCCTTCGTACTGATATCAAATGGAAAGAGAAATGTGGGCAAACACTATCAAAATGAGTTTAGGTTAACCCTTGAACAGCTGAAGTGCCAAAAGTCTCGTTTTTCCCTGTAAGTACCAGGATCAGTCCAGACGGTGGGTTATGTCCCCCGTCCAGCAGATGGAGTCAGAACTAAAACTTCTAGGGGAGGTCCTATATAATCTACCCTCCCCTGCCTCAATCCTCAGTATGGTTCTGACTCCAGCAGATGTGAGCAGGGGACACGGTGGTCCCCAGCACCTTAGCTTAGGGTTCTAGGCTTTTCTTTAGAGCAGAGCTTTCCAAACTTTTCATGTTGGTGACACACTTTTTAGACAAACATAATTTCACGACACGGTAATTCAGTCTACTAGTAAACCAGAGGTTAAAGGTTAAACAAACGAAACATATTTCGACAATTTATGTATGTTTCCTTAAATATATACATAAATAAAATGTGGATAAAGGTGGATAAAGGTGAACCGGTAGATATAGTATACTTGGATTTTCAGAAGGCGTTTGACAAAGTTCCTCATGAGAGGCTTCTAGGAAAAGTAAAAAGTCATGGGATAGGTGGCGATGTCCTTTCGTGGATTGCAAACTGGCTAAAAGACAGGAAACAGAGAGTAGGATTAAATGGGCAATTTTCTCAGTGGAAGGGAGTGGACAGTGGAGTGCCTCAGGGATCTGTATTGGGACCCTTACTGTTCAATATATTTATAAATGATCTGGAAAGAAATACGACGAGTGAGATAATCAAATTTGCAGATGACACAAAATTGTGCAGAGTAGTTAAATCACAAGCAGATTGTGATAAATTGCAGGAAGACCTTGTGAGACTGGAAAATTGGGCATCCAAATGGCAGATGAAATTTAATGTGGAAAAGTGCAAGGTGATGCATATAGGGAAAAATAACCCATGCTATAATTACACGATGTTGGGTTCCATATTAGGTGCTACAACCCAAGAAAGAGATCTAGGTGTCATAGTGGATAACACATTGAAATCGTCGGTTCAGTGTGCTGCGGCAGTCAAAAAAGCAAACAGAATGTTGGGAATTATTAGAAAAGGAATGATGAATAAAACGGAAAATGTCATAATGCCTCTGTATCGCTCCATGGTGAGACCGCACCTTGAATACTGTGTACAATTCTGGTCGCCGCATCTCAAAAAAGATATAATTGTGATGGAGAAGGTACAGAGAAGGGCTACCAAAATGATAAGGGGAATGGAACAACTCCCCTATGAGGAAAGACTAAAGAGATTAGGACTTTTCAGCTTGGAGAAGAGACGACTGAGGGGGGATATGATAGAGGTGTTTAAAATCATGAGAGGTCTAGAACGGGTAGATGTGAATCGGTTATTTACTCTTTCAGATAGTAGAAGGACTAGGGGACACTCCATGAAGTTAGCATGGGGCACATTTAAAACTAATCGGAGAAAGTTCTTTTTTACTCAACGCACAATTAAACTCTGGAATTTGTTGCCAGAGAATGTGGTTCGTGCAGGTAGTATAGCTGTGTTTAAAAAAGGATTGGATAAGTTCTTGGAGGAGAAGTCCATTACCTGCTATTAGGTTCACTTAGAGAATAGCCACTGCCATTAGCAATGGTTACATGGAATAGACTTAGTTTTTGGGTACTTGCCAGGTTCTTATGGCCTGGATTGGCCACTGTTGGAAACAGGATGCTGGGCTTGATGGACCCTTGGTCTGACCCAGTATGGCATTTTCTTATGTTCTTATGTTCTTATGTTTCACGACACAACCTATCTCATGAAAACCTTAAATTTATATTAAAAATATATATTCCAAGATTCATGTTATTGTTATAATTTATGAGAAACAATAATAAAACAAATTGTCTGTCCCCCACACACTCATCTCTCTCCTCCCCCCAGCACATGTCTGGCCCCCACACACTCATATCTCTCCCCCTCAAGCACATGTCTGTCCCCCCAGCACGTTTGCCCCCCACTCACTCATCTCTCTCCCCTCAGCACATGTCTGGCCCCCACACTCATGTACCTCGTCTTTTTGATTGTTGCCAGTTAAGTGCTTCACTCCCTTCCATGATCACCAGACACTGCTGCTTGCAGTCAGTACTCCTCATGGCCAGGCCTCATCGGCAGCAGCAGCCAATGCAAGGATGGCTGGGCTCGTTCCACCCACCAAGCCCCCCAAAAAATCGCGATTGACAGCAAAAATCACCCAATAATAAGCAACCCATAAACTGAAAACAAAAAATGATTCCCAAAAAAAAAAAAAGCCCAAACTCGCATCAGAGTTGACCGGGCTTGCGCGACACACCTGCACACTGCAGGCGACACACTAACATGTCCCGACACACAGTTTGGAAAGCTCTGCTTTAGAGGGATCAAGATTAAAAAAAAAACAAAAACAAAAACCTTTTATTTAGTCAAGGTTATTATAGAGCAGACAGGACAGTGAGATGCCTCTGCCCTCCCTGCCTGGCTCCTGACTTGCTGACAGCTGCTCTAGCAGTGTCTGACTTTTTACCTCTCTCTCTCTCTCTTTCAGGCCTATCCTGTAAAGTGCGGCCGCGTTTACCCTGCTCCTAAGCCGCTTTTAATTCACGTTCCGGCCGCGTTAGCCCTTCCTGCGATCCCGAATCCCCTTTAACCTACTCCTACCGCGTCCTAAATTCCCCGGGTAACCCCTTCCGCCCGCGGCATGTATATTGCATGCAAACGAGCGAATTAGCTCGATATTGCATGCAAACGAGCCAATTAGCTATTCCCCTAGCATCCCGTAACCCGCGCCCCCGACTAACGCTACCTTTCCCTGCCGTTTTGTCGCGCGTTTAACCTGCAAACTTACCGCCTACCCTGACCCAGGCGGTAGAGGCATGGGTAAGGGTAGGTGGCAAGCTTTCCCCCAGCCCCCGCTCACCTGCCCCGGCCGCGATCATGGGTGCCGGTCTCCGTGGCAGCCCCAGTCCTCTCCCCTCCTCCCGAAGCCAAAAAAAAAAAAGCTTTTTTTTTTTTTTGGCTTCGGGAGGAGGGGAGAGGACTGGGGCTGCCACGGAGACCGCTTTCCCCCGTGCAAGTAAGTTGTTTCGCCGCTTGTCTCTTCTCCCCCCTCCCGGAGCAGGGCGCGAAAAGCTGCCTTGCTCCGGGAGGGGAGGGGGAGAGATGACAGCGGCGAATCCCAAAAATAAGCGAAAAAAACTTAAAAGCTAAAAGTAAGTTGCTTCGCCACTGTCATCTCTTCTCCCCCCTCCCAGAGCAGGGCGCGAAAAGCAGCCTTGCTCCGGGAGGGGGGGGAGAGATGACAGCGGCAAATCCAAAAAATAAGCGAAAAAAACTTAAAAGCTAAAAGTAAGTTGCTTCGCCACTGTCATCTCTTCTCCCCCCCTCCCGGAGCAGGGCGCGAAAAGCAGCCTTGCTCCGGGAGGGGGGGAGAGAGATGACAGCGGCGAAGCTTTCCCCCAGCCCGGACGCCGGCAAAAAACTTACTTTTTTGCAGCCAGCCATGAGCAGGAACACGATCTGGCCTGCCTTAGCTCCTCCCGACAAGATGGCCGCCTGCACGGGGAAAGCGTGCAATTGGCCGCTCAAGACGTGATGTCGTGACGTCACGTCTTCAGCGGCCAATTGCACGCTTTCCCCGTGCAGGCGGCCATCTTGTCGGGAGGAGCTAAGGCAGGCCAGATCGTGTTCCTGCTCATGGCTGGCTGCAAAAAAGTAAGTTTTTTGCCTTCGTCCGGGCTGGGGGAAAGCTTCACCGTTGCTAGTGTCCCCCCTCCTCCCGGAGCAAGGCGGCTTTTCCGCCCTGCTCCGAGAGGAGGGGGGACACTGAAAAGTCGTTTCGCCGCTGTCTTCGCCGTTGCTTCGCCGCTGTCAGTGTCCCCCCTCCTCCCGGAGCAAGGCGGCTTTTCCGCCTTGCTCCGAGAGGAGGGGGGACACTGAAAAGTCGTTTCGCCGCTGTCTTTGCCGTTGCTTCGCCGTTGCTTCACCGCTGTCTTCGCCGCTGTCAGTGTCCCTCCTCCTCCCGGAGCAAGGCGGCTTTTCGCGCCCTGCTCCGAGAGGAGGGGGGACACTGACAAGTCGTTTCGCCGTTGCTTCTGCGCTGTCGCCGCCGTTGCTTCCTGGTATCTGTCATTTCAAATGACATTTGAAATGACAGATACCAGCGTGGCGTGAAGCCTTAGGCCCGCGCACCCAGGATCCTGTATAGGCGCTCTATCCAGTATCCTGGGTTGCGCGGGCCTAAGGCTTTTCGGACACGGCTTACATTTACATATAATTAGGCTTCAGGATCGAGCGGTAGGTGAGCTGCACTGTGCGGGCGGTAACCGCGGGTGCCGTAGGCACTAACGCAGCTCTTCCTACCGCTCGGTACTGGATAGGCCTGACTGTCTGTGGGGTAAGTGTTTGGGGTTTTTTCTCTTTCAGCTTACCTGGAAGTTTGTGTGGCCGGCTGCGGGCCAGGACCCGGGGTGCACGTCGGTGGCGCCGATCTCTCCCCCTCGGCCCTGTTCTTTAGTCGCCCAGGCAGGCTACACCCGGGAAGAGTTCCCTTTCCTACGAGCAGGAAAGGGCTCCCTAGAATGGGTTTGCCCCTAAACAGCGGTTCAACATGGGTCGGAGGGGAGAAAAAGGTAGACTACACCCGGGGAGAGTTCCCTTTCCTACGAGCAGGAAAGGGCTCCCTAGAATGGGTTCACCCATAAACAGCGGTTCAACATGGGACAGAGGGCAGATACAGGCAGACTACACACGGGATCCCGAGGGACTGTAGTGTGAGAATATCCTTGACAAAAGACAGGTAGGCCGGAAAGCAGTCCGAGTACAGCTTGGCATAGAAAGAGGTTGATTTCAAAATGGAAGAAACGACTGGAGGTAAAACACTAATAAAAAGGACTTCATCACATGAAGTAAAATCCCAAATGCCAGCTGTTGTTTTAGTAAAAACAGAGGCTTTGAAGAACTTTACTATTCCGAAGCTAAGAAGAAGTACTAATAAAGTGTGCTTGGCACCTAGCAACACCGATAGAAGAGAGTACATACAGATGAAGTATACTTTAGAAGAATCAAGATTTGATATGTGCTATCATCTGCACTCTTCCTAGCATTTTGGTGATATGAAACTTGAATATACATACGATAATCGTCAATGCTGAGGAGGTTACCATGTAAACAAACAGCGGTTCAACATGGATCAGAGGGTAGATAGATACAGGCAGGCTACACCTGGGGAGAGTTCCCTTTCCTATGAGCAGGAAAGGTCTCCCTAGAATGGGTTTGCCCCTAAACAGCAGTTCAACATGGGTCAACAGGTCCTAAGAGATAGGCTGCAACACTGTGGAGAGTTCCCTTTCCCAAGAGCAGGAAAGGACTTCCTTGGAATGGGTTGGCCCCTAGAGTGGAGCACGAGCCTTCAAAGTGTGGCGACAGGGAGCAGGGTGCCATGTGAACAGCGGTTAAACATTAGTCAACAGGTCCTAAGAGATAGGCTGCAACACCGGGGAGAGTTCCCTTTCCCAAGAGCAGGAAAGGACTTCTTTGGAATAGGTTGGCCCCTAGAGTGGAGCACGAGCCTTCAAAGCGTGGCGACAGGGAGCAGGGTGCCATGTGAACAGCGGTTAAACATGGGTCAACAGGTCCTAAGAGAGAGGCTGCAACACCGGGGAGAGTTCCCTTTCCCAAGAGCAGGAAAGGACTTCCTTGGAATGGGTTGGCCCCTAGAGTGGAGCATGACCCTTCAAAGCATGGCGACAGGGAGCAGGGTGCCATGTGAACAGTGGTTAAACATGGGTCAACAGGTCCTAAGAGATAGGCTGCAACACCGGGGAGAGTTCTCTTTCCTAAGAGCAGGAAAGGGCTCGCTTGGAATGGATTGGCCACTAGAGTGTATAATGGTACAAATTGTTCGGATTAAATCATTTGCAAACAGATCATGACTTCATAAGGAAGACGAAGGAAGTTCTCTTCTCTGCCCTGAAACTAAATGAAACTCTTTGTTTTATTTAAGAATCAATGCTGTGAAGGAGTACTAGTTTTAATTGCCAGAGACTGAGGTTTCTCTTTGCAACGAGGGATCAGCCATTAGGACTGGACATAAGGCCTGGACGGACAGGCAGAGCAATCGAGGTCAAACACTTTTAGGAACATAAGGCCTGGACGGACAGGCAGAGCAATCGAGGTCAAACACTTGTAGGAACATAAGGCCTGGACGGACAGGCAGAGCAATCAAGGTCAAACACTTGTAGGAACATAAGGCCTGGACTGACAGGCAAAGCAGTCGAGGACAGAAGTCAATCCCACCTAGGGACATAAGGCCTGGACAAATGACAGTCAGGCACAGCGTTTGAGGTCAGGCCCTTGTAGGGATGTACGGACTGGGCAGTGGATGGTCAGGCACAGCGTTTGAGCTCAGGAACATGTGCTGCAGTGCTTATATTATCTGGAGCATAGGAGGCAGTTGGAGCTGCTGCAAGGCTTTGAATTGCTTTTATTCATCTTGCCATTCACAGGGAAAATTTGGAAACCCAAGCAAAGGTAGGTTTACTTTCAAAAACACTAGCATTTCCATCAACTCTGGTGCCAGCCTTGAGCGGTGAGGGCTCATGATATCCCCTGTCATTGAAAAGACACGTTCACTGGGCACACTGGTTGGTGGACATGACAGATATCACTGAGCCACTTTGGCTAGGTGTGGCCAGACAGTGGACTTGTGTGCCCAATACGCCAGCGGATCTGTCTGCATGTTCTCTATCGACTCAGAGATACTGTGTCACTGACAGCTGTGCTGGTGTCTCCTTTGCTTGGGCGGGCTCAGAGTCACTCATTCCAGCTGCTTTCTCTCTCGCCCGTTGCACAATTGATGAATCTTTACGGGAAACATGCCTTGGGCGTTCTGACGTGGAGGAGGAGGTACTATCTGTCACTGACAGAGTGCTGCTCCTGCTTGGGCTAGCAGCACAACTCTCTGACGTGCCTGCTGTTTCCACCTCTGCTTCAAGCCTAATCTGTCTCCGCCTATGGTGCTTCTGTTCACGGACTTTTGCTAACAGCAGCTCCTTCACAAATGACAGACAATTGGACTGTAGGGTGAGTTTCCCTTTCACACGGGGTCACAGACTGAGGCGAGCATGTATGTGCGGTCGTCTGTTAAAGGCCTTAATCTGTCTTTCACCTGCTGCTGCAAAACGTCCAGACACTGCAGCACCTCAACTGTCATTCCCTCTTCCCGTTTAAAGGCCTCCAAATGTTCATCCAGGAAATTAACTATAGGGATGATGTCAGCCAAGGTGGCACTTCTGGAACTCAGCTCCTCCATGACATCCTTGAAGGGCTGCAGGATTTTTACCAGCTGACTCATGACTACCCAATCATGATGCCCTAGGGGATTCTGCACACCTATGTCCATTGTACCAGAAAGTTCATGAAAGGGTGTCTGCAGCTTCAGTAACTTCTCCAGCAACATAAAGGTGGAATTCCACCGGGTGGCAATGTCTTGAATGAGACGCTTGTGAGGCATATCCAAATCAGTCTGCTTTTGTCGGAGAACCTGCCCCGCCTTCACACTTCTGTGGAAGTGTGCTGCCATGTTCCTGCACTTCTGTATTAACCTATGCAAGTATTCATTCTCTTTGTCACTGGACTCCAAGCCCAGAGCTGACATCACTACCAGGTGCAGAGTGTGTGCAAAACATCGGATGTTCTTAAAGTGCCCGTCGGTTATTGCCTTAACCATGTTTGCACCATTGTCTGTGACAAAGAACCCTGCCTGCGTTTTCCTGACTTGCTGGTGTAGTTGCCAGCCCTCCAGCATCTGTCTGATGCATGCTAGATTATTGGCTGCGGTATGGGCCTGGTCAGTCAGGTGGGTGTGCAGTAAAGCCCACCTCCACCCTGATACTTCTTCAGTAATAGATCTGCTGGCTGTCCCTGCCTCAGCCATGTCCCACCAGTGTGCTGTCAGAGAGAGGTAAGAGTGTGCAGCATTCATGGCGGTCCAGATATCGCAGGTGAAATGCACTCTTCCCTCTGCCTTAGCTAGCAGTGCTTGCATGCGACTGCGACACTGCTTGTACAGGCTGGGGATGACCTTTCTACTAAATGTGGTTCTACAGGGGATTTTGTAATTTGGAAGTACGACCTTCAAAAAACGCTTGAAACCCACATTCTCCACTAACTGCAAGGGCTGGTCATCAAGGGCAATCATTTCCCCAATGGTCCTGGTTACCTCCTACCCCAGGATAGCGTTACTGCACACTACCCCATTTCCTCCATGGTGGATTGTCGCTTCTGCCACATGTCAGGGGGTTGCTGGCCTGCCACCTGACTGCTAGAAGGGGATGAGGGTGTGGGCTGACTCTGCTGCTTTCCTACCACTGCACACTGGTTGGAAGGGGTCCCCTGACTGGTTCTGCCACCATCCCCAGATGGCAGTAATCATGTTGGGTGTGCCTCTTCATATGATGGTTCATGCCAAAATTAGATAGATGTCCCATTTGCTTGCCTCTGCTAATATCCTTGGCACAGTAATTACACCGAGCATAACGCGGGTCTTCCGTCACTTTAAAGTGTCTCCAGATCACAGATGTCTTTCGGGATCCTCCCCTCTCTAACACCTTGGGGGTGGGTGCTGGCACTGGAGCTGAGGTAGTGGGTGCACCCTGAGAAGCAATGCCAGAGGGGGCCTCAGTCACCCTCTGTGCCTGTGCTGACTGCTCTTCCTCCTCCTCGTTATCACTTTCATCTCTCCCCTGCTGCACATTTGTGGAGGCTAAGACAGGACTAACTGATTCTACCGAAGATTCGTCAGCTATTACTTCTTCCATTTCTGATGAGAATCCCACACAAGAAGATTCTTCATCTGAATCAGAAGCAAACAGTGACTGTGCTACCTTGTCAACGCTAAGTATTAGTCGAGACTTCTGTCCCCTGCTGCTTTTGGGTGTCTACATTTTGTCTGGCATGACTCTGCCTCCCCTTCCCTCACCTCCAAAACTACAGGGCCAGAAACAAGTGGTGGCGATGACGATGCATCATGGTCAGATTTCATTTTTTTTGGCATGAACTGCCATCCCCTACAAAGAGTTTAGATTGCGACAGTTGCCTTTTTAGCTGTACTGGTGGTGTTGCACTAGTGTCTTTTGAGGTGCCTCCTCTGCCAGTCCCAATCACTCGACTACATCTCTCTTTCCCTGACATTATGGATTTAATGTCACTGAGTAGTAACACTGCCCATTGTCACGGTGCCTGGCTGTGCACTAATGTGTGTGGCGTGTACACAGAGAAGCTGCTTGCTTGTAAGCACAAAAGAGGCAGACTCCCTGGGCACTTGACTGCACAGACCCACCCAATTGTTAGGTTCAGTCTGTTAAAACTACCCACTGCCCACTGTCACAGTGCCTGGCTGTGCACTAATGTGTGTGGCATGCACACAGAAGCTGCTTGCTTGTAAGCATGAAAGAGGCAGACTCCCTGGGCACTTGACTGCACAGACCCACCCAATAGTTAGGTTCAGTCTGTTAAAACTACCCACTGCCTACTGACACGGTGCCTGGCTGTGCACTAATGTGTGTGGCGTGCACACAGAAGCTGCTTGCTTGTAAGCACAAAAGAGGCAGACTCCCTGGGCACTTGACTGCACAGACCCACCCAATAGTTAGGTTCAGTCTGTTAAACTGCCCAGTGAAGCCCAGTTCACAGAGAGACTAAGTAATTTGAATTAAAAAAATCAGTTTAAAAAAGCTGGAATTTTTGTCACTCCAGAAAAATGGATGAAATTGAAAATAATATATCTCTCCAAGCCAGCCCAACTCCCTAAATGGTGGTCAGTGCTAGCTGACCTAGCACAGCTTCTCTTCTCAGTCAGAGATCACCAAAATAAACAGCTTGAAAGAAACAGGACTAGCTGGCCCTGGCACTGCAGCAAAACAAAGAATAATTAGCTTTTTCTTTTCTTAACTAGCTTAACTATCCTATCTCTCAGTTCAGCCTTCTCTTACACCCAGCCCACCTCCCCACAGCATCGCTGGAAATAAGTGTGTGGCTCCTCGTGCTGATGTTTATATAGTGCTGGCTCATCAGTAAAATCGACAGAGAGCACTGAATGACAGCGCGATTGGCTGCATTCAGTGCATGTCACAAAATGTCAGCATGGATACGCTGCATTCCGGTATCCATGCCGACCTGTCCGACCCTTTCCTGTGAGTCACAGTGACTCACAGGAAAGGGTCAGACAGGTTGGCATGGATATCAGAATGTAGGGCATGGGCGCTGCCATTTTGTGAAAATCATAGGTAGCTAGTAGCTAATGGGGGCTAAGAAACACGCACGCCGCTGGGCGCACCGAATTAAACGGATAATAAGTTAAATACGTGGGGCGTCGCGATGCGTTTCGCCTCCCCACGTATTTAATGGATAGGACAAAATATGTTGTGGATTGCCAATACGTCGAAAACGGATGCACACCCCTAATCTTAGACAGAAGGGAAATAATACCAGAAAAAGTCAAATCGGTCAATTAATTTCAGCTTTTTTTCTAACACAAAATCCTCTCAACAAGTGCAGCTTTCAAAGGCATTTCTGTGGGTAAACTGTTTCACATGCAGAAATGGGGCTTTTTGAAAACTGCGTACCCTCCCAGTGCATAAAAGTAAACCTATAGGTCCAGTTACACTTACTTCTCAGGCCGAAGCATTAATCTGGGCATTAAGAAACTGTGTACTGGTTTTTAAGGCACATTTTTAATTCCCAGATTATTTTTTTTAAACTCTCGATGCAGTAAGCTAATGAAATGTTAATGCATTGGGAGTTAAAGAAAGTGCGTTGAAACTAAAATGTGCATTTGGCTCAGGTCCAACACACATTTTAACTGAGGAAGGGGGCAGTATCCTTGATCGCCTTAAGTGACAGCAGCCAATGCTAATTAAATAATAATACTGATTTACTGGCTATCTGCAACGGGTAGCTGCTGCTAGATAGCCAGAGGAGTCAGTAATTATTCTGCTATCTGGCGTGGAAATTAGAAAGACAAATACATTTGGAAACACAGTAATAATGAGAAATTTCAATTACTTCAGTATTGATTGGGTCAATGTCTGATTGGGGCATGCTAGCAAGGTTAAGTTTCGAGATGCCATAAATGACTGTTTCATGGTCCTAGAACTGATGGCAGGGAAATCTATCTAGTCCTCGGTGGAATGCACAAGCTGGTGCAAGGGGTTACTGTGCTGAGGCTGCTTAGCTATTATAATGTAATTTGACATCATCACAGGAGGGAGGATATTACTGCAGTGGCATATAAATTTGAAAAGGGTGACTGTGATAGAATGAGGAAATTTAGAAAAAACTAAATTAGATTAAAAAGGTTAACCTAATACAAAAGGTTAACCTTATGCAAAAGGTTAAAATTTTGCATAAGGTGTAGATAAGGGTAAAATTAAAATTAATACTTGCCCCGTGACTGGGGCAATGGAGCCCATGTCATGGTGGCCCAATGGCTGCTGGGGCTAGGTAGACCCATAGGAAAGTGACCTGATGTTTTTTTTTAAGTTTTGTGGGCCTGGAAGAAGAGGCAGCCTCCTGCTGCCAACGGCGCTGGTGCCGTACTGAAAATTAAAGCAGCGGCGAGCCATGAAGAAGAGAGGCCAGCATCACTTCGGGGATTCCCTCCCCTTTCCAACATGGCAGCAAGCCGCAATAGAGTGGGGATACTGGCTGCTCTGGGGATTCCCCCAACACGGCACTGCAGCCATGCCAGTGTCAGAAGGGCCACAGAAACCTGGGGATTTCCCGATGGCCTGAAGAGAGGCCCAAGAGCCAAAGCATTTTTTTTTTACAAATAAATCAATGCTGCTGAGTGCAGTTGGCCTCAGAAGGCAGCGGCAGCATTCCCAAAGACCAGTGTCATGGCTGTAAATCAAAGCCCCGGGGCATTACCGATGCAGGCCAAGGGGTTCCGACTGTCAGGGATGACGTCAGCAAGAGACTGCCGTAGCAAGTGCCTGTAAGGCAAATAAAGTTTTAAAAGTTGAATAAATGTTAAACGAGTGATCTTAAAAAGGTGGCGATTTTGGTGGGGAGCAAGGGAAAAGGCAGTTACCTAGGTTACAGCCCCCTGGAAGCACCCTGGCGAACCTGGCGCTAATAAGTTTAATAAAATTCCATTTTGACAATGCTGGTATGGTTTAGGGGTGCCTGTGCCCTGACCACGCAGAATTTGGAGTCAGAAGTTAATTTTAATCAAGTTTCTCCACCCGTTTTCCCAGGGGGTTCCTGTGGTTGAAAATGGATTAAAACATTTTAGAAACTGGAGTTTGGTGGTGGTGGCCACCAGGTGAGATCATATAAACACTGTTGTGATCCTTAGTTTGGGGAACAAATGTTTAAAATGCAAGTAAAAAATATAATTAGTTCTAAAAGTCTTAAAATAGCTAACATGGTCATGAATGGACACAATACAACTATTACATTTATTGGGAAGCTAACCTGAAAATTTGGTGTGATTTTGAACGGTGTAAGTGGAGTTTTTTATTGGTTTCATTTTCCCATTCATTTTAATGGGCAACGTTAAAAGTGGTGAAAAACAAGATCCATCCAGCTCTCAGAGAGGAAAAAAAAGAAAACTCTTTGTCATCCTATATAGACAATGCCATGGCAATGCCATAGTAATGCCAGACCATCTAAGTGTCAATGCAAAGCAGCTGGGTGATCAGGTCTGCGTAAAAACACCAAACTGAGGCAAAGCACACAAAGATTTGAGAAGTTATTTACTTTAAAATAATGTTTTGAATGTACTAAAAATTATTTTGCAAGCTAATTTCCTGAATCAAGGAGTTTTTAAGTGGTTCCTTGGTGGATAAGAATTTTTTTTTTAAGTAGATGAGAACTATTTACTGAGAAGATCTCAGAAGTGTAAGAATTTCTACTGAGGATTTTCAAAAAGCAAATTGAGAATCTGAGCAGCATAGCTGTGCTGGGGACTGAAGGGAAAAGATCAGGTTGCAGGATCCTGTACTTAGAGGCCTAGATTAAATAGAAAAGCCCCTAGGAAACAGAGTTGTGTGTGATAGTGTGTGAAAGTAATTGTAATTCTAATTCTGAGATAAGGAATTAATTAAGGGCCAGATACGCGCGTAGCCGCGCGTATCTTATAAAATCCGGGGTTGGCGCGTGCAATTTCTTATGTTCTTATGTAAAGTACCTTTTCACTAAGTGCACAATCAAGCCGTGGAATCTGTTGCTAGAGGGCAAAGTCAAGGTGAATAGCATAGCAAGGTTTAAAAGAGGTTTGAACAAGTTCCCAGAAATAAAGTCCATAACACATGATTAGCAGGTAGACTAGAGAAAGATTAGTGCTATTCCTGGGAGTGATTAAGAAAAAATAAATCTACTTTTTGGGATCTGCCAAATACTTATGAACCAGACAGTCCACTATCGGAGGCAATATGCTGGGCTTGATGGAACTTGGTCTCATCTAGCATGGCATTTCTTACATTCTTATAATATTCTTACAAGTAGGACCACCTACTACTCCTAGGAGCTTTGGGCTTCATTAGGAAATTGGTTCCCATCTCTTCTGGAAGTCTCTGACTCAGCTCCATGCAGGCAGCTTACATTCTTACACTACTTTATACACCAAACTCTAGATTCAGTTTCATGGAACACAAACTAAACTGAACTGAATACAGTCCTTTAGTTTCTAGACTAGAGCATGCTCACAACATCTATTTGACACTACCACTATGGCTTGAAACATAGGGGTTTGCAAACTTTCTGGCACTTAAACTGTGTAGAACAGGGGCTACACCAGTTTGCAGAATCTCTTGGGATTTAAGCATTAATCAATCCACAAGCTAATGGAGAAGTTAAGAGATTTATTAGGATCCTTAACAAAGCATTACATGTTATCACAGAAATGAAAGCTGACCTGAAATAATTGTATCAGTTTCTCTGTAGCTATCTTACCACTCTTCAATTTACAGAGCACCTGCAACTATTCTTTTTGGAAGACAGCTGCAAAGTTGCCACAGTTTGACACAGGAGCACTTGATACATCTCTTTGTCTGCATTATGCAGAAGCAAAGCTCAAGATGAAAAAATGTGCTGAACAATATAAGTGAGCCTGAGCTACCAATGCAGAAAAGCACCTCAGTCTCAATGCTCATATCAAATAACACAAGGTGCTCAAATTTCTCAAATCACAATATTCTAATTCACATTATTCTAATAAGTGATTCAGCCAACAGATTTGTTGTGAATCTGTTGGGAATATCACATAAAGAAAAGGAAAAATTTAACCCCTGAGGAAAACGGGTTTTCCCATCGAAACGTGGACCTATGTTAGTTATGGGTAGGTTAGAAGGAGAGTGTTTATATACCATGCTGGTATTGAGCGGTGTCATTTTCAAAAGCTAAGTATTATATTTTTTTGGGGGGGGGGGGGGGGGGGTGGTTATTATGAAAAATTTAAACAGATATCAGATAGTACAGCAGACTGGAAAATTCTTGAAGTGCTTTTTTGAAAATACCTGAAGCCCATTGTGTGGCAAGAGATATCAGATAAACTTTAACCCTATGTCAACTCTGATGCCATATTCGCTGTAAATATACATAGAAATGATGGCAGAAAAGGATCAAATGATCCATCCAGTCTGAGCAGCAAGCTTATAGTAGTATCTGCTGTGCAAGATACCCCCATGCTTATCTGTTCCCCATACTATAAAAGTTGGGGTCCTCGTTGGTTGCTGTTTGCCGTTGAAGCAGAGAGCAATGATGGAGTTGCATCAACAGTATCAAGGCTTATTGGTTAAGGGTAGTAAACGCCGTTCCAGCAAGTAACCCCCATGCACTCTTTTCTTCATTTCCATCCTCTAGCTTTAGGGATCCATTGTTTTTGTCTTCAAGGGAAGGGAATTCCAGGCATTTATCACACTCCATGAAGAAATATTTCCTGACGTTTGTTCTAAGTCATCCTCCCTGGAGTTTCATTTCATGACCCCTAGTTCTACTGATTTCTTTCCAACAGAAAAGGTTTGACAATTGTGCATCATTAAAATCTTTCAGGTATCCAAAGATCTGTATCATATCTCCCCTGCATCTCCTCTCTTCCAGGATATACATATTAAGATCCTTCAGCCTCTCCTCATAAATCTTCCAATGCTGACTCCACACCATTTTGGCCACTCTTCTTTGGACCGCCTCCATCCTGTCTTTATTGTTTTTGAGATATGGGCACCTGTACTAAATGCAGTCCTCCAGTTGGCTAATACTCTCTCTATGCAGCCCAGCATTCTTCTAGCTTTAGCTATTGCCTTGTCTCATATCTTCACCACCTTCTCATCCCCAGGCACTATCGCCCCAAGGTCCCTCTCCCAGACCATGCACATTAGTCTGTCACCACGCATCACATACAGCTCATTTGTATTACTGCGCCCCAGATGCATGTACTTCTTGGCATTGAATCCCAGCTGCCAAATCTTTGACCAATCTTTAAGCTTTCTTAAATCACTTTTCATTTTCTCTACATCTTCAGGCGTGTCCACTCTGTTGCAGATTTTAATATCATCCGCAAATAGACAAATTTTACCTTCTATCCCTTATTGCAATGTCACCCACTAAGATATTGAACAGAACTGGTCCCAAAATTGATCTTTGAGGTACTTCACTTTACACTGTTCTTTCTTCAGAATAGGTTCAATTTACCATGACATGCTGTCTCCTGTCAGTCAACCACTTTGCAATCCATGCCATTACCTTGGCACCCACTCCCAAGCTTCACATTTTGTTCATGAGTCTTCTACTATGTGGGATTGTGTCAAAAGCTTTACTAAATTCAAGTAAATCACATTGTGCACTCTTTCCTGATCCAATTATCTAGTCACCCAACCAAAAACATAAATCAAATTTGTCTGACAAGACCTTCCCCTGGTGAATCCATGCTGTCTCTGGTTGAGCAACCCTCCAGATTATAGATAATTCACTATCCTTTCCTTCAGCAGAGTCTCCATTAATTTTCCCACCACTGAGGTGAGGCTAACCAGCCTGTAGTTTCCAGCTTCCTCTCTGCTCCCACTCTTGTGCAGCAGGACCACCACCGGTCTTCTGCACTCTCACAGCACAACTCCCATTTCCAGAGATCTATTGAACAGTCTTTCAGCAGACCAGTCAGCACATCTCTGAGCTCCCTCAGTATCCTGGGATGTATTTCATCCGGCCCCATGGCCTTGTCCACTTTCAATTTTCTTACTCTTCCCATACATTCTCTGGTGTAAATGTAGTTTCATCTACTCCACCCCCATCCACGGTTTTGTCAACCGTGATGATCCTTCTTCAGGGTCTTCTTTAGTAAACACTGAACTGAAGTATTTATTTACTATTTCTGCCATTTCTTTGTCTCTCTCCTCACATTAATCATTGTCACCTTTCAATTTCACTATACCACTTTGGACCTTTCTGTTGCACTGGAAGTGGACCCTTGGCCTGGTGCAGGATTGGTATGGCCCTCTGGTCGGACCCAGAGAGCATCTGCCACCAGGAGGCAGAGCACACAAGGAGACAGATGCTAATTGGATCTTCACCAATAACAGTCCAGGGTTTCCGCAGGGTGAGCCCTTGGGTACCTGGACCGCTTGGACTTAGGTGGGCCTCTGGTGGTCTCCCAGAGAGATAGCGGAGGGGTGCCCACCATGAGCAAGCATGCGCGGCTGATGTAGAATGGATGGACTAGGCCCGAACTGGAAGCTCCGGAGACCTCAGGGAGGTAGCAGTTCAGGGAGGTTCTCCGGGCGAGACCGGCAGTGCCTGTGGGTCTAGTCAAGTGGAAGCCGCGGTCAGTTTCCAAGTAGACTGGTCAGGTAGTCATAGTAGGCCAGAAGAGAGTGTCCAAGTGAAGCGCAAGGGTCAGAGCCAGAGTATCAGTCCAGGAATAGCCAAAGCAAGGATCAATACCAGAGTCAGTTCCAGGCAGCAGACAGAAGAATGGTCAGGCAGCGAGCTCAGTTCCAGGCGGCAGACAGAAGAATAGTCAGGCAGGTAGAGGTCAGTACCAGAGGTCAGGCCAAAGAGGTACCACCTGAGAAGGACACAAGAACATACGGAGACACAGGGAACGAAGAGACGCTGGAACGAGGAGGCGCTGGAACAGGAGACACTTGAACGCTGGAACACACGAGGCAAACTAGAACACCAACAGTATCGACCTTATTGCCAAGGCGAGGCTCTGGGGACTGGCCTCACCTTTTATATTGAGATCAAATGAGATCATCAGCGGGCGCCGCGAACTGGCTTCCCGTGCTGGGCCCTTTAAAGGGCCGTGTGGTCCGTGTGCACGCGCGCCTAGGGGCAGGGCCGATGCCGAGGAGGACACCGAGCCCCGACGTAAGGAGCGTTGCGAGACTGAAGGCCCTGATGGGCCTGGAGATGCCCGGGGGTGCTGTGGACGAGAGGCACTGGTGGTGGCTGTGAGTGAGGGGGAACCGGAGCTGGTAGACTGAAGCGCTAGGTGAGTAGGCCCGGCCGCGGTGCCAATGCGGCCGGGATGCGCAACACTTTCTCTGATACATATGAAAAATGTTTTATCACCTTGCTTTACTTCTTTGGCAATCCTTTCTTCTGCCTGACTTTTTGCTTTCTTGCTTTGTCTCCCTCAGTTTCTCCAGATATTCTTCCCTGTGTTCCACTTTGTGGGATCCTTTAATACTTCTTGAATGCTGTTCTTTCTGCCTTTATTTTTTCAGCCACCTCCTTTCAGAACCAGATAGGTTTCTTATTTCTTTTACTTTTGCTTACTACTGGCTGATAATCCTGTAAGACATTTAACTATTGTGTCTCCATCAAAATTATTACCCAAATCGGTTCCTCTGATGACCGAGACTCCCAGCCAAAGCAGTTTCTTTTTATGACCTTTGATAATTTTTAAGGTTTTCTGGGTACACAGGAGGGCGGATTTTAAAAGCCCTGCGCGCGTAAATCCTTCCGGATTTATGCGCGCAGGGCCCTCGTGCGCCGGCGGCCTATTTTGCACAGGCCGCCGGCGCGCGTAAAGCCCCGGGGTGCGCGTAAGTCCTGGGGCTTTCGAAAAGGGGCGGGAGGGGGCGTGTCCGGGGCATTCCCGAAACGACGCGGCGTTTCGGGGGCGGGCCCGGGGGCATGGCGCCGGCCCGGGGGCGTGGTCGAGGCCTCCGGGACCAGAGGACGGAGCGGGGCTGCCGGCCGATGTGCGCAAAGTTACGCCTGCTTTCAGCAGGCGTAACTTTGACAACAAAGGTAGGGGAGGTTTAGATAGGGCCGGGGAGGGGGGGTTAGGGAGGAGAAGGTGGGGGGAGGGTGAAGGAACGTTCCCTCCGAGGCCGCTCCGAAATCGGAGCGGCCTCGGAGGGAACAGGCAGTGCACGCTGGGCTCGGCGCGCGCAGGTTGCACAAATGTGCACCCCCTTGCGCGCGCCGACCCCGGATTTTATAAGATACGCACGGCTACACGCGTATCTTATAAAATCCAGCGTACTTTTGTTCACGCCTGGTGCGCGAACAAAAGTACGCGATCGCGCAAGTATTTAAAATCTACCCCAGGGTGACTACATCCCTTTCAGACATCATCTCATTTTCCATTAATGGAGCTTCTTCGCTATCCAATGCAGAAAAGATATTATGTAAGAGTAACGGTGGGGAAAGTGTGTGTCTTTTCATCACAGGCCTTATTCTGCCAGAGCTCACTGTAATCTATTTATTCCTGGGTTTCTGAATTTTCTGAGGGAGCTGAGGGAGATATTCTGGATACTGTCAGGGAGGGGAGGTTTTCTGAAACTTGAGCAATTCCTATTTCAGATAGGTCAACTTCTTTTTCATTGTAGAAAACAGAAGGCAAATTGGACATCCCTTTATATCCCAGCCTTGGGACATAGTCAGGCTTTGGGACATAAAAATAGAATTAGAGTATTGTGATTTGTGAAATTTTAGCACCATGTGTTATTTGATTTGAGCAATATAAGTGAGCTTCATATCCCTCAAGGCAGAGGACATGATCTTGGTCAAAGAAATCCAGCCTCAATAGAATTTCCATTTTTTTGTGCCGAACCATATTGAGTTAGAAATTGTAGCTCAAAGAGGAGATCACAGAGTAATTCTCAGTGTTTCACGTTTCAAACTTTTGGGGACATGTAGCACATTCCCATTCAACTAGTATATGTGGATAATGTTAAATGTCCTCTATATTTCAGTCTTCGGTTATTGACTCCAGTACCCCTGTGCAGGTGACACATCATCATCAGTATCCCCAAAAAAGCAGCTACTGGCCCTCCAGCTTATTTGAAGGACCACACCTGATTTTATTTTTCCCCATTGTGAAAGAAAAGATCTATCCCCTTCCCCTCCACAACTCAGGCTGGTAGGCTACGTTCGGTACGCTTTAGCTCTGAGGTAAAGACTAATGCAAGATTATGAGGGGAAAAACCTGAAACAGGATGCAACCAATGGTATAGAGAAATAGGCTGCAAGATTTATGTACACAGTTACCTTCTTCTGCTATTCATTGTTTTCCCTTGACTCTGTGAGACAGAAATCAGTTGTAAGGCTAGTGCACCCCACAACTTTGCAAGTCCTGCAGGTTCTACTGTCCTGTGTAGAGAAGAGTATTTTCTTTGATCAGGGTCATTTCCTTGCCTGCAGCTTGACTAGTCCTCTGAGGTACAGGGATGCCCTGCAATTCCATGTACTTCACCTTAGTCCATTCAATAAAATATATTTTTTTTTCTTTTCTGACTGATCTGTGCTCAACAACCCGGTGCATTGGCGAGAATGGCAGCTTTTGCCCAGGGTCTCCTGGCATTGAAGCCTTGTGTCAAGGGCAAAAGTATATTCTCAGGTTTTGAATAACAGCCTTCCCGGTTCAGGACTGGGCTGGCTTTTGCTCACAGAGCGGCTCAGAAAAAGCCAACTCTAGCAATAAGCTTGCTTTAAACTTCAAGAAGACTGAGGTGGCGCTTTTGGCAAAGATGCTTCCAGGCATGTTTCCTCCTACTTTCATGTTTAACAACCATTTCATCCCTATTAAAAAGCAAGCACATGATCTGGGCGTCCTACTGACTCTGCTTTGTCCTTGCGCCCACAGATTAACTCTCTGGTTCAATCCTCCTGTTTCAAACTGCGGCTGCTACGCTCTCTTAAATCTTTTCTTGAATTGACTGCTTCCAGTTAGTCACCCAAACTTTAGTTCTCTCTGCACTATATTACTGTAATGCCCTGTTTCTAGGCCTCCCACGTTCACATCTGCAAGTTCTGCAACTAAGTCAGAGCTCTGCTGCACGGCTCTGGCACTCCGTCACGTGAACACACCTCACCTGTGCTGATGTCCTTACGCTGGCTTCCTGTGGCGCGGAGGATCAGATTTAAGGTTCTCATTACTGTCCATAAGGCCTTGCACAATTTAACTCCCCCTTGTCTCCGATTTTCCATCCGCCGACATGCTGCCTTGTGTGCCCTCTGCCCCTCATCTCAGCACCTTCTTGATGTGCCTACGATGAAACGTGCTCACCTGGCTTCTACCAGAGAACATGTGTTTAGTACAGTTGGTCCAATCCTACGGAATGAGCTATCTGAGGAGCTTAGAACTGAAAACGACCTGTTTCAATTTAGGAAACAATTTACGGTAAATCTCATCTGTTTGCCATGGCTTTTGGCGAAAGACAACACATTGACTGCAGTCTGGACCATCTAAGCTTGGTTATGTAGCCACTTTATGATTTGTTTTACTGTATTGTGTGCTATGTTTAGTTATTTATTGCTGTTTGATTGCATTTTGTGTGTGCATTTTCTGTTACGTGCTGAGATTTGTAGATCAGCGGGATACAAATTTTATAAATATATAAAGATAACTTACCGTATGGCCCCACCCCTAAGGATCCAGATTGGTCCTCAAGGGATTCAAAAGGAGTGCTGGGGCACTTCTCACCAGAGTGTGGAGGCCTGGAGGAGACCCGAGAGTTTTTGCTTATCCGAAGTGTTAAATATATATAGAAGCTGTATTGTAACTTCTTGTTTCAACCTGTATTTTGTATTGTCACTGGAAGGAATTATCTTGAAAAGACCTGGACTGATATTATGATTGAGTATAAGCTTATTCCTAATTATCACTTACCATTTGAATACCTGCAGTGCTGTAAGACAGAAACTATTTTTGTTTACATCTCCAAGTAAATCCTTTGCAACCAGATCCTGTATCGGTGTGCTGGAAGTGCCGTCAGTCCTGACAATATACTGGGAACCACTGCTGTGCTCCATTTTGCAGCTAGCTGGTTAGAAGACGAGTGCAGGTAAACCTTGAATGCTTTTTTTTTTTTAAATATTTTTAATGTTGCAACCTTTGTGCTTTTTTTGTTGTTTTGTTTGTTTTTCAGACTGAAAGGGAGATAGCCCTAGTCTGGGATAGTTAGAAAATTAAGTAAATTTAGTTAGTGCTCAGTGAAAGCTAGAATTTTATTTTATTAGTTACTTTTTTGTTTGTATGCTATGCAAGAGAAATAATGAACAAGTGTAAGCTAATTAGGCTGCAGGCAGAGTGCTCACAAATGCTACAACCAACCACACCCTGCAAGATGAGCTGAGGCAAGCTGTACTGTTTGCAAATCTTGATTCAGTTCCAGCCCTGGTTTTGTGCTGTGATTAAAAACTGTGATTTACAAACTGAGATTTACAATCTGTGCTGAAAACTTCTTATATTGTGCCACTCTTCCCATAGTATAACCATGAGTTTTGGAGACTGTGATCATCCTGCATACCCAGCCAAATTTAGGGGACAACCCAAAAGCAAAGCTTTATTGAGGGGTGCCACTTTTGTTTTTTTGATGTCTGGGCTGCTGAGCCTTATTCCTGAGGTATTGAGAAGGTCCTTTATCTGCAAAATAAAACTCCAGGAAAAAGCGATGAAGTTTGCCCTGAAGTGGTTCGGGACAAACCCAGAAGAGGATCCCAGGATTTTCCCGAGAGCACTTCACCCAAACCAGCTTCTATTGCAGCTCCCACAAGGGAACTGGCACCCCTTTTAAGGGACATCCAGACTGTTGCCCATACCAATACTGTACCCACATACCCCGAGCCTTTTGATGGCACTAGAGGGCAGCTGCAGCAATATCTGAACCAGTGCCATGCCTGGATACAACAACTCCCACCTCACTTCAGACACAAGATTAACACAGTGAGATCGGTGAGGTTGCTGCTCACAGGGGAAGCTTTACAAGGGTGGTGGCCATTAAAAGACTGCCCAACTTTACACACCTTCAAAGATAATTCACAGCCTTGGTTCAAAGGTTTGAGGGCACAAAAGGAGATAACTACATCTACCTTTGAATCTTATTTTTGGCAGCCTGCTAAAACCCCTGCTTCAGGGCCAGGTATTATTATACCAACTTATCGACCTGATCCTGACTTCAGGCTGAATCCAGCTACAGGCCCCTTTGTTAAAACCTGAGCCTGTGTTGCCAGACTTGTCAGCAAGCACCAAAGCTATACCCAGAGAGAATACCTCTGACTTCCCAGGGATCATCAAAAAAGTGAAGAGCAGCATGCAGGAGGATAAAAAATGTTGAAGCAGGATCGGTACTCCTGCCAATCTTCTGAAATCTGCAGCTCCTGAAATGGACTCTTTACCTGCCATGCTGGACCTTGCCCCCAAGGAAGGTGCTCCAGCTGAGGAGATGGACCATGTGCCAGAGGGGGTGCTTCACCCAGTGCTCCAGATGTATCACACCCTGTGCTAGAGGGAGGGTACATCACACAGTGCTCCAGATGTATCACACCCTGTGCTAGAGGGAGGGTACTTCACCCAGTGCTCCAGCTGTATCACACCCTGTGCTAGAGGGAGGGTACTTCACACAGTGCTCCAGATGTATCACACCCTGTGCAAGAGGGAGGGTACTTCACCCAGTGCTCCAGCTGTATCACACCCTGTGCTAGAGGGAGGGTACTTCACCCAGTGCTCCAGCTGTATCACACCCTGTGCTAGAGGGAGGGTACTTCACCCAGTGCTCCAGCTGTATCACACCCTGTGCTAGAGGGAGGGTACTTCACCCAGTGCTCCAGCTGTATCACACCCTGTGCTAGAAGGAGGGTACTTCACCCAGTGCTCCAGATGTATCACACCCTGTGCTAGAGGGAGGGTACTTCACCCAGTGCTCCAGCTGTATCACACCCTGTGCTAGAGGGGAGGGTACTTCACCCAGTGCTCCAGCTGTATCACACCCTGTGCTAGAGGGAGGGTACTTCACCCAGTGCTCCAGCTGTATCACACCCTGTGCTAGAGGGAGGGTACTTCACCCAGTGCTCCAGCTGTATCACACCCTGTGCTAGAGGGAGGGTACTTCACACAGTGCTCCAGCTGTATCACACCATGTGCTAGAGGGAGGGTACTTCACCCAGTGCTCCAGCTGTATCACACCCTGTGCTAGAGGGAGGGTACTTCACACAGTGCTCCAGCTGTATCACACCCTGTGCTAGAGGGAGGGTGCTTCACACAGTGCTCCTGAGGCTGTGCTTTCTTTTGCAGATTCTCACTCCACACTGGATGGTGATGTGACGCTGGATCGTGACAAATCTCTGGGGGGCCCAGGAGGGACTCTGCGGGGGGGGCTCAGTCTGATATTCTATATATGGACCATTGTTAAGGGACTCTTTGATTTGGGGTCAGTTTTCATAAGGTGGGTTGGGTTTAGGGGGGTGTTGTTACACATTCAGAAGTATCCATTGTAAAATTGAACTCATTAAAGAAATTTTCACCTTATAAGTGATGAAAAGGAGTTGATTTGTACAATGAGGCTAGCAGACAATACAGTGTACAAATCAACTCCTCTTGTTAGAATTTTCATTGCTTATAAGGTCATTGCAGAAAATACTGCTTTTCTGTTAAGAGAATAGGAAAAACCAAAAATCAACTTTAGGAGAACAGGACAAAATTTAACTTTAGGAGAACGGTAAAAAAATTTGGAAAAAAAAATTTCACCAGTGGTCAGGTTAGGAAAACAGATGCTCAATTAACAAGCATCCATTTTCCTAACCCGTGGCTGTGCACAGGTTAGGAAAATGGAAGCTCGTAAAATTGAGTGTCCATTTTCCTAACCCACATGACAGCCACGTCTGCTGTGAGCCCGATGCCAAGGAGGCACTAGGGATACTTAATTTCCCCTAGCACCTCATTTTTACCGTGGCAGCCCATTTAAATATTAAATCGAGCACCCAGGAGAGGTGGATCAGCGTGTGTTAGGAGAGCTTCTACGCGTGCTGATATTGCATCAGCCTGCATGTATGAGTCTTAACACAAGCCTTGTCTTGGTAGAATCTCATGACCTAGTAATCACCTTTCCTTTGAACATTCCCTGTGTATGTGAAGTGTGACCACGATTGTCAGGAGAATTGTTCCCGTGACAATACGGGGGTTTGACCCTCTGAAAAACAAGTTATGTGTGTGTGAACCACTGATCCTCCCTTATTCCCTGTGGGGTAGATTTTATAACATGCGCGCGGGCGTTCATGTGCGTGTGCTACCCGGCACGCACACATGTACACCTGTTTTTATAACTTGCGGGGGCAAGTTATAAAATCAGGGGTCGACGTGCGCAAGGGGGTGCACAATTGTGCACCTTGTGTACAGTGAGCCGTGCTGCCTTCCTCCGTTCCCTCCCAAGCCGCTCCGAAATTGTTCCTGCCTGAACTCTTGGAACCAACCCTTATGAGTACTTTCTACTTCATCTCTCTTCAGTCTTGCTGGGAATCCCTGCGGCATACCCCGGGACCTCGGGCCACTACCACATCTTCCCCAGCCAGCTACACTCTACCCTGCACTGCAGGATATTGGTTCATCATTCTCAATCATCATCTGAGCTCCAGACCCTCAGACTACATCAGCATCTTCATCTCCGTACAAGTCATCTTCAGCATACCCCGCGCTGCGGGCCACTACCAGACCATCACTTCTGAAGTACTACTTTGGGTATTACCCTCAGCTCAAGAACTGTACTTTGACAGCATTGCTCGCTCCACGGCTTCTGCTCGGAACTACACCTTAATTGCATTCCCCGCTCCTCTGGTATGCTTCCTTTCTCTCTCCTTCATAATAAAGTCTGTGATAGTGATAGGAGTATACTACCGTCCACCTGGTCAAGATGGTGAGACTGACAGTGAAATACTAAGAGAAATTAGGGAAGCTAACAAATTGGTAGTGCGGTAATAATGGTAGACTTCAATTACCATAATAGAGAGATAAAGTTCCTGGATGGAATAAATGATAGCTTTATGGAGCAATTGGTTCAGGAACCGACAAGAGAGGGAGCAATTTTAGATCTAATTCTCAGTGGAGCACAGAACTTGGTGAGAGAGGTAACGGTGGTGGGGCCGCTTGGTAATAGTGATCATAATATGATCAAATTTGATTTAATGACTGGAAGAGGAACAGTGTGCAAATCCACGGCTCTCGTGCTAAACTTTCAAAAGGTAAACTGTGATAAAATGAGAAAAATTGTTAGAAAAAAAATGAAAGGAGCAGCTATAAAAGTAAAAAGTGTGCAAGAGGCGTGGTCATTGTTAAAAAATACCATCCTAGAAGCACAATCCAGATGTATTCCACACATTAAGAAAGGTGGAAAGAAGGCAAAATGATTACTGGCATGGTTAAAAGGGGAGGTGAAAGAAGCTATTTTAGCCAAAAGATCTTCATTCAAAAATTGGAAGAAGGATCCAACAGAAGAAAATAGGATAATGCATAAACATTGGAAAGTTAAATGTAAGAAATTGCTAAGACAGGCCAAGAGAGAATTTGAAAAGAAGTTGGCCGTAGAGGCAAAAACTCACAGTAAAAACTTTTTAAAATATATCTGAAGCAGAAAGCCTGTGAGGGAGTCAGTTGGACCATTAGATGATCAAGGAGTTAAAGGGGCACTTAGTAAAGAGAAGGCCATCGTGGAAAGATTAAATGATTTCTTTGCTTCAGTGTTTACTGAAGAGGATGTTGGGGAGGTACCTGTACCGGAGAAGGTTTTCATGGGTAATGATTCAGATGGACTGAATCAAATCACGGTGAACCTAGAAGATGTGGTAGACCTGACTGACAAACTGAAGAGTAGTAAATCACCTGGACCGGATGGTATACACCCCAGAGTTCTGAAGGAACTAAAAAATGAAATTTCAGACCTATTAGTAAAAATTTGTAACCTATCATTAAAATCATCCATTGTACCTGAAGACTGGAGGATAGCTAATGTAACCCCAATATTTAAAAAGGGCTCCAGGGGCGATCCTGGAAACTACAGACCGGTTAGCCTGACTTCAGTGTTGGGAAAAATAGTGGAAAGTGTTCTAAACATCAAAATCACAGAACATATAGAAAGACATGGTTTAATGGAACAAAATCAGCATGGCTTCACCCAAGGCAAGTCTTGCCTCACAAATCTGCTTCACTTTTTTGAAGGAGTTAATAAACATGTGGATAAAGATGAACTGGTAGATGTAGTGTACTTGGATTTTTAGAAAGCGTTTGACAAAGTTCCTCATGAGAGGCTTCTAGGAAAAGTAAAAAGTCATGGGATAGGTGGTGATGTCCTTTGGTGGATTACAAACTGGCTAAAAGACAGGAAACAGAGAGTAGGATTGTTGCGTTCATGCCTGTTCTCGCCCTCGCTCCACCCTCTCTACCTTGTGGCGACTCCCTTCGGGTCTGACGGACAGATGCTGTCGTGGCTTCTCCTTGCCGCTTCTCCCTGGAATCCCCGGGTTGGCCTGACGCTGCGGATCTGCCATGTTCCTGATGACGTAAAGATGCATGCGCTCCAGAGTTTGTACCGGCAAGGGCACGAACCTTGGGGGTGTCCCCCCATAGTGACATCATCCGCTTCCACCTTAAAAGGTCTTTGCTTGCACCTATGAATCGAGTTAGCAAGGGGGATAACTCTCTCGCTGCTGCTCTGCCTCCTCAACTTACAAAGGGTTACCCGCTCCTCAGGGGCCCCGCTCTCTCTTCTTGATTTCAGATTGCTAAGACGGGATCTGGTACTCGCTCCTCAAGGGCCTACATCCCTGAATGTTCAGAAGACTCCTTACTGCCTGGAAGCGATCGCAGACGTGAACACTGTGAGTCCTATTACAGATAGGAACTGATACTCGCTCCATAAGGGCCTATGTTCCTAATCTCCGAAGACTCCCTTCTGTCTAAGACGTTATCGCAGGTACGGAGATCATGAGTTATTATTGCAGATAGGAACCGGAACTCGCTCCAAGAATGCCCATGTTCCTAAAACCCTTCAAAACTCTCTTCTATCTCAGAAGCTATCACATACCTATTGTTATGAATCTTGCTAAGGAGTTAGCAATCTGTTATAAATCTCCTCCAGGAGAGGGGAGGAGTTATCAATCTGTTATAATCTGGCTGCTGGATACTCCCATTGAAGGAGGAGTTAGCAATCTGCTAGCGCTTACCCTGCCAGGAGGGAGGAGTGAGTGATCTGGTATCGATCAGCTCCTCCCAAGGGAGGAGATAGCAATCTGATAGGCTCTGCTTCCCCAGAGGGAAGGAGTAGCAACTGTTATGCTTTGTTCCTGTAGAAATATGAGCCAGCAACCTGTATGATCCCCACGGGGAGATAGCTATCAGATATGGATCAGCTTCCGCAGAAAGAGGAGTAATGGTCTGATGTGGGTTGGCTCCCACAGAGTGGCAGATGATACTGCTCTATTAGTGTAAGGAGTTACACTTAGTAGAATTAGTGAATCCCTGGGCCGATGGCAGATGACAGCGCCCTCAAGTGGAGATCCTGAGAGGGACCACCGGCTAGGCTGGAGTATTGAGACAAACACAGATAGTTCTTTATTAGATTGGAAGTAGAACCACCAGAGGTGGCAGTAATGAGTTGATTTGCCCGGCAGGGCTGAAGTCCCTCAGATACTGGAACTACGATCTCTGAGTTGCTGAGCTGTAAGGAGAGACTATAGGTAGTGAGTAGACAGGGTATGCTGGACATAACCAGAGGTAGATGATACACTCACAATTGTAGATATCTGTAATGTCTTCTTATGCAACAGAGAGTCTTCAGTATTCATGAACAGGAGCCGCAGGCGAGTACTGGTTCCTAGGCAGTCTGAAATAGAACTCACAATAACTGTGTATGGGATGGCTTCTGGAATAGAAGAGAGGCTAGAAGAGATTTAGGAACATAGGACCTCATGGAGCGAGTACCGGTTTCTATCTGTTAATCTGTAATAGTAATCCATAAGATATAGGTATGCGATATCTTCTGAGGAAGAAGAGAGTCTGAGAAAGGTATTAGGAACATAGGCCCTTGTGGAGCGAGTACCGGTTCCTATCTGCAATCTGCAATGGTAACTCACAATCTCCGTACCTGCGTTAACATCTTAAACTGAAGGGAGTCTTAGAGATTAGGAACAAGGGCCCTCGTGGCGCGAGTACCGGTTCCTGTCTGTAATAGGACTCACTGTGTTCACGTCTGCAATCACCTCCAGGCAATAGGAGTCTTCTGAGTCTTCGGGAACATAGGCCCTTGTGGAGTGAGTACCGGTTCCTATCTGCAATCTGCAATGGTAACCCACAATCTCCGTACCTGCGTTAACATCTTAGACTGAAGGGAGTCTTAGAGATTAGGAACAAGGGCCCTCGTGGAGCGAGTACTGGTTCCTGTCTGTAATAGGACTCACTGTGTTCACGTCTGCGATAGCCTCCAGGCAATAGGAGTCTTCTGAGTCTTCGGGAACGTAGGCCCTCGAGGAGCGAGTACCGGATCCCGTCCAACAATCTGAAATCAAGAAGAGAGAGAGCGGAGTCCCAGAGGAGCAGTTATTCCTGGTAAGTTTGAAAAGGCCGAGCAGTGGAGAAAGCTTTCCCCTTGCTGACTCGGATCGTTGTTGCAAGTAGCGTGGACTGGCGAAGCAAGTCCCGTTAGAGTTCCTTGCTACCTCATTTGTAGTTAGCAAACAAAGACCTTTTAAATTGAAAACGGATGACTTCACTATGGGGGGACGCCCCGAGGTTCACGCCCTTGCTGGTACAAAGTCAAGAGCGCGCGCGCCCTTATGTCATCAGGAAATGGCGGATCCGTGGCATCAGGCCAGCTCGGGGATACCGGGACCCAGAGGCGGGGAGAAGCCGCGGCTGCATCTGTCCATCTGAGCCGAAGGGAGTCGCCACAAAGGTAGAGAGGGTGGAGCGAGGGCGAGAATAGACATGAACGCAACACCTATATCTTGTGAATTACTATTACAGATTGCAGATAAGAACCGGTACTCGCTCCACGAGGGCCTATGTTCCTAAAACACTCCAAAGACTCTCTTCTATTCCAGAAGCCATCTCATACACAGATATTGTGAGTTCTCATTCCAGACTGCATATAGGAACCAGCACTCGCCTACGGCTCCTGCTCCTGAATATACTGAAGACTCTCTGTTGCATAGAAGCCATTACAGATATCTACAATTGTAAGTGTATCATCTGCTACTGGTTATGTATCCAGCATACCCTGTCTACCCACTACCTATAGTCTCTCTCTACAGCTCAGCAACCCAGAGATCGCAATTCCAGTATCTGAGGGACTTCAGCCCTGCCGGGCACATCAGCTCACTACTGCCACCTCTGGTGGTTCTACTGTGGTAAATTTTGAATGGAAGTATTGAGGCTTCTACCCTTAGCAGAATTTAAAACCAGGGAATCCTGCCTGGATAAAATATCCCACTTCCACTTCTATTTCCCTACCCTTTCTGCCTTGAGACAAAAAGTTTACTTTCAGAGGTGTGTTCGAATCTACCACAGAAATTTTTTATTAACCTTTAATTCTTGCAGCACATCATGCATAAATAAACCAGTCAGTTTATTGTAAAAATATTTTCTTTATTTCACAGATACAGAAAGGCATGAATAAATATCTCTAAATGACTAAGAATCACTTTTATGTTCAAATCTTAACTTTACCAGAGTATATCCTACAATCAATGCAAGAACCATTAAAAAAAGTGATTGAAATTATTAATATCAGATAAATGTCTATTAATGTCATTTTTTTTAGAAATTAATACATTTCTAATACATCTGCCAATGTAGAAACAATAGCAATTTAAAGGTTCTCATATACTTGAATAAAAATTATATTTACCAATTTATCTGAAGCACCCCGCTCTGTGTCTCTCTCAATCACGTGCGAAGAAAGTCTAAGTAGCACCTCTCCCTCTCCCTCAAACTGCCACTGTTTTATACACTTAAGACCCTTTGATCCAGGGTCGCTGTTACACTTCCATCAACACATTTATATTTTATTCTGTTTATAGCTTCGCCCATTTTTGATTTTAATTGGATTTCTTTTGTAGTTCTAAGAGAAAATCTTTTTCACTCCCTTCTGTCACACTTAATTGGCTGGCCATCTGTTTTTAGGGTGGTCAATCATGACACCTGCGTTAGGATGCTCAATGTCATAAAATGCAGGTGCTTTCTTACTTGAGATAAGAGAAAGTGGTAAACAACTGTACTCTCAAAGTCTGAAAGTGGGACAAAGGTGAAATCTTGAGGTTTTAAGTAGGGGAAAGGTGAAAGCTATGTGCTGAAGCTTTTTCAGCACAGCCATGACCAATGTCATGGCTTTTAAAAGTAAAGGCTTATGGGTATTAAATGCTAACATGTTTCTTTATGGCTAATTGATTACTGACTTCACTAAATATAAGTAATTATCAATAAAGCACAAAATATTAAGATATTTTCTGACACCCCCCCATGGAGTCAGTAAAACAAATACTAGACATAGCTAGGTACATATAAATCAGTAAGGCACCAATAAGCCTGGGGGAAAATAATCACACAATAAACTACATATAATAAGTTGTGTCAGTGCTCAACATTGCATAGATACAAGTGAAAATCAAATGTAATAATACAAGTGTAATAAAAATTGGTTACATTACCAAATTGAATATAAAGAGATATGAGTTGACAAATCTGAGTTAGTTTCTAATAATAACCAGATATAAAGAGTTTCTCAATATTTCCTTATGGGAAATAGAGAACATTCATACCCAGGGAATGTAAATTTTAAATTTGAAGCTGCTCATCCAGTCAAGTAAGATGAGGGTTCATAATTAAATAATCTCTATGGGTCAGAAATCTGTGATGTGTCATCACTGATTCCATCATGTATAGGGATCTGTGGGCATTAAATGCCTATTATACTTACCAATTGATGAGCTACGATCCTGAAATGGCAAGGTGCATTTTGAATAAGACACATACCAGTCCAGTCAATAATAGACAGTTATTCACAGTTCTCAGTAGATCAGCCGGATCAGACGTTTCAGATATCTGTGAAGTCAGTCTGACTAATTATAGATATTGGAATCTGTTTGCTCGCCTTCCACTGCTGGTCTAGTCGGAGCAGAATCTTGAGTAGGATTTGGTTGCTGATGTTGGAGAATGACTGATTTATCATCCTCAGAGGAGAGAGCTGCATTCAGCCAAAGCATAAAGTCTTGTCCTTCGTCTGTTAGAGAATTAGCCGGAGCAAGGTGTATTGGATCTAATTCTTCATCCGTCGCAAAAGACTGTGGACTAGGTACTGGAAACCAATTCGAGCTTAACCCTGGGCTGGAGGCTCTTGAATTTCCATCTGAAGCAACAGGATTGGCATTTGATAGGTCATGTCCATATCCTAATTGATATTCTGCCAAAGAGTAGATATTGAAGTAGCAGGGCACAAGTTCCCAGAGAGCACACTGACAAATGTGAGCACTCAAGGTTCTTCGTAGTGCTTCACGAACAGATGCCAGTCTTCTTGGCCAAGTCCAGCAATAGGAATATTGTGGGAACTTAAATAAAATATTTATTTATTTATTTATTTTTAGGTTTTTATATACCGGAAGTTCCTGTATACAATACATATCACTCCGGTTCACAATTAACAGAGAAAACTATCGCCGGGAAGGCGGTTTACATGGAACATACATGGAACATGGAACATATCGAATAAACTATAATAAAGTAAAGTAAAATATCACAGTTTTTATGCAGATAATAAGGTGCACATGTATCAGGATTGTTTTCTGAATACATCCAGCTTCCATAATCAGCATACTCATTTATGAGATCAGGTCCCAGGCAGACAATCATCGCATTCTTCCTAGGATTAGCTGGAATATGTATCTTTGAGTTTACACCTGCCATTTCTGGTTCGCTGCTCTTCGTTCTAATTTCTCTTAAGACAGAAGAAAAGAACACCAATTATTACTATGATTCCCAGGATTAATGGGAATAAATTGATCCCTAAGTCATGAAGGAGTCCACCTGCCCCTTCCATTATGGTTTTAACTACACCAACAGCTGTTTTAGCTATTCCACCCACTAATCCAGAAAAAGCACGACCCAGGGCATTTGAAAATACCTCTGGCTTCAGTAGCTCGTCTAGGATCAGCTCCCATTCACTAGCTGTTAGTTCTATCATTCTCAGATGCTGTAAAAACTCATCCTCTGACATTAACCAAAGTGAAGACAAATTTCTTAATAATACATTTACATTTAAAACATGAGTCAATAACATTTTTAACTCAGTGAATTGTACTGGTTTAAATTCCATGTACTTTATTGTTTCAGTTAACCGGGCACTAAGTGTAGGAAAAAATTCCCACGGTCCACACTTAATGACAGATAGTGCAGTAACTAAATACAATATTCCCGGTTGAAACCCACACTGTGCTTTGTTTGACCGAAGGATATAAGATCCATTGGGTAATTTCAAAAAAACTTCTACTAGAGGACCGGGATTCGGTTCTAGAGGACAATCAGCTTCTCCCTCTAGTGTGAGGCAAGTATTAGAGACCTGCACCAGGGAATTACACACAGTTACAGGAACTTTGTGACAACCTTGTGCTATGATCCAGTGATAACCAGCATTATTAATACACAAGTGGGTTGGTTCAAAGATTTTAATTGTTTTAATCCAGGTGTTGCTTCCATTTGAGCTTTCCAAGAACTGACCAAAGTTCTGGATTTCCCAGCAACGTTTATAGACCTGAGTAGTGATTGGGAGAAAGATACGTCTGACCCCTTGTACTAGGGTTGAACCTAAGGTTGCCCATGGTTCTTTTCCCATTTCATGTTTGCTGACCTGCAAAATAACTTGTGAAGCCTCAACATGGGCATACTGAATTTGCTCAGCTGTGAGGTTTATTTCCTCTAATATTTTTCCCAATTGAAGGTCTCCCCATTTGGGTTTTGGGGAAGTAAGACCATCAATAAAGTGAGTAAGCTGTTCTATTCTTGCTAGAACCTGTATTTTCTCATCAGTTGTGGATATGGCATCAATCCCTAACTGTAAGGTTTGAGCTAAGTAATCCCTTAATTGAAAAATACCTGCTCTTAGCTGATATTCATTGGATTGAATACCTTTTATAGCAGTTTTAATTCTATCATTAAGATTAAGGAATGTATTTTGAACCTCCTGTTTCAAAGCATTCCTGCGCTTTCTGTTGGCTGTTCTCATCACCCAAGCGGGCAAGGGAAATGAGTCATTCAGCCATTTTGTCTGTACAATTAAATCTAACACAGAAGTAACCTGAGTGTCATTTAACCCCTCAGCTAAACCCCTGATACAGGCAGCGGTCAAAGACCGGCCTAGCACAGGTGCATTTTGAAAAAAATTAGCCTCCTGAGTAAAGAAGGGTCCCCATACCCTATTAGAAAACCTTTTATTACAAAGATTAACCTGATATTGCCAACTAGGGCAACAAAAGCAATTCGTCTGGGTGGACGAGGAACGGGTACAAAAGAATGGATTATTCCCACACGCATTATTCCACAAAGATAAATTATAAAAAGAAATTCCACGCCAATGTGTAAAAGAGACAGGCAATTCATCACAAAAGACATGATAATGTGTACTATTTAAAAACAGAATTTCATAAGGTAGTCTACAAACATAAGACAGAGAGTCCTTAATCATTGGAAGGGGGAATCCTGTATCCTCTCCCCCCCATGTGGAATAATTAGCGTAAGAAAGTGTTACCTCAGGAAAGATGTCCATCCAGGAGAAAATGAGACCTTTAATCAAACCTGAAAATTCATAATTAGAGCCAGACAAGGAGTCCCCCAGAGGCACCTTCGAAAGGGGATTGATGCAGGCACAAGATCCATTATGAAAACAAGGACGAAGGGCAAACAGCCGCTGGAACTGTTCAGAAGCACCAATATGTGGTTGAGAGCAGTGCTGCAGCTTCCAGGACGGAGTTTCAAGGATCCCAGTAAGATTGACACTCACTGCTCTGAAACCCAGGAACAAGTTCTGATATCTAATCGAACAGAACTCTGCACGGAAGCCATCAAGAGGAGATTCCGAAGTGATGGAAGAAAGCTGCAGGGAGGAACGCTCCAGCTGCAGAAACAGAGCAACAAGTCTGGACTCTAGACCCGCAGGCAGGGACTCCGGAGAGATGCCTTGCCAAACCTGGTGAGTGTAAAACCTGAAAGGAACATCAATATGCAATAAAACAGGATCTTGCACCAGCCAGCCATGGTATGGAACAAGAATAACACCAGAAGGCAAAGGCACTGCCAGAAGAGACAAAGGCTCAGAAGGTGAGCGCTTACTGACATGTGAGTGTGAATAACGGAGCTCCTGTGAAGCTGCGGGAGAAAAGGTGGAATGCAGCTGGGTATTAGATAAGAGATAAAATAGTGAGATAGGAGATGCAATAATTAAAAGCACCCAGCAAGCAATAACATACTTACAATAAGGTCTGTAAAAAAGAAACACAGCATGCAAAAAGGTACTGATTGGGGAACAAACCATACAGCATGCAAGCAGAAGCTTCTGCTGGAAGCGGGTTAAACATGGAGGACGCTCAGATGCGGGACAAGCTACACTGAGAACGACCTGATCTTCCTGCTCCGGGGTAGGCACAGCCATGTCACTGCTGAGAATGACATCAATTGCTGGAGCAGTGGGAGTGCTGGGCAGCGGTAGATCCTCCTGACCCATTGGCATCAGCGGAAACTGCGGATGCAGCAGAGGCTGGGGGTTGAACCGAGGCTCTGGTACCGGAAAACCCCAATGTCTCGGATACCAACTTGACATCTCTAATGGACACAACTTTCCTATTCTTTGGATCCTCAGAGTCAGAAAGCAACAGTCCCGAGTCACCTAGAAATTCTGTAACAATAAAGGGATTAGACCAGTATGGTTCTAAAGAGCCACGAACATGCGTTTTGCTCAAAACTACGGAACCAATCCGAAATGGATTTGGACTCCGAGAGGCCTTGTCAGAAGTAACCATAGCTTCTGAGGAGGCCATATTTTCAAGCATAGAGAACCCAAAGAGAGACATAGCGGGAGCTTCATGATTGGCAGTTATGGTACTATTAATCCGGATTTGGATCTCCGGAAGATGAAGGTACCAATTACTGGGGTTAGATTGCAAAGCAAAAATTTGCAGACTACGCTTAACCTCACCATTAATCCTTTCAACCATTCCATTAGATTCTGGACGATGTGGGTAGGAGAATCGATGAGTAACGCTATGATCAGCACAAAAGGTCTCAACCTCAGCATTTTTAAAGGCTGGACCGCCGTCTGTGCAAAGAAACTGAAAAGGCAAAATACCAAATACAATAGCCAGACGGTTAACAGTCACAATAGCAGTAATGCGTTTCTGTGCAAATAGAAACACAAAGCCAGTAAAGGAATCAAGTACAACCAAAATATGTCTGTAACCACGGGAAGAAGTAAGGGGACCAACATGATCCATATAGACCACCTGCCCTGGTCTAATTCCCCGTGGAAGTATCCCCTCAACATAAGGGTGTCCAGTCCGTTTGGGATTTGTGCGCTGACAATCCAAACAGTCACTGACCATTTTCTTTGCCTGACTTCTAGTCAAAACCCCATCTGAATGCTGGCACAAAGTAGCCGCATTCAAATGTAAGGAGCCATGCCTAGCAAGACGTGCCCTTACAGTTATCTCTTGCTGAGAGGCAGCCAATTTAGCTGCTTCATCTGCCAAAGAATTGTAACGAGAGTACCAGCCCACGGTCTGGTGAGCAGGCACATGCAAGACAAGCACCTGCACAGTAAGTTTCTGTGAAATAGAAAAAATTAATCTCCAGTGAGCTCTGTGTGCAATAGGCTTGCCTGTAACATCTAAAAAGTCACTGTTTTCCCACACTTTCATATGTGAATTAAACCCAGACACCACATATGTAGAATCAGAACAAACCATAACGGATCTTTCAGGATCCAAATTGGGCGTTTGCTCAATATGTGTCAAAGCCTTTTGAAAGGCAATCAGCTCCGCCTGCTGTGAACTCATATCACCTAATTGCCAAGTATGTGTGGCAAAGACTTTCCACTGACCCCTTTTATTAGGAGTTAAAATAACATTAGCTGCACCAGCAAAAAATGCAGTAAGATAGTCACCCGAGGGTGTGGCAGAACCATCAGTAAAAATTACCAATTGAACCTTCTGATAAATAGGAGGAAGGAGCCTATCCGTCTCAGTAGTTAAGCAAAGATCCTCACAAGTTAAAATAATGTCAGAACCAGCCAAACCATTCTGATAATGGAATTGCACATCGTCTCTATATTGATCAGCACGCCATTGCACCCAGCGTGTGGAGAGAGCCCTACTCTCTGGGAGGGAATGGCGAGTGACAGCCTGTAACTGAGGAATCCCAGTATAACAATGAATAATCTTACCCTGAGCAAGAGCAGAGACTTTAGACAGGCAATATCTGACAGCCGTCAGTGTACGCTCCACAATATTAAATTTCCTCTCAGGCTGAGAGAAAGTATGTGTAATATAACATATGGGCTGAGATTCAGCATGGTTACTGATTGTAGCCAAGAAATGAGAATCAGAAACCTGCAACGTGACATCTAAATCTTTAGATGATTTACGGTGCGCCAAAGGGGCTGAAACTTTGACAGCCTCTTGCAGCGCTCTCAAACATTCAGAATGAACAGCAGTCCAATCACGTGCCACAACGGCATCTCCTTTAAGCAAATCATACAAGGGGGCTGCTAATGAGGCAAAACTAGGCACAGTTTTACGTGCAAAATTAAGTGTCCCCATGATTACTTGCAATTGGCGAGATGTCTTAGGCACCGGGAAGGATATAATCTTTTCTTGGAGGGTGGGGGCAAGGCTAGCACCTGCCACCCCGATTAAAAATCCCAGAAACTTAACATCCTCAAAACCAATTCTGGCTTTGGCAAAATTAACTACAAAGCCTTCCTCACCCAGTACCTGTATTAGTTGAACTACAGAATCCCAAAGCACATCCAGCTTATCAGAAGCCAGATATATATCATCAACATAAGGAACAGCATTATCAATGTTATGTCGCTGAAGGAGTTCCTCAACGGCAGCAGAAAATAAAACAGGGGAATTTTTAAAACCCTGAGGGAGCCTGGTATACTGATACTGCTTACCCCTGAATGTGAATGCAGTGACAGGGGAAGTGCTAATCGGAATACTCCAAAACCCATTAGCTAGATCCAAGGTGGCTTTCCACCTAGGTCGTGGCAAATTATCAATTGTAGATGCAGGATTCAAAGTCTGAGCCGCAACTGTCTCAGAAGAGGCGTTAAGTACCCTATAGTCAATGACCATACGAGTACTCCCATTTGGTTTGGGCACAGGAAGGAGGGGTGAATTAAATTCAGAATATTCCTCAATTAAAACACCCTGAGTAAGTTTCTGAGAAATAATAATATTTAAATCATTGTAGAATTTCTTATGGACAGGATACTGTTTTTGAGGACTGAAAGGCTTATTTAAAACTATCTCTATCGGCTTAGGGGTCTGCACTAAACCAGTGTGGGTATGATAGAGCTGAACGACTCCTAACTTAAGCCATTCAGTAAACAAATTCTGCAGCTCAGCCTCTCCAATGATGGATTTGAGCTGAGGAGAAAATGAAGCTTTTACAGCCTCAAAGCCATAAAGGGGGTCCTCCAACATCATAGAAGGCAAAACAGGCACAGCAGCCTGTGTGAAATAAATTGCAAAAGGATCCTCCTCATCAAATAAACATGCCACTTTTATGGTACGGGACCCTTTGAAGTAAGGGGAAAAGATTTCTACAGTCGCTAAGGGAGCTTGAGACTGCTTCCCTGCAAACATAGTAATTGTGACATTTTCATTTAAATATTGAATTGTATCCCATTCTCTAGTCAGGATATTAATTGTAGTACCTGAGTCCATCATGCCCACAAATAGATCACCCTGCTCCCTATTCTGGATCCACAGGGGGTTTAGACGTGGAGCCAGCATTGCCATGGAAAGTGGCTCGCTTCACAGGCTTTTTGTGAGAAGAAGGGGGAGGGCGGTCTGCCTTAGTTACAGCTCCGGACACCGCTGGAGGTTTCTCAGGAGCTGGAAAGCGGGCAGGAGGGGTCCCACGATTATCCCTCACAGGATAGCGGGGAACCCACCCAGTATTAGAGGGATTTCGTGGAGGGGGGGGTGTATAATCCTGTCTAGAATTCCCAAACCCCCTATTGTCCCTCTGATTTCTATCCTGGGAAGAAGGATTCCTAAAATGAAAACTCACCCGTCTTGAAGTTTTCTCAGGCTGAGTGCGCTGGATCTCCCTGCCCCTTTCCCTGGGTCTGTCAGACCCTGGCTGAGCCTGTTTAAGTGGCTTAGAAGGTATTAATGGACGACCAGCCGCCTCGAAGACTTGCTGGATAATGAATGGGAACTGCTCATGTCGATCTGCCGGGGCCAATGCACTTAAACGATTACTAAGATCAATACGAATAGAGGTATCAGATTAACATCAGCTGGAAGCGTCCCCAAAGCCCGCCTTACTCTATCTGCTTTTCGATCAATCTCACTACGGGCCCCGAATTCTCCAGGCGTCCCCAAAGAAAACGAGGTTTGTCCGTAATGATCTCTGAGCGTTTGAAAGCAGTGCAATAGGGCATTGTAAAACGCATTCTTTTTCCCTGCCGGAATTTGATCCACAGGCGGGGCATCAAAGGACAAAATAGCATCAAGAGGCGGACGCGGTTCAGTGAACGCCAAGCCCCCTCTTTTTTCAGAAACCGGAATTACCGGATTCTCTACAAATAAGCATTTACCAAGTGAAAAAGACATCTGACAATCAGGGAGAGCAAAAGGAACAAAATCCTCTTCCGCTCTTCTATTTAGCCCCTGGTGTCTGCCCTGTGCAGTAAGAGCTTTTAAACGACAAATGTCAACATGAAAGCACGGTGACGAGTCACTGGCCACTTGTAAATGCAGGACAAAGGACTGATCTTCCCTGATATGATTGGCTTCAACCCACTTACGGAACGTTGCTTCTTGAGAAGCTCTAATTCTATAAGTGTCAGCCATTGCAACCAATTATAAAAACTGCTGCAAAAGGCAAAATTACATGACTGGAAAATAATATTTAATTCTACAGGAGATTTAAACCACGTTGGGCGCCATGTGGTAAATTTTGAATGGAAGTATTGAGGCTTCTACCCTTAGCAGAATTTAAAACCAGGGAATCCTGCCTGGATAAAATATCCCACTTCCACTTCTATTTCCCTACCCTTTCTGCCTTGAGACAAAAAGTTTACTTTCAGAGGTGTGTTCGAATCTACCACAGAAATTTTTTATTAACCTTTAATTCTTGCAGCACATCATGCATAAATAAACCAGTCAGTTTATTGTAAAAATATTTTCTTTATTTCACAGATACAGAAAGGCATGAATAAATATCTCTAAATGACTAAGAATCACTTTTATGTTCAAATCTTAACTTTACCAGAGTATATCCTACAATCAATGCAAGAACCATTAAAAAAAGTGATTGAAATTATTAATATCAGATAAATGTCTATTAATGTCATTTTTTTTAGAAATTAATACATTTCTAATACATCTGCCAATGTAGAAACAATAGCAATTTAAAGGTTCTCATATACTTGAATAAAAATTATATTTACCAATTTATCTGAAGCACCCCGCTCTGTGTCTCTCTCAATCACGTGCGAAGAAAGTCTAAGTAGCACCTCTCCCTCTCCCTCAAACTGCCACTGTTTTATACACTTAAGACCCTTTGATCCAGGGTCGCTGTTACACTTCCATCAACACATTTATATTTTATTCTGTTTATAGCTTCGCCCATTTTTGATTTTTAATTGGATTTCTTTTGTAGTTCTAAGAGAAAATCTTTTTCACTCCCTTCTGTCACACTTAATTGGCTGGCCATCTGTTTTTAGGGTGGTCAATCATGACACCTGCGTTAGGATGCTCAATGTCATAAAATGCAGGTGCTTTCTTACTTGAGATAAGAGAAAGTGGTAAACAACTGTACTCTCAAAGTCTGAAAGTGGGACAAAGGTGAAATCTTGAGGTTTTAAGTAGGGGAAAGGTGAAAGCTATGTGCTGAAGCTTTTTCAGCACAGCCATGACCAATGTCATGGCTTTTAAAAGTAAAGGCTTATGGGTATTAAATGCTAACATGTTTCTTTATGGCTAATTGATTACTGACTTCACTAAATATAAGTAATTATCAATAAAGCACAAAATATTAAGATATTTTCTGACACTACTTCCTGTCTAATAAAGAACTATCTGTGTTTGTCTCCATACTCCAGCCGGGCCGGTGGTCCCTCTCAGGATATCCTCCTGGGGGTGCTGTCACCTGCCATCAGCCCAAGGATTCACCAATTTATATTAAGTATTTATTCTTTACACTGCTGAGCAGTATCAATCAGACTGCCACTCTGTGGGAACTAACCCACAGCAGATAATTAACTCCGCCTACAGAGTATTACAAATTGCTAGCTCCTCTCCTTGAGGGAGCAGCATTGAACAGATTGCTAACTCCTCTCCTTGGCGGGGTGATTCATAACAGACTGCTAACTCCCTAGCGGACTTATAACAGATTGTTACTCCTCTCCTTGGCGGGGTGATTTATAACAGATTGCTAACTCCTCCTCTCTGGAGGAACAGATCTACAACAAGGATTAAATGGACAATTTTCTCAGTGGAAGGGAGTGGGCAGTGGAGTGCCTCAGGGATCTGTATTGGGACTCTTACTTTTCAATATATTTATAAATGATCTGGAAAGAAATACGACGAGTGAGATAATCAAATTTGCAGATGATACAAAATTGTTCAGAGTAGTTAAATCACAAGTAGATTGTGATAAATTGCAGGAAGACCTTGTGAGACTGGAAAATTGGGCATCGAAATGGCAGATGAAATTTAATGTGGGTAAGTGCAAGGTGATGCATATAGGGAAAAATAACCCATGCTATAGTTACACAATGTTAGGTTCCATATTAGGTGCTACAACCCAAGAAAGATTTAAGCGTCATTGAAGTCTTCAGTTCAATGTGCTGCGGCAGTCAAAAAAGCAAACAGAATGTTGGGAATTATTAGAAAGGGAATGGTGAATAAAACGGAAAATGTCATAATGCCTCTGTATTGCTCCTTGGAGAGATCGCACCTTGAATACCGTGTACAATTCTGGTCGCTGCATCTCAAAAAAGATATAATTGCGATGGAGAAGGTACAGAGAAGGGCTACCAAAATGTTAAGGGGAATGGAACAGCTCTCCTATGAGGAAAGACTAAAGAGGTTAGGACTTTTCAGCTTGGAGAAGAGACAACTGAGGGGGGATATGATAGAGGTGTTTAAAATCATGAGAGGTCTAGAACGGGTAAATGTGAATCGGTTATTTACTCTTTTGGATAATAGAAAGACTAGGGGGTAATCCATGAAGTTAGCATGTGGCACATTTAAAACTAATCGGAGAAAGTTCTTTTTTACTCAACGCACAATTAAACTCCAGAATTTGTTGCCAGAGGATGTGGTTAGTGCAGTTAGTGTAGCTGTGTTTAAAAAAGGATTGGATAAGTTCTTGGAGGAGAAGTCCATTTCCTGCTATTAATTAAATTGACTTAGAAAATAGCCACTGCTATTAATTTCATCAGTAGCATGGGATCTTCTTAGTTTTTGGGTACTTGCCAGGTTCTTCTGGCCTGGATTGGCCACTGTTGGAAACAGGATGCTGGGCTTGATGGACCCTTGGTCTGATCCAGTATGGCATGTTCTTATGTTCTGTCCTACAGCTGTATCCTGATCCTGAGACCGCGCCTACCGACGGTGAGATCCACAGGGCTCCTCCCTGTGGGTGGAGTCATCTCTCACCTCGGCCCAGGGTTCACATCCCTTCCAAAACATAACAATCAGCCTTGAATGTAATTCTTTGCTTTTTCTTCTCCCAACCCCAGCCATTTATTTTTTATTTTTGCAGTTTATTATTATTTTTATATTGCTGGGGTTATGCTGGCGAGAGAAGGAGAGGTCGGAGCCAGGGCAAGGGGGGACAGGGGGCAGCAGCACCTACTCCTGCAGCCCCTGGCAAATTGGCCAGCCAGCACCGATTTTCAGCTCGAGGTCCGGGCAGCTAATTGGTGGATTTCCCCCAACAGCTGCACAGCAGGAAATTCCGGTGGCCACATTCTCAGCTGACTGCTTAGTGCCGCGATGATCGAGCACAGGCAACCTGTTGAGCATAGCAGAGCCGGGAAGAGCCTTGGGGATGCGATTTCTGCAGCAGCAGCATGCAAGCATGGCCTTTTCTTCTTCCCGAGTGCCCGGTAAACATCACTTCCTCTTCCGGGCCACAGGGGCGGGAAGAAGAAAAAAGTCACATTCCTGTTGCTGGCTTCCACAAACAGTGCTGTCGTTCCCCTCAGCGCTTGAATGTGCCGATAGCCCGGGCAGGAACGGCAGCAGTGTTCACCTCACTGAGGTGAAAGGGGGGAAGAGAGCAGCGGGCGAGTGCCGCGACACACCGGTTGAGAACCGCTGCTCTAGTTTGCAGGAGCTGCTGGATCCATTATAGGACGGCTGGTAAGGAGAAAGGTGTTTCTGGCTTCCAATGCACTTTACAATGAACATGCTTTGCCTTTATAGTTCTAGCTAGCTTTAAATATCTGTTGGTAAATTATTTTACAGAACACTAGGTGGCATATTTGTATCACTGATTTTCTTATGAAGTCCTGCATCTATGGAACTGGTATATAGTCTCTAAAGTTCATTTTTAATGTCACCAATTTTTATTAAAATGCTCCAGACTTTCAGAATATTGAGCACTTACTGATTTCACCCAGATCTTAATGCTGAGATGTTATATTATTGGCAAATGGAAGGGCAAGTTTTAAAACATTTAAAACATAGCCCAGTTAAATATTGAAATTAATTTAAATTTCACATATGATTACCCATGTTACATAATAAACCCCAAAGCTGGTTACAGTCAAAATATCAAGATCTACATCTTATGCAAAAAAACCCAAAACAAAACAGGGAGGTCCATATTCAGTAAGCCAGCAAGCAGACAAGTTAATTCAGCTAAAGTTAGCTGAATAACTTCTCAGATATTCAGCAGGATAAAAATCCCACTGAATATATTCGCCTAAGGTTATCTGGTTAAATGTAGCTGGATAATTTAAACCTAATATTGAGGAGGACTGATCCTGGGAATTATTGCCCAATTTCAATTTTACCTTTAGTAGGGAAAATTATTGAAAAATTGGTGTTGAATCAACTAATATTATATCTGGAGGATAAACAGAGTGGGTTTTGTAGTGTGTATAGCACCAAAACTGTCTTAATTTCTGTGGCAGATTATGTCCTTTGGAAATTAGATAGGAATCATGCAGTAGTTCTGATCTTTTTGGGCATATAGTCCGCATTTGATTCAGTTGCTTATTCTATATTTTTGACTAGGTTGGCAGATATTGGCGTGGGCCATCCAGTGCTCCTACCATGTGACAGGGGCCGGCCAATGGCACGGATACCCTGTCACATGGTAAGGGCAAAGGGCCGTCGGCGCCATTTTGATTAGTGGCAGCAGACGGCCCGGGAGCGGGCGATCGCTCCCGGGACCCCCACTGGACGACCAGGTACCTGTAAAATGTTTTTTTTTGGGGGGGGGTCGGGAGGGTGGGGAAGCAAAGGGATTAGTTTTAAAGGGTCGAGGTGGGTTTAGGGGTTATTTTTGTGTGCCGTTTTTCCCGCCCTCCCCCAAAACGATAAGAGAACCCCCACGATCAATATCGTGGGGTTTTCCTATCGTTTCGGGGGAGCCCCCGATTTCTGATGATTTTGAAAATATCGACGATATTTTCAATCAGCCGAAGCCCGATTCACATCCCTACTATCTACCACATTTAATATTTTTTTATTGCTTTCATGTAACTTTGGAAGAGAGGAACACAGATTTTTATCTTTATGCTGATAATCTTCAGTTGTTATACCCAGTGATTAATGATGTACTGGAGACAATCACATATATGAATCAGAGTATAGAAGAGATAATATCATGAATGGAATGGTTTATTGGTGAATGTAAAGAAAACTGTGATATTACCAATTACTTGAAAAATTGAGTTAGTTCCCCCAATCCTTGGTCAGGTTGGTGGTGTTGCCGTTCCAGTAGTGGAGATTGTTCAAGACCTTGAGGTTTTGTTGGATATGGACTATACATTGCAGCCACAATTACAAGCTGTTGTAAGAAGAGATTTCTATAAGTTATGAAAGTTCCAGAATAGAGCCAAGCGTTACACGCATAAATACTTATTTTAAATCCGGCAGCCTTAGTGCACGGCAGGCTGTTAGCCACACATTTACTTCTGCTCCTAATGAGGTATAAGTGCATAAATCTCTGTTTAGGCCTTAAAGAACTGGGTGAGGAGTCTGGATGACCTCAAGGTGGACTGGGCAAACTGGTGGACTAATTGGTAAAACTGGGAATTTCTTAAAATCTGCTTACCTGTGAATGTTACATAAGAACATAAGACATGCCATACTGGGTCAGACCAAGGGTCCATCAAGCCCAGTATCCTGTTTCCAACAGTGGCCAATCCAAGTCACAAGTACCTGGAAAGTACCCAAACATTAACTAAATCTCAAGCTACTATTCCTTATTGATTAATAGCAGTTTATGGATTTTTCCTCCAGGAACTCATCAAAACCTTTTTTAAACCCAGTTATACTAACTGCTGTAACCACATCCTCTGCCAATGAATTCCAGAGCTTAACTATGCCTGAGTGAAAAAGAATTTTCTTCAATTTGCTTTAATTGAACTATTTGCTAACTTCAAGGAATGCCCCCTAGTCCTTTTATTATCTGGGAGAGTAAATAACTGATTTATATTAACCTGTTCAAGTCCTTTCATGATTTTGTAGACCTCTATCATATCCCCCCTCAATCGTCTCTTCTCCAAACTGAACAGCCCTAACCTCTATAGCCTTTCCTCATGGGGGAGCCGTTCCATTCCCCTTATCATTTTCATTGCCCAACAAAGTCTTAAGGAAGATAATGAGAAATATATTTGCTTGAGTAACCACTTAAAATTAGGAGCACATACATACAGTAGGCATATTTTAAATATGTGTGTAATTACTTACAGAATTTAAAATTCCAGTGTAGCGGCATCCGCGTACTCATTTTAAAGTTACCGTCCCTATCAGAAGGATCTGGATTGAAGGGGAATCATGAGAAATCTAAAGAAATGCAAATGGTAACCATATTCCACAATCTTGAATACTAAGTGATCTTTGGTGATTTTGCACTATGCTTCCAAGTAGACACAAATTCTCGCCTTTACCAAAAGAACTGAGATCTGTATTTGAAGATTGTTCAAAACCTTGCTGCAGGTTTTAGCTGGACCAGCTATGCCACTATTGGTTGACACCTCTCAAGCTGCCAGCCTTGAGCAGGAAGTTGTTGTGGAAGAAGAGGAGAAGCACAGTTTCATTGGAATTGTCGTAAGGGGTGTCTCTGTAAGTATGAATGCTTAAATGTGAAGTAGGGTTGCCTTGAAGTGAACTGGTTGAGCAACCATGCTGCCACATGTTGCTCTTTCTTTGATCTGAACAACCTTTTCTCTGAGTATTACCAAAGAGATGATCTCCTAGACAGGGAACATCTATTAGCTTGTTTTGGACATCAACCGGGGCATATTGTCCATCCGACCCGTCCTGAAACACAGACCAAGGAGTCTAACACGTGTGCTAGGACCTCAAACATGATGAACTATGCCTGGGTGGGGTGGAGCTGCTGCGGGTGCAGATCTTGGTGGTAGTAGCAAATATTCAAACAAGAGCCCCGGGGAGAGTTCCCTTTCCTTTGTGCAGGAAAGTGCTCCCTAGAATGGGTTTGTCCTTAGAGTGTGGTGGTTCTTTTGGTGTCTAGTGAGCTCTTGCTGGTCTTTTAAAATCTGGTGGACGTAGTAGATATACAAAAGAGAATTTTGATGGCCGAGGAGGTTTTTATATGAACAGCGGTTCAACATGTGTCGGCGGATACTAAGAGATAGGCTACACCTGGGAGAGTTCCCTTTCCTTTGCACAGGAAAGGGCTCCCTGGAATGGGTTCACCCCAAGAGCGGGGCACGAGCCTTCAAGGTGTGGCGAAGTGGAGGAGGTTTCCATTTGAACAGCAGTTCAACATGGGTCAGCGGGTGTTAAGAGATAGGCGACATCCGGGGAGAGTTCCCTTTCCTTTGCACAGGAAACAGCTCCCTAGAATGGGTTCACCCCTAGAGTGTGGTGGTTCAGTTGGCATCTAGTGAGCTCTCACTGGTCTTTTAAAATCTGGTGGATGTAGCAGATATACAAATGAGAATTTTGAAGGCCGAGGCAAAGGAGGTTTCCATATGAACAGCGGTTCAACATGTGTCAGCGGGTACTAAGAGATAGGCGACACCCGGGGAGAGTTCCCTTTCCTTTGCGCAGGAAAGGGCTCCCTGGAATGGGTTCACCCCAGAGTAGGGCCTGAGCCTTTAAAGTGTGGCAAAGTGGGGAAGCTTTCCATGTGAACAGCAGTTCTGGTTCAACATGTGTCAGCGGTTACTAAGAGATAGGCTACACCCGGGGAGAGTTCCCTTTCCTTTGTGCAGGAAAGAGCTCCTTGGAATAGGTTCACCCCACAGTGGGGCATGAGACTCGGAAAGTGTTGTGACGTGGAGGAGGTTTCCATGTGAACAGCGGTTCAACATGAGTCAGTGGGTATTAAGAGATAGGCTACACCCGGGGATAGTTCCCTTTCCTTTGTGCAGGTATGTTGTGGTTTGATCTGTCACTTGTTCCTGAACTGGTTCACTACCAGAAGAAAATGGCATCTTTTCCATTTGTGAAAGATAATTCAAAAGAGGATGCTTTTAGAGCAATAGAGACTGCCATTTGTGAAGCAAGAACTGAGCTGGAGATTATTTATGAATACCCAGAAGCTATTAACTGTACTTATGCACTTCAGCTGATGACAAAGGAACTTGAAAAGCTCTCAGAAATAAGAAAACTGACACTCAAGTCCAAATCTACAATATCAATCTATGTTGACTTTGTACCCTGCACAGTGCTTCTGTAAACTATGGGAACACAGAGGATGAACTAGAGTACAACTACCACCAGTTTTCTATATTACTAGAAACATTAATGTTGGCACCTAAGAAAGATTTAGGGAAAATGGCCCATATTATGAAGGTCATGAAAACTATTGAGCATATGAAATATGCAAGCTCCAAACATCTTAAGTCAACTTTTTATGTTCTTACATTCCAATTATTGCAAAACAGGAAAAAGAATTTTCTGGAAAGAAGTGATGCACAAATATATGAAACTGAAATTAGAGATACTAGAACTAAACTCAGACAGGTACAGTGTTTGGGGTCAGGCCCTTGTAGTGACGTAAGGGCTAGACGGGCAAACACAGCGTTTGGGGTCAGGCCCTTGTAGTGATGTAAGGGCTGGACAGACAGGCACAGCATTTGGGGTCAGGCCCTTGTAGTGACTTAAGGGCTGGACAGTGGAAAGACAGGCACTGCATTTGGGGTCAGGCCCTTGTAGTGCCTTAAGGGCTGGACTCTCAGTCACTGTGGCTCAGCTGTTCCTTGCTCTGCCTCTATCAACCTCCAACTGCAAGGGATTATGGACATTGTAGTTCTCATAACAGCCAACTTAGACTCTACTCAAGCCAGATTACTGCCAGGATGTCCTGTCTTATTGTTTATACTCCTTTGCCTAGCGCAGGAACTAACAAAAATTGTACGACATCATCATGACAGCATCAAGTTATCCAGCTGCCATTTGGCATGCTCCAATGGAGGTAGATGACAAACCCGTGTCAAACTCTTCATATACTGACATGAGTGGCTGCGTGTATGCACAGTTGCCATCAACTGGGGCAACAAATATTTTTAGTTTATGAATGCAATCATGTAAATGCTGCACAGTGCAGAACTGCTGCATGGAAATGCAAGCATTAAGCATGGAGATCTGGAACACTTTCTTCCCAAAGTTGTCCAGCAGTCTGGGATCTTTCCCTGATGGAGTGTTAGAGAAAATTCTTTTCTTTTCTCACTTCAGCACTGGAGTCCACCACGACTGATTGGTGAGGCAGCTGTGCGACCCAATATCTTGGCATTTTCTGGACTCTGTAAATTAGGTCTAATTTCCTAGCTCCTGGAGCGCACAGGAAATATCAGTCTCTCACATTCTTGTCTCTGTAATTGTTGCAGAGTTGAATAGATTGGAATGGCCAAGTAGGAGGTTGGAGGGATTCCTGTCAATCTTTCTTCTGATCAGAGGGGAGAAAGGACATTGATCCAGGACCCCAATGATGTAGATGACTGAAGAAGGGTCCTTGGTTGCCTCGGAGGGGAGTACTCCTGGGAGACATCCTCTAACTAGCTGGACCTGGTGCTAGACAGTGGCAAAGGTTCTCATTCCTTCATGGAGGTTCTGATGGAGTAGTCCTTCAGTCAGGGGTAAAAGGGACTAGACTGAGCAAATCCAATACTCTAGGGAGCAAAGGTTGAAGAGTGCCTCTTTGTCCTTTGCCATTAAGGAGGCAAAGTCTTCACCTACTCTGCCACTTGATCCAAGGGCTGCTGTGCCCTCTGGCAAGATATTGTGAATGGAACATCTTCTTCAGAAACTAAAATGGAGTCTGCTTTAAACCCCCTCTGCACTTCGTAATACTTGCTCTGGAGGGCAGTTAGAAATTAAGGGCACCACTAAATAGATTGGATCTAGATGAAGGAGGCATTGTTCAAGTATCTTTGATGGGGAAATTGCCTTTGAAATAGGAGGAAGTAAGCGGGTCATATATCCCTCCACACCTCGCATCCTCTCTGAGTGCATCGATGGGACTGATGATTTGAGGAATATTTGTAGTGATAGCACAGAGGCTCGGTGTATTGATGGTGCCAATCTGCTCTCTGAGGCTCAAAGCATTTAAGGAGGAAGCATCATCAGTTTCGTGGCTCAATGCATTGCCTGATCTGGGGTTTGATGCAATTCTGGGGCCTGGTGCATCAATAGCACAAGCACTTCATGCATTAACTGTGCCGCTGGTGCAGAAGCATGGTGCTTTTTCAGCACTGATGGCACCGCCAGCTCAGGACTGGCACTTTTTCTTTTTACTTGGCCCCGAGCCCCACAGTGCATGGAAAGATTAGCTGATGCCTAAGATTGGTTCTTTTGTTGTTTACTAGATCCTGATGAGGGGGGAGGGGCCTCAGGCTTGCTCCAACAAGGGGGGAGGTTTACTTGAGGAGCTGCTGCTCAGCCTGGCACCTGCTCAGCTAGAAGAAGTTCCACGCCAGGTGCAGGAATGGCTGCAGCTCTTCAGAGACTTATACATTTCCTCCATCTTCAGCCTTTTGAGAGTACAGAGACATCAGGCCACAATGATAGCAATTGGATTGGTTGTGGTTAGGTTCTTAGCAATGGTAACAAAGGTCATGGCCATCTCTAATGGAAATTTTGAATCTTCACTTCTGGTGGTGTCTTCTTATTGTATGTTTTTTTTCTTAAGGTTCACTAGGTAAAAGGTTTGGCACCCACATGACCTTACATGCTAGAATACCATTGGCCATTCCATTGAAGCACATTTCTCATATGCAAGACCATATGGCCTAGCCCATATTACAGAAAGCTCACTGTATGCTCCTAAGGAAGACAGCAAGAGCCAAACAGGAAACTCCTTACTCTCTCTCTCTCCTGGGATCATTGAAAAACTGGTCCCCCAGTGGTTGACTGTGGGAAATACATCAGGTTTGGCACTAACTTATCTCTTCACACAGGTAATTATCACAAATTGCGAAAAATACTATATTAGCATAAAACACACCCCTTTTGCTATCACATGCGGTACTTACCGCATTTTGATAAATCCAGGCCTTAGATTGTAAGCCCACTGGGGATAGGGAAATACCTGAATGTAAACCGATGTGATATCTCAGATTGAATGTTGGTATATAAAAATAAATTATGTAAATGTTGTAAACCACCAAGCACAGTGGTTCCAACATGGGCAGGTAACAAATGTTTTTAAATAAATAATCCTTCTGCAGTTCACTTAGACCCTTTAATACTTCAGCCTGAATCTCGGCCACTTCACCCACATCTCCCAACCAAAACTGCAGACAACAGACAAGTCTGATTTCACTTGTGCCTGTCAATTAGCAGGTGTAAAAATGTCCAAACAAGTTTGGTAATGGATACGTGTATATCTCTTACAAAATAGCAACTTTTGCTGGAATGCTCCCTGGACTACCCTTATATTTTCCCCTGTAAAATGTGTGCACAAAACTGAACATATGTGCATACTTTCAACATTAATAAAATAGGATGTGTGTGTGTGTGTACATGCTATTTATGCATATATATGATATTTTTAATGCATGAAACCTCTTTGAATATTCACTGCTATGCACATACTCCGCTTATGAAATTTTTACTTGTGTGCACCCTTGGAATCACTAATTCACTGATATCTCCCCCAGTTCACCCAGATGTTCTCCAACTCATCTAGACCCTCCAGCACTTCATCTTGAACTCCTATCAGTTCACCGAGACCTCCCACCCAAAAACTGTAGACAAAAGAGAAGTGTGTTTCTAATTGCACCAATCAACGGGTGTAAAAGTGTATGGACAAGTTTGTTAATGCATGTGGTCACCACTTACAAAATAGCAACTTGTGCAAAAACGTCCAAACCCTGCCCCAAAATGCCAGTGAACCACTCCCTTTTTCCCCCCTTTTAACATTTACACTGCAAGCTTTTGCAAAATACTACTTAGGTGTATACATGCCACTTAAATGCATAGTTTTCAATTATGCACATAAAACTTTTGAATATTCACCCCAAATTCCCTTATATAACCCAAAATCAACTCTGTCCTTCCCTATGTCTTTTACATGATTTTTCAACCCTTTTCTCAGTGCAGTCCTCCACATCTGTTCAAAGTATACCCAAATCTGCCAAAGTGATGACCTCCATCACTTTCACCAATGGGCCATTTTAGACCTTGCTATCTTCACCACTACCACCGGCGTCCGGATCCATGTGGCTGCAACGCTGCAGGAGAGAAGCGATGAGAGCGGCCTGCCAGCTACAGCCACCGGCACAGGGGAGCAGCGCAGTCCTGAATTCACCCATCCCCCCCATGGAGTAAGGAGGAAGCAAGGAGGAAGCTCAGGTGAGACCCGGTGCCAGTCGGACGGTCCCTCCCTCCTTCCCTCTGCCCGCCCACTGCCTGGAGCCTGCCCACCACCACTACCGGCATCCAGATCTGTGCCGATGCAACACCATAGGTGTGTGTCAAGCACAAAGAAGCGCAACAAAGGAGACTGCCTCTTTGTGCACCCTTTCGTGTGTGCCCAAAGTGCTGACCGAAGTAAATAAAAATGTCAACTTTAGCCCTAACCAAACGCGTCATAAAATGGAACCGGGACACCTCATTGAAACTATCACAGGAAGAGGAAACTATGGAGATCTCCAGAGAAAAACTAAACGCAAGCAAAGAAAGAATGTAAACCAGATCCATCCCAAGATAAGTAACAACTCTCCTATAATTTCTCCCTATCTAATGTTTACTCTATTACGAAATGTCCAATCGCTATAAAAAAAAAATCCCACGGATTAACAATCTACTAGAGGAACTAAATCCCACTATCTTCTGCATTACTGAAACATGGCTGAATGACAGTGATATTGTCCTCCTAAATCAAATTGATCACCCTAATTATGATATTTTTCACACCCCCAGACAAAAACAAAAAGGTGGGGGGTCTATTAATAATCTGTAAAAAAAAAGAACTTAAACCCTACACAATTGACATTAACCCTCCCTACGAGCCAAATTTCGGCGAGCTGAAATTTGGCTCGCACTTAGAAAAGAAAATGCACGGAGCATAACCGCAGTCTTCATTCTTTCTATCGAATTGGATTCCATCTTCCAGCGTTTCCCCTGAAGCAGGACTACGGTCCAAAACATGGCCATGTCGGGACGTTTGGGACCTATTCATTGTGGATGAGTATCTGTATACTATCATTAGCTTTGGATTTATTAATTGGAAATTTTTCTTATGAATTTTGGTAGGGACTATTTTTACAATAATTTGAAAAAAGAAAAAAATTGATGAGTTGAAAATTAAAGTAATTAAGACCCCTTATAAAAAACGAGATGGTCTGCTCTATGCCTACTCGTGAATAGAGGGTCTAACAAAAGTTTGTTCGGTAATAAGGTGCTTTATAGTTTATACCAGTTCATTAGTTGGTTGCTACTGATTCCTAACCACCTGCCTACCACAGAAAAAAGTAGAGTCATCATCACATCACCTCCCTCCTATATGGCAACAAATAAACACCAGGAACACCTTCCCTCCCGCTGCGGCACAAAATGAGGCTGGGGGGGGGGGGGGGGCACGTGGTTGTGCTGCAGCAGTGGCCGAGAGAAAGAGAGAGAGAATTTGCTTGTGGGGTGGGGGGAAGAGCCTGTGAGTGTGAGAGTGTCTGTGAGAATGTGGGGAGGGGGAGAGTGCCTTTGAGTGTGTATGTATGTTTCCTGGGGGGAAGGGGGATAGCCTGTGTGAGAGAGCATGTGTGTTGAGGGGGAGAGCTATTGAGAGCATGTGTGTGTGTGTGTGTGAGGAAGAACCTCTGAGTGTGAGAGAGCCTGTGAATGAGTGTATAGAGGAGAGAACCTGTGAGTGTGAGAGAGCCTATGAGTGTTGTTAGTGCAGTTAGTGTAGATGGGTTTAAAAAAGGTTTGGATAAGTTCTTGGAGGAGAAGTCCATTACCTGCTATTAATCAAGTTGACTTAGAAAATAGCCACTGCTATTACTAGCATCAATGGCATGGGATAGACTTAGTTTTTGGGTACTTGCCAGGTTCTTATAGCCTGGATTGGCCACTTTAGAAACAGGATGCTGGACTTGATGGAGCCTTGGTCTGACCTAGTATGGCATGGTCTTATGTTCTTAAGTTTGGGGAGGTGAGCCTGTGTGTGTGGAAGAGTGGGAGAGAGAGAGTCAGTGAGTGTGAGAGTGCCAGAATTTGTGTGTGTGAGTGAGAAAATGAGCAAGGAAGAGAGAGTTTTTGAGTGAGTGAGAACCTTATGTTTGTGTGTAAGTATGTATTCATGAAAGAGAACGTGTGTTAGGGTGTGTTTATATTTATGTGAATGAGAGAGAGAGAAGATAAAATGTATAACCTCCCTTTCCCCTACAAATCCATCACATTCTAAGGGTAACTGGAAATGAAAAGTTCCCATGTATGGAGAGTGGGGGATACTTTTTACTCCTATTTGTTTAAATTATTGGACTTTGATTTGTCTGTTTTGAAAAACTGGTGTTTGATAAATTTAAATTTTTTTAAATATGAGTTATTAATTTTTGGATATTGTTATATTCATCACCTCTTCTGAAATATTTATGAACCATTTTGAAATATGGCTTTACCATTAAAATGTTTTATATTTTGAGGTTTTATTGTTTGTTTTGTGATGAATGGTGATGTTTCTGTTTTTCCATTCTTGTGCTATATACAATCTGGCTTGTTGTGGTTTCCAGCTGCATGTTTCTGTTTATGCTTTATGGTCACTTTTTTCCTTATTTAGTTAGGATCTATCTGTGTTCTGCATGTGTGACCGAGATAAGGTATTCTGCTAGCATGTAGTTTCTGTGTAGGAATTTATAGCAGCCTGATTTGTTCTGTTTTCCTGATAGGTGTATTGGTGTTTTAGGTTCTGGGTAATATTTGTAGTATTGTTGTTTCTTAGGTATCGTTTTTACTGTGAGTGCTGGTAGTTCATGTTGTTTTGGTTTGGAAGGCTTACTATATTGTAATTTAGAAAGCCATGTTAGTCTGGTGTAGCAAACATGACAAAAGGCGGGTGGCACCTTATAGACTAACCAATTTATTGAGGCATGAGCTTTTGAGGAGTCTACTTCATCAGATGGGGATAGCAAGTTGTTAATTAATTGTATTATGGTTCCAGCTGCTGTGCAGCCTCCCCTCCACCAGAGGACTCCAGCGAACCCCACTCAGTACCGTACTCGTCAGCACCTCCTTGGTCTCATGTTCTAGCTGGTCTAACAGCTTCCACTCCACCAGGGGATTTCCGTAAACTCACTCCCCAGGCTAGCCAAGCACTTCTCTCCTACCTGCACTACATCCAGGCTCCAGCACTACATAGCCCAGTCTGACCCTTGCCTCATTGATTTGGCTTAGAGTTCCTATGTGTTCCTTGCTCTAGCCACTTCTACCTTGTGGCCTTTTGAGGCCTTATCTTGTTTTGTCTCTTGGCCTTTGCGCCTTCTGACCCTAGCTCTGCCTTGCTTTGTCTTTTAGCCCTGAACCTTCTGACCCTGCATTGCTTTGTCTCATGGCCTTGGGTCTTCTGACTTCATCTTTGCCTTACAGCCTTTGAGCCTTCTTGGTCCTTTCCTAGTTTGTGGCCTATCTGGCTATCCCTGACCTCTGGCCTAGCCCTGAGGACTCTCTAGGCCTTCTCTTACCTGGGAACTCTTTGGATTTGGCCTGGAGACAACGGAATTCTGAACAAATTACCAGGTCTCTGGGTCAACACGCAAAAAATCTGGGTGTTGAGGATGAAAGCAGGCCTCGAGCACTGCTTGTGGACCTCATCCAACTGGCAGCAAAGGCAAGAAGAGGCCTGTGCATGATCTGTCTGGGGGTAGGAAGGAGTTTATTCAGCTGCTACTCCTTCTCCTGGACCAGCCCCGAGGTATTCAAAATTCATTTCCTTCATGATGATTTCATGCATTGCAAGATCAGCGTAAAGGAAGTGCTAGCCCTGTGATTTTTGTCCTGCCCTGTCTTAGTCTGTCCTTGCCCTAGCCTCTGTTCCAGTTGTTCCAGTTCCAGTCTTACCTACACTCTGTTCCTATGTTCCAGTTCACTCTTACCTCCATGCAGCTCTAGTCTGTTCCAGTTCACTCTTACCTCCACGCAGCTCCCACTCTGTTCCTATATTCCATTTCACTCTTACCTCCGTGCAGCTCCAGTCTGTTCCAGGTGTTCCATTTCACTCTTACTTCCGTGCTGCTCCAGTCTGTTCCAGGTGTTCTATTTCACTCTTACCTCCGTGCAGCTCCAGTCTGTTCCAGGTGTTCCATTTCACTCTTACCTCCGTGCAGCTCCAGTCTGTTCCAGGTGTTCCATTTCACTCTTACCTCCGTGCAGCTCCAGTCTGTTCCAGGTGTTCCATTTCACTCTTACCTCCGTGCAGCTCCAGTCTGTTCCAGGTGTTCCATTTCACTCTTACCTCCGTGCTGCTCCAGTCTGTTCCAGGTGTTCTATTTCACTCTTACATCCGTGCAGCTCCAGTCTGTTCCAGGTGTTCCATTTCACTCTTACCTCCGTGCAGCTCCAGTCTGTTCCTGAGTTCCAGCCCTGTCTGCATATCGTTCCTAAGTTCAAACCTTGCCATACACATTTCCTGATTTCCAGCATGGGCCATGTGCCATGTTCTCCCATGTGCCAGTCCAAGCATTACCCCAGCCTTACTGGTTCACCCTAGTCATGCCATCCTTTGCTACACTGGAGGTGGTGTCTACACTCTCGTAGCAACAGAGCAACAAATGTTATTGATATTTTTATATTTGGTATCATTTGGTTGTACCTCGCTTTGTGCACATTTTTGTAGTCATATAGAAGGACAAAAGTGAGAATATTAATCTGTGTATCCTAGTGTTCAGAATTTTCACAGTTGAAAGGTGGCAACCCTACTTGTATTGCCCATCTCACCCAGTGTCTTCCATGTGTCCTCATCTACCCTTGGCCTGACTTCCAGATCTGACCTCTTGCCTCGACCTGACCACAATTGCCTGCTGTCTGGACCTGCCCCTTGCCTGGACCTGCCCACCTTTGTCTGCCACCTGCTCCGACCTTGGCCAGTCTCTGTCTCCGTTAGTCTGCTGCCTGCCCTGACCCCAGTGTGCCATTGGATTCTTGCTCTAGCCATTGCCCTAGGGAGCCGCCTAAGACCTGCCAGCCACCAGAATCCAAGGGCTCAACCTGTGGGGAAGGAGGATGATATAGATGATGCTCCAGTCTGTCCCACTACAGGGTGCAATTACCAGCTGCCGGCGTAGGCCTTGTAGCTTCACCTACGAGGCTGCGTCAACAACGCCACAGCACAAAGGGCTCACAAATATGCCCCTTTTCACAAGCAGGAGCTTACACACAGTAGTTATGAAGGACACAGAGCCAGCAGTGAACATGAGAACAACCGCTCCTGGAAGGCATTTGCTTATAAATCCTTTACATTTTACATGCTGGAGGATCTATTTGAAACCTAGACTCAAAAATATGAGTACCAGAGTGTTAGGAACGCCAGTCGTGGCAGCCCGCAGCTGGGTGTCATGGCCGCCGGCCGTGGCGGGCCACGACCAGGGTCAGGCCGACGGCCACGGCGTCAAACAAACTCACCCGAAGCATTGGGAGTATCTTAGGCTCCTGCTGTGGCAGGCAGCCTTGTTCTGCAACCTCCTCGCAGCTGCTGCCGCTGCCTTGCCCAGCCGCATGGGTTTGGCAGGCTCGGCTCCTCCCCCTCAGCCTACTAGGAGCCACGCACGCGGCTGAAGAGAGAATTTAAAGGAGCCATGACAGGAAATTGTAATGGCTCCTCCTGGGACTCCTCCCTCCAGTTCCTGAATTTAAGGCAAGGTCTGATACTCAGACCTTGCCTTGGTATTGAGGCTCCGTGCTTGGTTCCTGTGCTCCGTGTTCCTGGATCTGCTCTCCGTCCCGCTTCTGCTTCTTCTCCTCATTGGACTGACTCTTTGGCTCCTGACCCTCGGACCGGTGGTGGTGATCTTCTGTTGCTGACTTGGACTGGCTCTGGACCCTTCTGTTGTTTGCTCCTGGATTGGCTTTGGACCATTCTCCCGTCTGCTCCTGGACTGTCTCTCGACCTCTCTCTGGACTTCGACCCTCGGACTGGACTTGGACTATCCTATGAGGTATACTCCCTGACTGATCATGACCTGCTGGAGGTGCCAGCCGTCTGGAACCCATGACCTGCAGGAGTCAGTAAATGATAGCAAAATGTCATAGGAGGTTATAGTAGCAACATGGGTAAAAAACAGTGCCAAAAAGATAGCATAAATAATAATAGTATAACGGTACCATGGCACACTGGTAGGGTGATCACTATTTTCAATAACTAATAAGTCCAAGCAGAGGTATAAATAGAATATACTGTATGTTGATATTCCTACTGCTACAAATATTGCAGATCTTATGAAAATTTCAAAAAAATTAAATACAAACATCAATAATGATATATATAGGACCTTCAAAAGAGCAGCATGGTATACAAATATGCTCACTTGTTTACTACCACTAAATTCATATTTGCTCTATTATCTCCTCATCAGTCCCAAACTTTTTAAAAAATAATTTTCTGTGCATTAAAATTTATGCATTTGAATTTTGTGTTTTCTTCTTATCTTTTATCACTTCTTGTTGCATCCGTCGGTCTTCGACGGCTTCGCTCCGCTTACCTCTCTCTACTCTCGGCTCCTCCCACTCACCTTGGACTGATGGCCGCGGCGGCATCTGCTTGCCATTCTCTCCGGCGTTCCCGGACTGGCATTGGTGCTGCCTCCCGCCATTCTCCTTCAAGATACCTCTAGGGCAAGCGTGCGCACGCCGCCCTCATCTTTATCTCCACGTTGGCCCGAACCTCAGGGGCGTCCCCCTGTTCTGACATCACGACTTCAGGGTATATCTGCCTACAGTATTTGCTAGCTCGTTGAGTTAGCAACAGAATTCATATGGATGAGATTCGCTCTCCGTTCCTAAGCTACTCTGCCACTCCAGCGTTATCTGGAACTCTTACTACCCTTCGGGGTCTCTAACGGGGTACCCACTCCTCAGGGGCTTCTCTACTTCTTTCAGGTGCTATCAGGAAACCGGTACTCACTCCTCGAGGGCCCATGTTCCCTGTGTCACTGCCTGCAACCTCTACCCTTCTACTTGGAAGAACTAACTACATGTGAGTACAGATACCATCTCTCTCCACAGCACTGCTTCACTGGAATCAGGTACTCGTTCCTCGAGGGCCTGCTCTCTGCTCCGGTGCCAGACCTCTCATCTAGTGGAATCTCTGTTACTGCTAAATGAATACAACACTACCGAGTCTCTCTGCTCTAAGGGATCAGGTATTCGCTCCTCGAGGGCCTGCTCTCCCTGTCTCGGAGCTTCTCCTATTTCTACATTGGGACTTTGAATGTTTATCTTATTGTGTGCTCATAACTCTCAGTCTCTTTCCACTACAGCACTGCCTTGCAGAGGATCCACTGTTCCAGCGTTCTGAGTGAGACGCGCCCAGCCAGGCTCTACAACCACTACTCACTACTGCCACCTCTGGTGGTTACTTAAACTGTCTAATAAAAGATTCAAATATGTGTTTGTCTGTCCGGAGTCTAGCCTGTGGTCCCTCACGGGACTGCCTCCCATGGGCGTGGTCAGCTGCCACAGTGTCCAAGGATCCACCCAAACACCATTAACCATAACACTTCTCAGAATAAATGATGTAATATCATTCACCTAGTTCCACACATTTTTCACTGCAAAGAAGTTAACATTTCACTGCTGGTACTCTACATGATTCCGAAAATCCACAAGTCATTAAACGCCCCCTGCCACCTGCCCTCCGGGTAGACCTCTCATCTTGGTGAGGGGTTCAGTTTTCGAACCAGTGGCAGTATTAGTGGATAAACTATTGCAACCTTTTGTTAAAGAAGCACAGTTGTTTATACAGGACACGGCCCAAATGTTGGTGATATTAACTTATAAGTAGAAGCTTTTGAAAAAGAAAATGTGACATAAATACTAGCCCAAAAATATTCTCTTTATAGCTATGTAAAAGAAAGTGTTCAGTTGGCAATGCCTATTCCAAACAATGTGGCACAGAGAGCTATTAATAAATGTCAGCTGGAGAGTTATGGTCTACAAGCAAGTTCACTGTGAAAATATACAGATGGGATAGTCCAGACTAATAAACTCGGAAGCAGGAGGAAAGCAACAGCAGAAAAAAAAACACATTGTAAAAGTGCACACTAAGAGGTAGATTTTAAAAGCATTGCTTGCACAAAAACAGCCACATACCTGCATATGCAGGCCACGCACAAGCAACGCAAATTTTAAGAAGCTGCAAAGTACACACGTACATACCCATGCGTGTGTCAAGTATGGGGGTGGAAAAGGGACAGGAAATGGGCATTCCAAGGGCTAAGACTTACATGCGTAACTCCGAATTTTAAAAAAACTGGCCATGGCGAGCCTCAGTGTGCTATCTGCGTAACTTTACTGCAGGTCCTGATGAGGAGCAAGTCTAGAGATCTCGGGTTTTAGGGCTTTCAGCACAGCATGAAGGTTCGGGGTCAAGTGAGGGGCTTGCAGGATGAAGACCTCAATATCAACTGGACAAACTGGTGAACTAATTGCATGAGCATGTTTTAAAATTCGCCTGCATACGTACGTAAAAGTCACTAAAGCCCTAGCGGAAATACACTTGGGACATATACTTGAGTCACCTCTTAAGGTTATGTGTGTACATAGGCACAGAGGAGGGTGCGGCACCCTAGCAGTCAGTGGCATCGTAACAGCCAGAGGAAAGCACACAGAAACTCTGGCTGTGCTTAAAGTGATCTTAATTTAGTGTGATCTTAAAGACACACAAGTGGCAGCAGACAATAGAACAGACTCCTTTAACTCAGGCAGTCTCTAAGTTTTAAGTACAAGCAATTTATCAGCCTTATAGATAAGTCCTCATTCGGTATCCTGGGAATCCGTCAGCTCCCTGGGGGCCCATCTACCCTATATAGGCCCTCAGGTTTTATGCTCAGGGGTTAGACTCCTCCCTTCTCCCAGGATACCTTGGGGAGGCCAAGCTTAAGGAAGACTGGGTGGGATATCTGAGACAGTCCTTTAAGATAGATTGAGGGAGACACCTATATACTTATTTATTTTATTTATTTTTATTTATTTATTTATTTATAACTTTTATATACCGGCATTCGTAAAAAAAAACATCATGTCGGTTTACAGACAACTGAGAAAGGAAATTACAATGATAGATGGAGGAAGGATAGAAAGTTAAAAGGTGACAACTTTACTGTAGAGCCAACGGGCGCCACAGTTATTAAATGAGATTACATATGGTTAACCAAGTTGGACATAATTAATTATATACAAGAGACGACAAAGTGGGGGGTAGCGCGGGGGTGGGGGATGAAGCGCATAGGGGAGGCGGGGTGGGGTAGGAACTGTACAAGGGGGCAGGGGGTGGCGAGGGAAGGAGAGGTGGTGACTGAATATCAGGAAGCCATAAGTTGGATGGGGGGTGGTGAGGGAGAGGGAGGGTGTGTAGGGGGGCGGGGGGACACTGTACTAGGGAGAGGGAAATAATGAGTGTTGAGGAGAAGTCATATGCTAGGGTTGAGAGGCGTTGGGATAGGCCTGTTTAAATAACCAGGTCTTGATTCCTTTTTTGAATTGATTAAGTGAAGGTTCTAGTCGGAGCTCGGTGGGGAGGGAGTTCCAGAGGGTGGGGCCGGCGATGGAGAAGACTCTCGCTCTGGTGTTTGTGAGGTGAGCAATTTTGAGTGAAGGGGTGTGGAGGGTGCCAGCAAGGGAGTTTCTGGTAGGACGGTTGGCCTGGTGGAAGTGTGGCATATCTTCGATCCAGGGGGAGTTATTTTTATATAGCGTGTTATGTATGATAGTGAGTGTTTTGTATTGAGAGCGATAGGTGATTGGGAGCCAGTGGAGGTTTTGTAATATGGGAGTAATACTTCCTCATATACTCCACTCTCAGCTCAGCCTTGCTGGGATTAGTGTCCCTCTGTACAAGGGAGACCTCCTTTGACAGAGAATCTACTGCAGAGTACTGTCTCTCGAGAAGCAGTAGCTTCCACCTAATGTAGGCCTGTAGACTTTGCCCTCTTTCTTCTGGGCTAATACAGCCTTTTTAACCTCTTCCGACCCTTGGATCTTCTCTGGCACCCTCTTTAGCCATTGCTTTGTGCATGGTTCTGTCTCCCTTTGTTGGAGAGGTACCTGGATGATTACCTTGAATCTCCAGGCCTCTGGATGGACCTTACCCTTCCTCAGGGTGTATTTGTCCTGATGGTGTCACCGCTGGGGCTTATGAGGTTTAGCATCCTTATGAGCAAGGTCCAGGTCCTCCCTTGGAAAGGGCTCTTGAACAACGGCTCTTTGGGGTCATGTCTAGGTGGACCCATTGTATGCTGATCCAAAAGGATTTTGAAACTCGAGCAATTCTGCCCAATTATTATGAGGTAGGGTAACCAGGGAAGTATTCCAACCTCCATTATCACCTGACTGGCCGGGGTCTTCAGGTGTACCTGGCTGATGGGATTATGTTGAGGGTCAAAAAACACGTTGTATCAAATATTTATATTTTTTTTGTTTCAAAACTTTCTTAACTTATATTTGACTAATATTTATGTATTTTGCTTTGGACCTTCATACCACTCCGTGCTTTACAAGATCATGATTTTCACTTGTGTGTTCACCGCTTAGGTCCCCTTTAATCATCGGTCCACTAATCCTTCTTCAAGGATAAACATATCAACAAAATCTTTGCTTTTTTTTCTTTTTTTACTTTTTGTAAAAGTGCAGAGAATGGTACTTCCCTTTCCTGATATAGAGACCGGAGTGCTATATCTCACCTGACTTTTGCAATAGTAAAGACTTTGATTTTGGACACGAATCCAGTGGCTCCAGTGTCATTCCAGGATTTGAAAGTGAAACCACCCCCCGCTCCCCCCATCCAACAAAGAATCCAGGCCTTGGAAGTAAGAAATAATGTTAAAGCTAGCCAGGAGTGTTTCCAGCCCCAAGGAGATTATAATTTCTTTTATGGGCCCCATTAGAGTGCAGTCTGCAGCTGGGGATGGAGTTATACTGGATATACAGAATAGAATAGTACGTGTGCATTAAAATTTTGGATTTTTTTTTAAAGAATTTTGGATTTCACTCTTGAGATCTTTCCTGGATCCCCTAGACCTGCTCAAGGAAGGAAGCCCCTTGCTCTGGGAAAACTAGGCAGAGCCAAACCAATTTTTCCAATCCATACCCAGTGGTTGGAGGAAGTATGTTTTTTTGGTGAAGTCTTTGGAGATTTTTTTGTCTTGTCTTTTTTATTCTAGAAGGACGTTTTCTGCCAATCTGTGTGCCCAGGAGTGCGGAGAGTACAGTTTTCCACATTGTGTTCCATTTTGGGACTTTCAACCAGGAAGGATGCAGCAAACATCCGAGGAGAGAGTGGAGAAGGCCAAAGGAGAGAGAGAACAGGGGGCTGAGGCAATAAGAAATCAGCAGGGTGGGGAAGCAGAGGTCACTTCATCCCCCCCGTCCCCCAAAAGCTGTTCAGCTGCCTTTGTTGTGAGGGCAATTCATCCTTCTGCTACTTAATGATCCTCTCCAGACTCTTTTTTTAGGGCCCCCCCAAAAAAACCAGAGTGCATATGGCAGGCAAGAAAGGAACTGTTGTAGTCCTCTGCCTTTGCTGTTGCAGGAGGAGAATGTGTGCCAGCTGCTGCTGTGACCCAGGGTACAGTGTGCGCACCGGAAAAAAATCCATTCAAGCTGGGCAGCAGGAAGCAGACGCTGAGAATCAGGGGGTAAAAGGTGGGGTACAGGCAGCTCGGGCAGGTCACCTGGGGTGAGAAGGAGAGCTGGTGCCAATTGCAGAAGAGCTGCTCCTGATTCCCAGGATCCTGATACACACCTGGGAACTTTTTCTGTTTTGCTCACTCTAATGCTAGCAAAAGTATTTAATAGAATTGATGTCAGGGATTTCACTTACAAAAAAAAATATCAAAAATAATTTCCTCAAACCTAAAAAAAAAAACCACAGTTCATACATTTAGACACTTTAAATTAAGAAATCACAGTTATGTTGCAGTATTATGTGCATGGATTTGATTGCTTTGATAGACAGGCTCTTGTGACTCTGCTAACAAGATCTTTCAGCTTCTCCTACTCAAACTAATCAGGTAAATTAAAATTTTGTAATTCAAAAATGCCATGATTCAATTTTGGTATTGTTTTAAGTATTTGGATGTGATTACAACAGCAAAAGTCTTATTTTATGGATACATTTTTAAATGGCAGATTTGGCAGTCAGTTACTCTCATTCCCTTTCTTACTATTTAAAAAAAAGTACCTTCCAAATATAGATTAATTGTTAGAGTATATGACATTGTAAAGACAGTTCCTATCTCTATGTCTGTTCCTTAGAATCTGCCATGGAGGTTCTAAGTAGGAGTGCAATGACTTGCACATAGCCACCCAATAAGGGGAATCTGTAACTTGAATCACCATGGACCACAGGTGGCATTACAATCCCTATGACTTTCATTATATGGCCAATATATCTTTTAATTTTGCACTTTAGACAGCATAATGGACAATGCAAACATTAACTGAGAAAACATATTATTTATAGCTGTTTAAAAAAAGAGGAGGGCCCGGATTGATAAATGGTAAAACATCTACCAGCACTTCAAAAAGGAAGGGAAGGGAAATAGATTAAAAAAAGCATTGTAAGTGTATTCAGTGGAGAGTGGTAAGGTAGGGAGGTGGATAAGTTTACTCTGCTGAGTAATGCTAATTCTATTAACATAATTGCCATCATACCTTTCCCCACCCTGGGGAAGTCACCATAGTACTTATCGCTGAGGGAAAAGCAAACTATAAATAATACCAACCGGTGAAAAGAACTGTGCAATGGGCTTGCTGTAATCTGAACATCCTGTGGGAATTGTTACTTTACATCAGAGGTTTCTGATCTGTATATCTCCTGCTGCACACTAATGTAGAAGAATAATCTTCATAGAATTTGTGCTGTGTTTGGCTGTGAAGAATGACCCCGATACTTTTCACTGGGTCTTGCCATTCACCCGGTTGGGAAGTACAGGGCTGACTTTAGTGGAGTGTGGAACCACGTGCAGCTCCAGCCTCTAAAGCTGACAGGAAATTACAGTGTCAGGACTGGGGCTCCCATGGCGCAGTGGGGCTCCCACAGATCAGAGTTTGGGGGGAGTCCTCCTCCCCCAAGGAATTAACCATGAATTGACTTGGTTTGACATACTCCTCTGGGTGTTGCTGGACTGCAGGGAGGCTGTTTGGAACAGATCGATCTCACCTGTAGATTTCATCTTAATTTCTCAGGAGGAAAAAACAGTCTCCTGCTGTACTGCTTACTGTGAATAAAAATATATTTTGCACCATCCACAGCCTTGCTTTTCCCTGTTTATACATGACAGTATGGCTACTTTCTTTTTTTTTTTACTACAAGTACATTAAATCAGTTCTAGATTTTTTTAATGTCTGGCAAATCTGAACTATACTTTACAGAACAGAAACAAACAACCCCTTTCTTATAGCTTATCCATCCATGCAGAAGCTCTCTTTTCACCAACCTGGCTCTGACTGGGAAGTCATAATGAAAACTGTTCAGCCTGCCAGAATATATATCAGTCTCATTCAATGAGAATCAAGGAGAAATGCACCCCTAACATGATATGCCCTTTTTTTTTTTTGGTCCAACCACCAGATGGAAACAGAGAACAACTGTTGTATCTGATTCTGCAACCTCTCAATCCTTTCCAGAGACAGCAGCACTCGATCTGTCTATGTGTCTAACAATGTCCTCATATATTCCAGTGCTTTAGACTGTACCAGCTTGCTTTTTTGAAGTTAACAATCCAGCCCAGGCTTTGCAAGAACTGCACGACTCTGGCTACAGTTGCCTCACTTTTGTAGAGTCATTTTGTCTAAGGTTGGACCAACATTTCTTCCCTGCAAAGTCACCACTACTACCAGCATCACTTTGAAGAGGTCCTTGGTGAAGTGGTGAAGCCAAAGGGCAGGGCTCAAAATTGAAAATTACTTCCTAAAATTGCAAATCGAAAATACTTCTGATGATCCTCTCTTATCGTAATGTGGAAGTATGCCTCTATCAGATCTAAGGATATCAAGAATTCCTCCTGCCATATGCTACCACCGCTGACTTCAATGTTTCCATTTTGATATGTGATATTTTTACAGCTTTTTTGACTTGCTTCAAATCTAAAATAGGTTGAAAATGTCCTTCCTTCTTTGGAACCATGAAATAAATATCTTCCCTGATCCCTTTGAGAAGCCAGCACTGGGATTACTACACTTAAACTAAGACACTTGATGATGATATACATTGCCTTTGCTTTCCAAACAGATTGATGAGGAGAAACGTAAAAGTGTCTGAAATAAAGTGGGAAAGCTCCAGAGTGTAGCCATCCCATACTACCTCCAGAACCTATTGATTTGTTGTAATTTGGGCCCATTTCTAGAAATTAGGAGGGTATGCGCCATGTGCAGGGTAGCCCTCCTTTAATATCGAACCGTGTGCCGGTAGCATCCCTTATCCCAGAGTGCATGTGGTGGTGGGGTGCCCTCATCTATCCTCTGTGGCAGCTGAGGTGACACGGAAGGCAGGCACCAGATGATGATGTCATTCTGGCCTCTTAAAGGAGCACCTTCCCAGTGCTCCTCTTTTTCCTGGTAGTCTGCATTGAGAGTGGATCAATGCAACTAACAATATGGTTGACCTAGCTTTCCCTGTGTCTCTTCGCCCACCGAGGTTCGCGCTGTTGGTGTGAGGTAATGGTAGCTGCGCAAGGAGGACTAGATTGGTGCTGCTCTCCACAATCAGGAACATCTTCCTGTTTTTTGCAGGCAGAACACCCAGCTTCCATTGTGTGGTTTTTGAGGTGATTCAGACACTCCAATCAGCAGCTGTGTTGCACAATCATAGAGAGCAGCATGTGGTGTTCAGAGGAAGCAGCCATTACTTGGGAGCAGTTTCAGGTATCGCAGCAAACTCCCCGTATGGCAGATTCCCAGCCCCATCAACTTCGGTCTAGCATGATTTAAAATATTTTACGAATGGGGTGGGGGTGGGGGGAGAATAACAGAGGGAGCTGACCGAAGCAATAGAAAAAGGGAGGAGAACTACATGCCACTGGGGATTTCTTGCCACAGATTCCCCACAAAACATGCTGCACTGTTACAATAAAGGCTATAGCCCTGGCTTAATTAAGAACCAAATCATAGGATGTGCCCATTAAAAAGGCTGAATCTGGCTCCATTTGAGTCACTTCCTCCTGAATCAAGTCCATACCTTCCAAGCAGCTCTCCTGGTTATGCTGAGACAAACACAGACCAGCCTTTGCTATGAAGCCACTGCAATCCGCAGCCTGCAATGCCATGCCAGCTGCCTCAAATGCCTGCTTAAGTACAGACTCGATTTTTCTATTCTGTGCAACTTCACAAGAAGCACCTTCTTCTACAGGGGTAGTCATTCTCCTCATGACAGCAAAAACAAATGCATCCGCCATAGGAACTTTAAGTTTTTCCCTTTCCTGCGCGCTGAAAGGATAAAGCTTAGCCAAGGCCTGTGGAGAATCCCATTTCACTGAAACTAAATCACTGATAAGAATGATGGAGCAGAAAAGCTTTGGGCGGTTTCTTCAAACCCACCATAATAGGGTTCTCCTTAGAATGTACTTCCTTTGTTCCCTTTTCCTCTGCAATATGTAAAAACTTCAAGCATTGTGAGATAAAAAAGGGAGCAACATTTTCTGAAAAAGCCTGACCATAGGCGGATTTTCTTTCTTCAATGGTGAAAATTCCCCTTCTTCTAGCTCCTCATCGCTATCTTTAGGGCCTTTGAATCTAGAAAGGAATCACCAGATTTGAAGGGGACCTCATTCTCCAAATCATCTGCCTCCCTCCTTTTGGCTCTCATTTTAGCTGAAACTGACTGTCCAGCAGGCTGAGTAAAGGCCATGGAGGATGAAACCTCAGGAGCTGAGAGTTCTGGCCCATGCGGAAAGCCTGATGAAGGCATTTCAAAAACTCTGCGGAAACTGCTGACCAGGAATGAGTTGAGGCCTGTTCCTGGGTAGGAGGGACAATTCTAGATTGTCCCCATTCTGAAGCACTTGTAACCCCGGAGGGACCTACCACTGTGACTAACCTCATGGGAAACAGCAATGAAGGCCTGGCTCCATGAGGGCCCCTTCCCATGGCTTTAAAAAGGCTGCAGGACTTGCCGTGGGAAGACTCCTGCCAGCAGGATTGGCCTGCCCTAATGGCCCTGCTGAAGGTGACTTCCACACCAGTACCACTTCCCCTGTATGCTCTCTCTCCACCTGGTCTGCAACACGATTTGCAACATGACTCTCCCAAAACAGCCCAATGCGTTCCACATGCGTCACAGAGTAGGCTTCTCTTCCCATGTTCCCCCTGGTGTGCCATAGCTGCCCCTGAGTCCAACTCTCCAGCGAAACTCATCGCACCTGTCCAGCCAACAAGAGAAGCAGCACTGCAAAATACAACACTGATTTACTTCCTTTTTTTTTTTTAACTTTATCGATCAGACAGGAGCCGTCTTACTGCTTCACTGGGAAGGTGGAAGAAGGGGGAGGGGGCAAAGAGAAGAAACAAGAAAAATATTATAAACCAGTTCCTCAGAAGCACTCTGGCCATCAGGCAATGATACACTGGGGGAGGGAAACCCTGTCTATCATCCCAGGGAAAGCTTTACTGAGGAAGGGAACCTAGACTATCACTTCAGGAGCAGGTCAACTAGGGCAGGAAGCCAAGGGACTATCACATCAGGAGCAGTCAAAGCAATGTCTCCTTCTCCCTGCCTAAATCAGGACAGAACAGCACGAGATACATGCCTGCCTACCATCTGCTAGAGGCTGAGAATACTGGCAGGCCAAGCAATGCACAGGATCCTTATAAGGGATGACATACTGAAGCCTGTTGCTCTATCTCCATCTGCTGGTTGGGGAGCATAACCGAGGGGTCTGGCCTGGTTTGGCTGGATAATGAGGAAGGTCAAATTAACAAATTGTAGTGCCCAGGCTATCCATTTCTACAGTGTGCATATATTGTTTTACTGCAGCTTTAAATCTACAAAAAAACAGATTAACTTATTTGCAAAGAGTAGTGCACCACCATCATTTCTCTATTATCCCTATTAACCAGCTGACCAATTATGATGAACCACATCTGCTGTATTATCATTATGGAACAAGGTTTGGAAAGTCAACAAGTGCAGTAGAAGAATTAAGTAAATTGCAGAGAAAGCATACTGCAATAATAAGTGAATATGGAAACTTCTTGCACACAACAAAGATTAATTTATTTAACCCTTGGGTACAATAACACAGATTCTGGATCCAAAGGCACACAATCCAGGATTAGACCCTACCTGCAATAGTTCTCTAGGATAGCTTATACTTCTGAGTGGTCCAGAGCTCCCTATGGGGGGAAGCTTAGCTTCAAGGCCCTTTTGCATAGATCAGAAATACACAGCCCCTTACATCTTTTGTAAACAGCATTGCTAAATCTATGACAGCAATAAAAATGCTGAAAGCTGAATGGTTTCTAACTTCTTTTATTGATAGTTGATCAAATGGATTAAAAAATGTTGTTTACAACTCTTTAATGTTAAATTAAATTGATGTACATTATGTAAAAAATATAATAAATCTGTGACCTTACTCTTTCAGTAAAATTCTTAATTTGTTCAAGCTAGTTTCTTAATGATTCTATTTCCATTACATTTACTCAAATTGAAGAAAATGTACTCCTTTTTCCAACTCCCCATGAAGGAGTATACAGGAGAAAATCCAAAAAACACCTTAAAGGTGTCTGGACTCTTCGGTTTCAGTGGCCTCTCCACCTGCCTCAGCAACAGGATCCTCCGCTCTCCTACCGGCTTCCCGTCCGGTTCTTCCACTTCCGGCTCCACTGCGCTTCTCTGGGGATCCAGCACTTTGTCGAGGCTTCTTAAACCACTGCAATATACACTTTTGCCTGCAGTTCATACTCTTCCCTGAAGACCTCACCAAGACCACCTACATCCTTTCCCTCTTGGATGGTAAGGCCCTGGCCCTTGCCTCCCCCCCCCTCCCCCGAGGGAGCGTGTGGATCCGATATTAAGGGATTTTTCCAGCTTTCTGGCCCTCTTCCGCATGTCTCTGATGACCCAGGACTACGGGCTACCTCAGGCTCTTCTGCATCTTCGTCAGGGCTCTCACCCATTGGCCGATTACATCATCGAATTTCGGACCTTGGCCATGGAGCTCCATTGGGGTGAGGATTGTCTACGCTCCATATTTCTCGACGGTCTAGTGACCCACTTGAAAGACGAGCTGGTGGCCAGAGAGCTACCCACCACCCTTGAGGCCCTCATTTGCTTGACCAGTCGCATTGACCGCCGACTTCAGGAACGTTCCCGAGAGCTACACCTGGCACCCGGTAGAACAGCCATTTGCTGTTGTGCCGGGGGATCGCATGCCGGCACCTGCAACTTGCTGCTGCTCCTTTGCAGAAGCAAAACGTGAGTTAAAAAAATGAGGGGGCTAGGATAGGGATAGGGGAGGATAGGGAAGGGAAGGGGAAGGGAGGTTAGGGTAGGGGGTTGGGAAGTTCCCTCCCAGTCTGCTCCTTAATTGGAGTGGACTGGGAAGGAATTGGGGAAGGCCCCGATGCATCGTCACACGAATTTGCTAAATTCTACCCCCCCCCCTTGCGCGCGCCAACATGGAATTTTATAACATGCGCGCATTTTTTGAAAATCTACCCCCTGTGTCTTAGGGTGTTAATTCCACTGTGCTTGCTGCCTCACTCTGCACTCCGTGTTTTGGGATGCTGATGCCACCATGCTTGCTGCCTTACCCCACACTCTATGCCTTGGGGTGCTCATGACAATTTTTCTCCTGCATTGACCCTCTATCAGTGCCTTGAAGTGTTCAAGTCACTTTTTGCTGGTCCTTTGGTGCCTTGGGGTGTTCATGCCGCTGTTTGTGCTGCTTTGTTCCTCTGTTGAAGCCCTGGGATGTTCATGCCAATACTGGTGCTGATTTGCTGGTCCTTTTCTGCTTTGGGCTGTTCATTCCACTGCCGTTGATGACTTTTGTTCCTCTTTTAGTGCCATGGGGGCGTCTTCTTGCCATTATTGTGTTGTTACCCTTTTCCCTTCTCACATTGCCGTGGGAGGTTCATTCCATTATTTGTGCTGCTTTGACCTTCAATTGGTGTCTTGAACTGTTCCTGCCACTGTTGATGCTGCTTTCCCTGTCTCAACATGTCTTAGGGGGTGTTCTTACAATGCCGTTCTCATGGTTTGTTAGGAAAATAAATAAAGATAAGGAGAAAAAGAGGCTGCCATGTATTTTTAAGGAAGTAGCTGAAAAGGCAAGGAATGGAAGGTTAGTGTTAATAAACTACAAGAGATGACACAAAAAAGGAAGAGAGGCAACAATATCTAGAAAAGCTAAGAGAAGCTGGCAAAGTAGTCAGGAGAACAAAGATACAAATGAAAGAAAAATAGCAAATATTGTAACAAAGGGAGAAAAGACTTTTTGTTTTAGATCAAAGACCCAGATATCAGAAATGCAAACTTTGTTAAAATGGGGGAGTACCTTCAGGAGGAGCTAGAAGGCTGGGAGAACGGTGAGGTGGAACAACAGTGGGCAACAAATCTTTATGTAAGTGTAACCCCTTGTTTGGAGGATTGCTGCTCCTAAGGCCACACAACTAATTTATTTCTTTGGGGCTGCTGCAGCTAACCATTCCATCCCGCACTGACTCTTAACTCTTGGGGGGCGGGGGGGGGGCTCTTTTTATGGGGGGATGCCCTTGCTTACGGCCCAGACAGTGAAAAAAGGTCACCAGTGTATGTGTAGTCATTTTGTACTTCCCGTGTGGTGAGAGGCTGTAATAATTCAGACAGGACCAGGTCTGGGTGTTAAATAAACGTTTACTGATTAATACTCGTAAATTAAAGTCCATTATCCAGAAGTATGAATTTTTAAATCTGATTGATGTACAGGTATGATTCTGGGTAGGTAGGTGTCCTTTTATCAGATATCATGGTAGAGCCCATGGTGATTTTAATTGTACAAACTCTTCCAGTGGCTTTGCAGGAATCCTAGTAGAGGTGTCCCAACTTTACTGCAAAAATCCTACCTTTAGACATCTTCTCCTCAGACACCCAGCCCATCCTGGTCCTTTGATGATAGAGATCCAATTGGGGGTCTCCTGCTCTTGTTCCTCCTTCCTTAATGATTCTTTCATCCTTATTCTCTGATCTTTCTAGGGAACTTCTCTTGAGGAAAAGTTAGTGAGATCACGCAAGTTCTCTGCTCTGAAATCCCAGTGGGGAAGGGGGATCCAAAACCTCCCCGCTCTTCTTAAGTCCAAAAAATACTTTAAAGCTTAAACTGGATATCTCTTCTACCTTCACTGTCCCTTGCAGCAGGATCCATCACTGGTGCTTGCCCACCTAGGATTTAGAGTAGGCTCATGGGTCTTTGGTCCCCTGGTGAGAGCCCTTTTGCCCCTAAAGGGTATCAGGCTTACAAATCTATCTCTCTGTAAATTATAAGAAGGACCCTCAGGCAGGGAGTGCACTGGGAGGTGTCACTTCTAAAAGAAACTCCTTTGAGTGAAGCTGGGAGGCCCCACCAGAGTGTGAAAAAAAATACATTTTTACTCCTTGACTGCTTCCTCAAACTGAACCCCACGGTGTATTAACATGGCTGAGCTAAATAGTCTTCAGGCATCCAATCCAGATTCTCCAAGTGGGAGGGACTGAGAGGTATGGATGGCTCTTTACTAGAGCATAGGATTACAGAGACAGTGACATCTGGTGACCAGACTGGGAGGGTCTGCCACATAAGAAAATAAAATAAATGTAAGAGTTAAAGGAAACATATATGGTTCTCTAAAGAGGTGACTGAAAAAATAAAGTCAAAAAGAGCAGCGTTCAAAAAATACAAAGGAACTGAAAAAGAGGAACATAGGGAAGAATATCTGATGAAGCTGAAAGAGATGAGAAAAGAAAACAGGATGGCAAAAGATAAAACAAGGTGAAAAAACATTTTTCAGATATATCAGAGAAAGGAGGAAGATATTAGTATGACGGGGCTATGGTGCTCACTAAGTTCACCAATAAAATGAATTTGGATATTCTGAGATGATAGGAGGGGTTTTGATATATTTGAGCCCTCACATTTTTGAAATCCCACATGTTTGGGGGTATGGCAGCTGGGGTATATAACTCCCAGGGACCATGCTCTGTGCTTCAGTAGATAGGAGAGAAGTATTGAAAAGGATGAAGGTGTTGGACTCTCAAGGAGGTTGCAAGAGGAATACGAGATTCCCCCCCCCCCCTTAGGATTTCAATTATTTTTGAGAAGCATATTGATCCTCTCAGAATCTTAAGGAAGGAGAGTGGTTGTTGAGACTTCCACAGGATCTCAAGAGAAGATTGGTAGTGTTTTGGAGGGGCCTTTACTCAGCACTTTCTGCAGTGGACATTGAGGGACTTCTGAATAATATTTTGTAGTTTTTGAACTTGACCAGCCTCAAGGGAAGGATGTAGCCCTAGCATCCCAGAGGATTGGGGCAAAGATCTTGTTGCCTTAGTGATTTGGAGAAGTAAGGTGTTAGGTTACCGCTCGCAGGAGAGTCCTGCAAAAAACTTCTCTCAACTGATACCAGTCTGCGGCAGGAAAACACCACTAATTTCTGATGCTGGCACTTCCCATGGCAGGGAGATGCCTCCAGTTACTTTGCAGCCAAACACTGCCACTGCTCCCACTCCTGTCTCTCTAAGCACGCATGCGCATACTCCTGCTGCAGTTGCAGGGCCCTCGGAGGGAAAGCCCATGGTTCCCTCAGTCGACATCATCACCAGCTGCCCTCTAAGAGGGCTCTTTTGACTCTCCATTGGGGCCTTTGTAAGATCACCTGTGTTCTGCTTCCTGTGGTCTTTGTCTCGTTTGGCATCCTGGACTTTGCCTTGTTCCAGCGCTTGGTGTCTTCAGCCTGGTTCAGCGTTCCAGTGTCTTCAACCTGGTCCAGTGTTCCACTGTTTTCAGCTTGTGTTGGCATCTTGCCAATGTCCTAGGTCTTCAGTTCATCTTAGAGCTCTAGTGTCTTTAGCCTTCAGGCCAGTTTCCTCTTCCAAGTCTTGCTTCTGAGTTCCTAATCCTGTTCCTTAGTCTTCTGAGTTCCCAAGTTCTGGTTCTGAGTTCCGAGTTCCCATGCCTTCTCTTCTGGAGCTTTGGTCCTGCCTTGGTCTGGTTGGTCCTTGTTCTCAGTGTTCATCTGTTTCCTCAGCTTGCTGGACTTCTTATCTTCAGTCTTTGCCTGGTTCCTCATCTTCCTTGGACTCCGTGTCTTCAGCTTCAGCCTAACTCATGCCTAGATGCTGCTCCGTTGGTGTGAGACGCTCTGGGTACCTGCTCCTCGGGGGCCCTTCCTCATCTCTGTCTATCCGCTCCTCGGAAGGCCTTTTGCCTTGGACTACTGCTTGCCCTGTCTCCCAGGGCTGCTCCTGGAAACTTTGCTACAGTGAGTACCTCTGCTCTATGGACCACTACCATACCATCTCTAGTGTGGAACCTTACCGGTGTACCCCGCGCTGCGGACCACTACCGTATCATCTCTAAGTGAGGACCCCTCATTGATGTGCTCTACTCCTCAGAATACTACCGTATCATCTCTAAGTGAGAGGTCTCATCAGTGTACCCCTCTCTGCGGACCATTGCCGTATCTTCACTACAGAGATATTCCCCTTGGGTATACCCCACCGCACAGACACTGTGACTCTCTCCTGCACTCCCCGCCTCACGGGCAGTGTCTCTCTATTCTCTAATAAAGACTCTATTCCACAGCTGTGTCTGACGTCCACAGAGACCTTGCCTCCCGATGGTGAGGCTCACAGGGTTCCTCCCTGTGGGTGGTACCACCTCTCTCTTCCCCCCCCCCCCCTCTGCCCCTCCCCGATCACAAATGGTAGCTGCAGCAGCCTCCTCCTCCAGCCCCCGCAGGCCAAGAAGGAAGAATCCCATCGGCCGCGGGAGGCTCGTGCTGCTGTCTCCTTTCCCGATTATCAGCTGCTTCGATTGCTCGGGGGCCGATGCTGCTGTCGCCGCTATTTTTTTCACGCGGCACCGCTCTTTCTCCTTCTCGCGCATCACTTCCTGTTCCGGGTCAGGGGGGGGCGGGAGGAAGAAAAGGGCAGCCGCGGATGCCACAGCTTTTTTTTTTTTTTTGCACCGCTGCCGTTCCCGCTGGGCTTGAACGTGCTGATAGCCCGGCGGCAACGGCAGCAGGGAAGGAAGAGCAGCGGGAGAGACCGGGAGCACGCGGACCGCTGGGGGAGGTCAGATGGGTCTTTTGGGGCGGGCTGCCGGCAGCGGCACTTTTATTTTTATCGGGGGGCGGCGGCTTAATGCAGCTTTTTTTAATTTTACCGGGGCAGCGGTTGAGCGCGGCTCTCTTAATTTTACCGGGGCAGTGCCGCCCCCGGGAAGCTGGCGCCCTAGGCGACCGCCTAGTTCGCCTAGTGCTTCCACCGGCCCTGATCAATTCTAATGGAGAAGTTACTTACCTGAAAATTTTGTTTTCCTTAATATTCTCAGATGGACTCAGGACCAGTGGTTTATTCTCCCCTGCCAGCAGAAAGAAATGGAGCAAGCTGACATCACAGCTTGCAGTGACCCCAGCCCACCAGTATTCTCTTCAAAAGCAACTGTGACCAGAGTAGCAAAAAACTTGATTAAAAACATGATTAAAAACAGATAACCAGAACTGTACTCAACAAACCATAAACACTAAATACACATAGGATTCTAGGCACTCCAAGCTAGGGACTGGATGAACACTGTCGTGAGTCAACTCCGACATCACTCCCGGCTGGGTAGTCCAGCGCCATACGATTCTTTATTCCTGCCTTTTTCTGAGATTCACTGCTGCTGGGACTCGCAGCACCTGGGCTCTGCCAGGCCCCGCCTCTCTGTACGGCCTGTCCTTAGATCAGGGAACAACCTGGCTCACAGTCCAGCCCAGTTCCCCAGGTACAAACACAAAACAGTGTATAATCAGAACATCTCAGTCTCTCTTATAAAGTTCTTTTACTAATAGTCTCTCAAAGGCCACAAGAACTCCTTTCTTTACAAGACTACAATGTCAGGCTTTCCCAGCAAAATCACCACCCTGCTTGGGAGTTGCACAACCCACCCAAACTCCCCTCAGTTCTGCAGCAGGTTATGCCCTTCCCATGCCAAACAAATTGAAAAACACAGTGTATCTTAACTAAAGAAAAACATTCTTCACGACAGATTAAATTGCCCTTCCCCCAAAAATGTCAATCACTCTTATCTCCATGCTAGAATCTGAGGACTCCTCAGTTAGGGAATCTATGTCCATCTCCTCCTCAGGCTCTGAAGAACTGCCCTTTTCAGACCACGTCCACCATTCAGGCACGTCCTCCCCCTCTGTTGTCATGGGTTCAGTGTCTCAGATTCACTACTGCTTTGCTCAGCTGCCTGCTCCGCCTCCTCTCTGGCCCATAGGTCAAGCTGTGCCTCTGTAAACCTGGGAGTTGTAGTTCTTTTAAAGCCCCTCAATGCATCCTGCTGTCTATGGCCACGCTGTGGCAGTGGACAGAATTGAGGAGTTCGTCTGGAAGTGGGCGATTGGAGACAGACTGTGTACTGTAAACCCTAGCCTTCAGCCTTCCCTGGAGCTACAGCTCTAGGCCATATAGGGGTTTTTCTTTTGGACAGTGGCACACGCTGTCCTTCGGGAGCGCGTGTACAGGAAGTGTGAGGCACTCCCGCCCTTAGTTAGTCAAGAGCCTTGGGGTCCCATGTGGGCAGCTGGGAGCAACCCCACAGCCCCCTTGCCTGGGTTATGGCCCCCATCCCCTCTTCCCAGGCCTTGAAATCGGCTACCCCCTCTTCAAAGTGGTCCCAGGAGTGAGATCCTGAGCAGAGATAACTCCCCCCCCCCCCCTCCCCTATGCTCAGAGCTCGTGAGCCCAAACATCTTCAGACAGCCACTCATAGCACCACCTATGACTTTAGTTTCGGTCTTTTTTTGCATCTCCTGCGGAATGCAGGAGCCGCATGGGATTATTTTTTTCATGGTTTTTTGTCGAGAGGGGGGCTGTTCGCCTCCCTCTCGAAGTGTAAAGAGATGGACTGAAATATGCCCCTTGCTGTCTAACTCAAGTGTTAGTTCTCTCTTTCTTAGTACAATTCTGCTTTTGCTGGCTCAGAGCAGATTGTGCCTCACTACACTCCCTCCCCCCCCTTAAAAAAACCTGGAACTCCTTGGGTTCCAATTTCATCCCCCAAACGAAAAAGAAAATCTGCATTAATATGCTCCTTAACCGCCCTGTGTCTTACCTCAAAGTTGTAAGCCTGCAGAACTAGGTACCATCCTGTTAATCTCGCATTCGAGACCTTCATTATATTTAGCCATCTTAGGGGTGCATGGTCAGCAATCAGAACAAAGCGCCTGCCAAAGAGGTAATACTTCAAGGCCTCTATAGCCCACTTGGCCGCTAAGCACTCTTTCTCTTTAGTAGCATACCTTTCTTCATGGGAGTGAAGCTTACGACTTAAATATAATACTGGGTGTTCTTCACATTGATCCATCTGTGACAGAACTTCCCCTAATCCTCTCCCAGAGGCGTCCGTTTGCAGCACATAGGGTAGGGAGAAATCCACTGCTTTTAGTACTGGGTCTTGGAACAGTGCGAGCCTGAGCTGTTCCAATCCCTGAGTTGCTATCGCTCCCCACTTTAACTTGCTCGGTTCCCCTTTTCTCAACATATTGTTCAACGGACTAGCCAAATTAGCAAAGTGGGGAATAAACCTCCTGTAATATCCGACTAACCCCAGGAAGACCCTTAGCTGTTTCTGCGTCTGAGTTTGAGGATAGTCCTTAATACATTGTATTGCGCCCGTCGGTCGCAGGCAGCTGTGACATTTGTTGCTTACCTCCTTTCTTCCTATAGCACCGAGTCTAGGGAGGATGGCCGCCTATGCTTCCTTACGCCGAACCCCCCCCCCCCCCCCCCCCCCCCAAGGCGTGCCTGGGACAGCGTGTGCACTGCCTGCAGCCATCTTGCATCCGGGGTAACCTAGGGCGTGCGCGCGCCTGCCCCCTTCTTGTACGCATCATGGCGGGAACCTCTGGGGTGTCCCCACCGCATGATGTCATCCGCTTACTAAACTTAAACTCAGCTGACCATCTAAGCTACGAGTAAGCAAGGATTCCTGTCCTGCTCAATTCCACCAATTTGGGACTTGTCTCGCTGTTCCTGGCTAGATGATCTCGGTACCCATCCCTCTGGGGCCTTGTTACACCTAGTGCTATCCGCTCCTCGGAGAGCCATCTTACCTGTCTCACCTTTATTTTAGTGAGCTTCATCGCTGTTCCTTGGATGACCCTCCAGTGCTCCTGTTCTGGGTCTCCTCGCTGCCTACTCTCCAACTGGCTTCTTCTAATGCTGAGTGAATACTGGACCTACTTCTTCTTCATCGTGTGGATTCTCGGGTTACTCCATTCTGCGGACCACTACCAGATCCATACTGTCTTGTGCAACCATTACCATCGGCATCCGGCCTACCCCACGCTGTGGACCACTACCGGAGATCGCCAGCACAAGGCATCATCAAGAGAAGGTATTTCCCGGGTTACCCCGCACTGCAGACCACTATTGGAGTCCATCAGCACAAGTCTCATCTAGAGGAAGTATCTCCCGCATTACCCCGCTCTGTGGACCTCTACTGGAGAAGCATGCATGCAGGCTATCTACATGGACTGAGTTTATTAACCTGCTCCTCTGGTTATTCTTGCTGCATAATAAAGCTACTGCCTCTGTTGTCAATCACTGCTGAGATCCTTCCTGTTGTGGTGAGTCCTCACAGGGCTCCTCCCCGTGAGTAGAGTCATATCTTCCATGACCCAAGGGCCCACTGCCTAACTTTACACCAGAAGGTAACAGATTGCTAACTCCATGGACCCAGCTCAGCTCTCAGCCTTACAGGCCATTCCTGGCCTGGCCCAGTGGATTACAGAGCAACAGAGAACTCTTGATACCCTGACTACCACCTTTAACCAGCTGAATTCCAGACTGAGTGACTCTACTACTTCTAACCAGAATGCTTCTCCCCCGGTGGATACCGGGCGAACTACAGTTCCTCTGCCAGCCCCTACTTGCTTCTTAGGAGACTCCCTGTTGTGTAGGGGCTTTTTAAATCAGTGCTGTATGCACTTCTCCTTACTCCTTACTTCCCTACTGCCGCTTCCAAGACAACATATATTTTGTCCTTGTTAGATGGGAAAGCCCTGGCCTGGGCTTCACCTCTTTGGGAACGCAATGATCCAGTCCTTGATAATTTTCCTGGGTTTCTGACTCTTTTCAGGTCAGTATTTGATGACCCCGCTCACCAGTTCATTGCCAGTTCTGTACTCCTGAACCTCCAACAAGGGACCAAGCCACTCCTGGACCACGTGATTGAATTCAAGACACTGTCTTCTGAGCTCCTATGGGATTCAGGTTGCCTAAGAGCCATATTTCTACAAGGACTGAACTCCCACATAAAAGATGAACTTGCTGCATGGGAATTGCCTAATACTTTAAGCTCACTTTTGGACCTTGCTTGGCGTATTGATCACCGTATACAAGAATGCTCTGTTGAGGTAAAACCTCTTAAGAAGCATGCTTTCGGAGGAATCCATTCTCGTCTCCTACCGTCAGCTCCAGCCCAATTTTTACTTAACCCAGAAGAGGAAGATGAACCTATACAACTAGGCCGTAATCACTTGACTGCCAAGGAGAGGCGCTACCGCAAAAATATGGGCCTCTGCATGTATTGCGGGAAGACCAGCCATGCAGTTCAAACCTGCCCCATCTGTTCAAGAAACACGCAGATCTAGGATCCGCTGGAGGACTCTTCCTAGATCTGACTGCTCCTTCTCCTCCACTGACTCTCCCTGTCTCCATCATCTCTGGGCCTCTCGAATTTGCCACTCAAGCACTGGTCGACTCTGGTGCCGGTGGGAATTTTATTCCAAAGAGATTGTTGGAACATCTACGAATTCCCACTGAGCCAGTATCCACACCGCTGCTCCTCTCTTCCATTCACGGCAAACCTTTGCCAGGAGAGGTTTCGCTCACTACACAACCAATTTGCCTATGCACAGGATCCCTGTATACAGAGACCATTACATTCCTGGTTCTTGAAAAGGCTACCCATCCCATAGTGCTTGGCATACCATGGTTACAAGACCACTTTCCCCAATTTAGCTGGTCTTCTATCGAGTTATCACAATGGGGCCCTATCTGCCATATCAGATGTTTAAAAAAAAATAACTCCATTGCCGTGTATGGCTACTACATCTACTCCTGGACTACTGTCGCAGTATGCAGCTTTTCAATTTGTGTTTTCAAAACAAGCTGCTGATGTACTTCCACCGCATAGACCGTTTGACTGTGCAATCAATTTGAAACCTGATTCAGAGCCACCCAGAGGAAGGCTTTATCCATTCTCCTTATCAGAGACTGAGGCCATGTCTACCTATATCCAAGAAAATCTGCAGAAAGGATTTATTAGACCCTCTAAGTCTCCAGCGGATTCTTTTTTGTCAGCAAGAAGGATGGATCCCTTCACCCTTGCATTGACTATAGAGGTTTGAACGAAATCACTATCAAAGACCGGTATCCCTTACCGTTAATTTCAGAACTGTTCGATCGGCTTCAGGGTGCAAAGAGCTTCACAAAGTTGGATCTAAAGGGCACCTATAATCTTGTTCATATTCATCAGGGGAATGATTGGAAAATAGCCTTCAATACTCGTGATGGCCACTTTGAGTATTTGGTGATGCCTTTTGGCCTGTGCAACGCCCCGGCCGTATTTCAAAATATGATGAATGACATCTTGTGAGATTTGTTATACCAGTGTGTGGTCATATACTTAGATGATATCCTCATCTTCTCTCGTGATGTACAAATCCACCAAGCAGATGTCATCACTGACTTACAGAGGCTCCGGGATAATCGCCTATACACCAAGCTCAAGAAGTGTGCTTTCCATAAAGAGTCTGTTCCCTTCCTTGGGTACATTGTGTCCAGTAAGGGTTTTCAAATGGACCCTCAGAAGACTAAAGGTATACAAGACTAGCCACGACCCTCCGGTATCAAAGCTCTACGCTGCTTCCTTGGCTTTACGAATTATTATCGTACTTTTATCCAAGGACTACTCAACCTTGACAGCGCCACTCACTGCTATGACTAAAAAAGGGGCTAACCTTTCACACTGGTCACCAGAAGCCATCTCCGCCTTTCAAGTACTTAAGGAGGCCTTCCTCAAGAAACCCTGCTTATGCCATACTTATCCTCATCGACCATTCATCATGCAGGATGACACCTCTGATGTTGGTGTAGGGGCCGTGCTTAGTCAGCACAGTGATACACATGTCCTGCACCCCTCCTCATTCTTCTCTAGATGCTTTTCGCCAGCAGAGAAAAATTACGGCATCGGTGATAAGGAATTGCTTGCTATCAAGCTGGTGTTCAGAGTGGCGTCCCTGGCTCGAAGGTGCCCAACACCAGATAATTGTGTTCACCAATCACAAGAACCTGGAATATCTATGCCATACTCAGAGACGTAACCACCGCCAAGCTTGATGGTCACTATTCTTCAACCGGTTCAATTTCCTATTTAAATATTGTCCTGCTGAGAAGAATGTCCGGGCAGATGCTCTTTCATGCTCTTTTACTCCTGAAGATATTCCAGGTGAGCCATGTCACATTGACCCCAAGAAGATAATGCTGTCTGCTATCCATTCGGTTCCCACAGGAAAAACAGTGGTCCCTCAGACACTAAGAAAGAAGCTGCTGCATTGGGCCCATGACTCTAAGTTTTTTGTTTTTTTTTAATTAACATTTTATTGATGATGACACCAGACAAGAATACAACAAATAGTAATCAAAACCATTAAGAAACAGTGCTACATCAGGTTATAACAACATCTCTCCCATCCCACCCTTTCCCCTCTGCATATTTCGTATAATACTAGACGGTAAAACACAGTTCTCACCAGGGTATTCGTATATCGCATACAGTATATCTAAGTCGTAGACATATGTTCAGAAGAAGCATAATAAAGGCTGGCCTGAGGAATACAGCATAACTGAGTTGATACAATCTAATTTGACTATTAAAATAAATATTGTCTGTATGTTGGTCCAAGTGGGTCCTGTCATTTGTTAACCATGAGATTTGCACCAAGATAAGTATAAGTCCCAAATTGCATGGAATCGTTTACGGTTACCCAGCCATTCTGCGGTAAGGTTGCTCATGGTGCATATAAAATCCAGATTACACAGTTTCTGAATCATGGATGGCACTTCTCTATCCTTCCAGTGTCAAGCGATCACCACTCTCGTGGCCACACAGAGCTGAGTAAGATATAGTTGAGTACAGCATGGCAGGTCAGATTCAAACTTATTTAACACTGCAGACTCCAAATGTAAACAGATTGGCATATGATATATGTCAGAAGCTATTTTCTCAATCCCCTGCCATATGGGCATGATACAGTCACCTGTCCACCACATATGAATAAATGTGCCCCTGTCCATGCAACCTCTCCAACATCTGTCACTGTATCCTGCCCTAAATTTGTGTAATCGCTCCGGAGAGAGGTACACCTATAAAGGAGCTTACAGCTGTTCTCTAGCAAAGATGCAGATATGGAGGTTTTAGCGATGTTACTGAAGACTGCCAGCCATGCTCAGTCATTAGCACTGTCCGGCCAATCCCTCTCCCATGCTCGTATATGAGCAAGCTTATTGCCCAGTCTGGCATTCAGTAGCTGGTAAATTTTTGAAATAAGGCCTTTAGCTGTCCGTGACATAGAACAGTAACCTTCAAACGAAGATCTAGTGGTAGTAGCAACTCTCCGAAATTGAGCGCCACCATAGAAGTGGTGTAATTGCCAGTAAGCCAAAAATTCAGAGGCTGGTAAATTATTACGAGACCTCAGCTCTCTAAAAGATAAAATATGGCCATCCTTCCTGATGTGTTCCAGTTTGGTAATACTTTTCTCCTTCCACAAAGAAAATGAATTGAAGGGACGACAGGGGGTAAAGTCAACATTATGAAACAAATGAGTGAGAAGAAAATACTCCTTCTCCCCTACCAGATGTGTCTTCCATTTTGCCCAAACATTGAGTGTATGACGAATGGTGGTCAACATCATCAGGCACTCCCCCCACGTCTTTCTTGGTTGCCAGGGGAGCGCCGCTATAGGCATACATCGTAGCTGAGATTGTTCTATTAATACCCAGTGCTTCTGTTATTATTTAGGAGAGTTGTGGGTGGATCCTTGGACAGGTGGCAGATGACCACGCCCCCGAAGGAAGATCCCGAGAGGGACCACCGGTCAGGCTCAGAGTTAGGAGACAGACACACACTAGTTCTTTTATTAGACAGTATACTGAACCACCAGAGGTGGCAGTAGTGATCTGGAATGCCCGGCTGGGCTGTAGTCCCTCAGATACTGGAGCAGCGATCCCTGAAGGCTGAGCTGTAGAGAAACTGAAATATAGTGAGTAGGCAGGGTATGCAGAGTTCATGTACTGAACCTGATGGTAACACTCACACATAGAAGCCCAGGAGCTGGAATGTATAGGCCCTCGAGGAGCGAGTACCTGGTTCCAGGGAAAGCTCTGAGAGAGCGATGGTAACTCACAGAAGTAGTAGGCAGCGATGACTTCCAGGCAGAAGTGAATTCCGAAGAAGTCCGGGAACGAGGACCCTCGAGGAGTGAGTACCAGTTCCAGACTGCAATCTACAAAGTAAGAGAGAACGAGGCCCCCGAGGAGCGGGTACCCCTGGTTAGTCCGAGGAGGCAGAGTAGCGTAGATAGAATGAATCCTTATCCTTGCTAATTCCAGTTGTTAGCAATTCAGAGACCTTTAAATATCTGAAGCGGATGATGTCATCTCAGGGGGACACCCCTGAGGTTCCCGCCACTTCTGGTACTTGAGGCGGGGTCGCGCCGCGCACGCGTGCGCCCCTAGGCATCAGGTCAACATGGCGGACTGCAGCTTCGGGCCGGTCCGGGGACGCCGGACGAGGACGGCCGAAAGGCCCACTTGCCTTGTCCCAAGTTATGAGGCAAGCCCGCTCAGTTATAATGCCAGTAATGAGACAACAGCAACGTGAATGTCTGATTCAGGTCTTCTCTGCGATATTGGTAGCTGCGCCGGAGTTCCGTTTGAGGTGGCTGTTGCGAGCACTCACTCTCTGCCATTTCGACGGTTGACCACTAGCTGTAAATCTTTAGCTGCCAGAGAATGTGGATCCTTAGGACGAAATCCCTTATCCTTTAGAGTGTCGGCAGCTTTAGCCACTGAGTAAATTTTATAAGTGCTTCCATCCCAGGTAAGGGTAAGACCAAAAGGGTGTAGCCCATCGGTATTTTACATTTTCTTTACGAAGATAAGTCGTAACTTCCCGCAACTGCAGTCGATTTTGCAGAGTAGCCTGCAACAAGTCAGCAAAAACTGCAACATCCTGGCCTTCCCACTGCCATGTCTGCTGCTTTCTAGCCACCATGGCTACTCGTTCTTTTACTGCATAATCTTTAAAGCAGACGATAATGTCTCGGGCGCAGGTGTTACTGGGGGGCCCAATGAGCTCTGTCTAGTTTAATGTCCACAGTCGCTAGGGCTGTTGGGTCCAGACTTGACACTAGGAGGTACTTACAGAAGCGGCTGATAGTGGCAGTGCAGTCAGCGTTGTCTGGGGTTTCATGCAGGCTGCGAAAGTGAAGATTACTCCTACGGGATCTGTTTTACAAGTCCACGAGTTTAGATTTCATGGCTTGGTTGTCCTCCTGTAGTACAGCAAAATTGTCCTGTAACTGCTTAGCGGTGTCTGTGTGGCCCAATGTGAATAATTCTTCATGGAAATCTTCTAGCATACCTTTAATTTCTTGTTTATAGCCTTTAAGATCTTGTCTAAGGCTAGTGAACAACCCCCTGAATTCAGCGCGGGAGGGAGCTTCCTCCGACGCTACTTGAAAGCTGTCTCCCATGTCATCCTCTATGGCTGCTGGCTTGTGGCCAGCGCCATCTTGGCTCCCCGTGTCCTCCGCGGTCTGCAAGCCCCGATAAAAAAATTGTCGGAAGTCCACCGACTTTCTTTTCGCAGTCATCTCCGCTGGATTCCTGGGTGTTTCAGCCACCAATTAAGTCACGGGGGAGTGCGGTATGTTCGGATGAAGTCACATTAGAGCTCTGGCTGGAGGGGAGCTCCGGAGTTATGCTGCCATCCGACTTGGTGAGGTCACTTCCTCCATGACTCTAAGTTAGCAGGCCATCCAGGGCAAGCTCATACTCTCGCTACTCTACAGCAATATTATTGTTCGTGGTCTATGAAAAAGGACGTTCAGACTTACGTGGAGTCCTGCGCTACTTGTGCTAGGCAAAAACCTCCTACCAGTCGCCCCTGGGGCCTTCTTAAGCCATTGCCTATTCCTGACGAACTATGGACACACATTGCGACTAACTTCGTCGTCGATTTGCACCATCTAATGGTAACAATACCATCTGGGTCACGGTGGTCCGTTTCTCAAAAGTGGCACACTTCGTGGCTCTGCCTGGACTACCATCTGCCCCAGAACTTGCTAAACTATTTGTGCAACATATTTTCTGCCTACATGGCATGCTAAACACATCGTGTTAGACAGGGGTGTTCAGTTCACCGCCAAGTTCTGGAGGGCGCTATGTTGTAAATTTGACATCTCATTCGATCTGACATCCGCATATCACCCTCAATCTAATGGACAAATGGAGAGAATGAACAAAACCCTTAAACAGTTCATCCGGGCCTATGTCAACTCCAGACAGAATGATTGGGCGGAATTACTACCCTGGGCTGAGTGTGCCTTGAACTCACATCCAGCGTCCGCTACTGGGTCTACTCCATTTCAGATCGTTTATGGCCGTCAGCCACGTCCACCACTTTCCATACCATTATCCGGTACATCACCCGCTGCTCAAGCTACAGCTGATGAGATTCACCAACTCTGGACTCAAACCAAGGAGCTTTTATATAAAGCTGGACAACGGGTCAAAAGATATTATGATGCTCATCATCAAGCAGCTCCCCAGTTTAAGCCAGGAGATAAGGTATGGCTCAGTACCAAAAGCATTCGGCTCAAGCTGCCTTCGATTCGATTTGCTCCACGATACATTGGATCCTTCACCTTCCTTCGCCACCTGGGAGCCTTAACTTACAGCTTGAAGCTGCCACCCTCGATGAAAATACACAATGCTTTCCACGTTTCTCTCCTGAAACTGCTCATCCTCTCTGAGTTCTCTCGCAAAACACCTGACCCACAATCTCTTGATGCGGAAGAAGACCTTGCATACAAAGTGGATGACATCCTGGATGTATGTATAAAAGGGAAGCATTGGGAATATCTCATTTCCTGGGAGGGATACGGACCAGAAGAGAACAAGTGGGAAACTGCCGTCAGCATATTGGACAAAGATATGCTACATTGGTTCCACCTCACTCATCCTAGGAAGCCGAAACCCCCTGGCAGGGGCCCTAAGAAGGGGGGTACTATTGCGCCCATCGGTTGCAGGCGGCTGCACCCTTTGTTGCTTATCTCCTTTCTTCCTACAGCACCGAGTCTAGGGAGGATGGACGCCTCCGCTTCCATACGTCGACCCCCATGGTGTTCCCGGGATGGCGTGGGTGCCCCCAGCAGCCATCTTGCATACGGGGTAACCTAGGGCACGCGTGTGCATGCCTGCCCCCTTCTTGTACGCATCATGGCGGGAACCTCTGGGGCATCCCCACCGCATGACGTCATCCGCTTACTATACTTAAACTCAGCTGATCATCTAAGCTACAAGTTAGCAAGGATTCCTGTCCTGCTCAACTCCGCCATTCTGGGACTTGTCTCGCTGTTCCTGTTTGGGTGATCTCGGTGCCCACCCCCTTAGGGGCCTTGTTACACCTAACTCTATCCGCTCCTCGGAGAGCCATCTTACCTGTTTCACCTTTCAGTGAGCTTCATCGCTGTTCCTCGGATGACCCTCCACTGCTCCTGTTCCGAGTCTCCTCGCTGCCTACTCTACAACTGGCTTCCTTTAACGCTGAGTGAGTACTGGATCTACTTCTTCTTCATCGTGTGGATTCTCGGGTTACTCCGCTCTGCGGACCACTACCAGATCCATACTGTCTTGTGCAACCATTACCATCGGCATCCGGCCTACCCCACGCTGCGGACCACTACCGGAGATCGCCAGCACAAGGCTTCATCGAGAGAAGGTATTTCCCGGGTTACCCCGCACTGCAGACCACTATTTGAGTCCATCAGCACAAGTGTCATCTAGAGGAAGTATCTCTCGGATTACCCTGCTCTGCGGACCACTACAGGAGAAGCCTGCATGCAGGCTATCTACATGGACTGAGTTTATTAACCCACTCCTCGGGCTATTCTTGCTGCATAATAAAGCTACTGCCTCTGTTGTCAATCACTGCTAAGATCCCGCTTGTCGTGGTGAGTCCTCACAGGGCTCCTCCTGTGGGTGGAGTCATATCTTCTACGACCCAAGGGCCCACTGCCTAACTTTACACACAGAAAGTAACACTTTGTACCTTAGCCATAAGGGGTCGAACTACTTCTTTCCCTACTAGATGTCCCAGATACTTGACCTCTCGCTGGGCCAACCTACATTTGGCTGGATTAGCTGTTAAACCTGCCTCCCTCAAGGATTTCAACATGTCTTTGACCTGCGTACGATGCGACTCCCAGTCTGCAGAATAGATGACTACATCATCCATGTATGCTGCTGCGTAGCCTATGTATGGGCGTAGCACTACATTTAAGAGGTGTTGACAGCTGGAAGCTGCCTCCTGTAGGCCAAACAGCATACGGACAAAATTATATAATCCTCTCGGCGTAGCAAACGTTGTTTTTTCCCTTGAACTTTCTCCAGGGGAATTTGCCAATACCCTTTTGTTAAATCTAAGGTGGTGCGGTATTGCGCAGTACAGAGCTTCTCCACTAGCTTATCTACCCTAGACATCGGGTAAGCATCAAAGCCAGAAATCGCATTGACCATACGAAAGTCAATGCAAAAGCGCATGGTTCCATCTGACTTTGGCACAAGTTCAATAAGGTTACACCATGCCCTACTGGACTCTTCTATCACCCCCTAACTAGCATCTCTGCTACCTGCCGACTAACCTCACTTTGCATCGCTTCTGGTAGACGATATGGCCCCCTCCTGACTACCTTCCACAGAGGGGTTACTATGCTATGAGAGACTAGGTTGGTTCGGCCCGGCAATGGGGAGAATACTTCTTTCGCCTGCTTGACCAATTTTTCCACTTGCAATCTTTGGGCACAGGTCAGTTCCTCCCCTATTATCACCCTTCCACCTGCTTCATTTCCCTTATTTGGGGGCCCAAATCTATCTCTTCCTCTTGTATGATATCTGCGGCCATGCCCCGCCTTTCAATCCATGGCTTAAGAAGGTTCACGTGGTAAACCTGTGTACGTTTGGGGCCCACTTTGGCTTCAGAGTTTAAGGGTCCCAGGCGCTTCACTACCTTACCCGGGCCCCTCCATTTTGCCACCAAGCGGTTGGGCGAGGTGGGTACTAGGACTAGAACCTGCTCCCTTCTTGGAATTCCCTGTCCCGCGCACGCTTGTCATATTAAGTTCTTTGTCGATTCTGAGCCTGTCTCAGGTTTTCTCTGGCCATACCTAGTGTTGTTTCCGCATGTTGTTTGAGATCCTGCACATAACTCACTATGTCCTGCTGGGATGCCTCTACCCCACTCCACCCCGGGGTTGGCAGCCAAAATCCAGCTCAAATGGGAGAACCCTGTGGATGTCTGCGGTACCTCCCTTGTAGCAACACTGGAAAGGGGATGAGCTGGTCCCAATTGCTTGGGACCTTCTGCAGGCAACTACGTAGCATGGCCCTCAGGGTCTGGTTGTACCTTTTACTAAGCCATCTGTCTCCGGATGATAAGCTGCCGTGCGTAGATGCTTAATGCCAAATTGCTCCCTCAGACGGGCCAGCTCTCGTGACATAAAGTTCAATCCCCTATCGGTAAGAACCTCCCTTGGGAACCCAAACAGGCAGAAGATTTTCACTAGTAATTGCGCTATAACTTTAGAACCTGTGGACCTTAATGGAATTGCCCAGGGGAATCGTGTGGCATAATTCATTACGACCATAATATACTGGTGCCCCCTCTTGCTCTTTTCTAAGGGGCCTATTATGTTCACAGCCAGCCTTTCCATCAGTTCTTGTACCACCGGAAGTGGCACTAAGGATGCTTTTGGTGGCACTTGTGGTGACACTAGCTGGCAGTTCGGGCATGACCGGAAAAACCGCTTCACCACAGCATATATACTGGGCCAAACAAACCTTCTCTTAACTTGGGCCAATGTGCTGTGCATCCCCAAATGCCCGGCTAAAGGATGATCGTGGGCTAAAGACAATAACTCCTTCTGGAATATAGTGGGTACTAACAGCTGTATACAGGGCTCCTGTTTGGTCAGCCCCTCCTCCACCCTATACCAGAAACACTTTTGAACCATAAAATAAGGATAACTTTCAGTTTTTTAAGAACATATTAGTTGTATGTTGTCCTGACATCTTAGCCTTCGCCTAGGCCACCTTTAACGCCGGATCTCTCTGCAGCTCATCCCCAAACCTTGGGAATCGCGTCAGAAGTATCCCCACTATCCCTTTTATGTTTCTATCTTCCATTCCTCCCTCTCTCAGATCGGTTCGCCCCCAATTTTCCCGCTTCCTCTGTGCTCTCGGCTTGCAGCTTTCCCCTGGGGTCTCTACCACATTGCCCTACTCAAAAGGAAAGACCTCCCCTAGAGTCTGTTCCTTATTTTGTTCTGCTTGCTCTTCTGCCCTAGCGGTTACAGAAGTCTGCCTATTCTGTAACACTTCTGCAGGCGTTCCCACTCGCGACCAAGTATTAGTGGCACAGGGAGCCCCTCCACTAGGGCCACCTCCACTGCATCCCTACGGGCCCCCCATTTTACCCATATATTTTGCACCGTGTGTCTAACGGCATGCCCATGCATGCACTTAACCGTGTTTCTCCTTGAGTTTTGCGCATGTCCAAGCCCACGGCTTGAGCAGTCTGTATTGAGATCAATGAATGATTGGTACCCGTGTCCAGCAACGCTTGTATGGGACACCCATTGACTTGCACCTGAAAATAAGGATTTTGACAATGGGTCCATTCCCCTCCCTCTTGCTTTGAGGGTTGGGTGTAGGTCACAGTCAGTTGCGAACACTCCCTAAGAAAATACCCTGCTTCCCCACAGTTGTAGCAGTTCAACCACCCTTGTACTCTCCCCAGCATGGGCCTTTTCTCCTGGAACCCAAGGTTTTATCCCTTGGGTGCCCTTCTCCTTCCCTGCTCCTGTACCTGGTAAGGCTTGCCCCTTTTTGTTCCCACACACCTGCTGGGGGTGAGGAGGCCTCAGTAGCAACCTCTGCCTCCAAATACCACTCAGTGTTCAGTATCACCTTTTCCAGCCCTCTGGCCCCTTGTCTCACCAACCAATTCCTCGTGGGCAGGGGTAGGGCATCTACATATCTTTCTAGCACCACCATTTCAATGATCTTAGCCACCGATTTGCCCTCAGGCTCGAGTCAATGGTAGGCTAAGTCTTTAGGGCGTTGGGCCAAGACCCTGAGGCAATCATTTGGCTTGAAACAGGTTTCCCTAAATTGTCTCCTGTAGGAGTCCTGAGTGATCCGCAAACGGTCCAAAATGGCTGCCTTCACCATGGCATAGTTCAGGGCTTGGTCTGGAGCTAAGGCTCTATAGGCCGCCTGAGCCTCCTCTGCCAGGCATGGGGCCAGCCTCATGGCCCACTGGTCCCTGGGTCAACTTGCCACCCTTTCAAAAGTTATCAAGAAGGCCTCCGGGTTGTCCCTTGGCCCCATCTTTGCCAGCTGAATACTTGCTGCAAAGTCTGCCCTGCCTAGTCCTATGGCAGCCATAACCGGTTGGGCAGTACCTGCAGGTCCTGTGGCTTGCTGCCCTTTCCAAGGCTGGGAAGCTTTTTGCTGTTCCTTGAGCAGTTGTAGCAAGAGACGCTGCTGCTGTTGATGTTCCATGAGCTGGCATTTCAGCTGTTGCATCCCCTTGTGCTGTTTCTGCATTTGGCTTGCCATCCACTTGAGCACCTCGTCAGAAGCCATTCCTAGAAAATAAAGGAACAAGAGGAGACCCTGTACGGCCTGTCCTTAGACCAGGGAACAACCTGGCTCACAGTCCCGTCCAGTTCCAAAGGTACAAACACAAAACAGTGTATAATCAGAACGTCTCAGTCTGTCTTATAAAGTTCTTTTACTAATAGTCTCTCAAAGGTCACAAGAACTCCTTTCTTTACAAGGCTATAACGTCAGGCTTTCTCATCCAAATCACCGCCCTGCTTGACAGTTGCACAACCCGCCCCAACTCCCCACGGTTGTGCAGCAGGCTGCGGCCTTCCCATGCCAAACAAATTGAAAAACACATGTATCTTAACTAAAGAAAACATTCTTCACAACAGATTAAATTGCCCTTCCCCCAACAATGTCAATCACTCTATCTCCATGCTAGAATCTGAGGACTCCTCAGTTAGGGAATCTATGTCCATCTCTTCCTCAGGCTCTGAAGAACTGCCCTTTTCAGACCACGACCACCATTCAGTCATGCCCTCCTCCTCTATTGTCATGGGTTCAGTGTCTCAGATTCACTACTGTTTTGCTCAGCTGCCTGCTCCACCTCCTCTCTGGCCCATAGGTCAAGATGTGTCTCTGTAAACCTGGGAGTTGTAGTTCTTTTAAAGCCCCTCAATGCCCCCTGCTGTCTAACTCAAGGGTTAGTCCTCTCTTTCGTAGTACAACTCTGCTTTTGCTGGCTCAGAGAAGGTTGTGCCTCACTACAACACCTACCAGTAATTGCTTGGGACCCAGAGCCCCACAGGAGGACTACTGACACACTCATGCGGCAGCCGAGGGTGGGAAGCTGAATCCATCTGTCTACACTAAGGAAAATGAAATATCAGGTAAGTAATTTCTCCATTTCCTAGCATGTAGATAGATGGACTCTGGACCAGTGGGATGTACCAAAGCTACTCCCCAACAGGGTGGGAGGCTGCCAATGGTGCAGTCAACACTGCACATGCAAAGGCTACATCCTCCCGGGCCTGCACATCCAGATGATAAAACTTGGAAAAAGTGTGTAAGGAGGACCATGATGCAGCTCGGCAGATATGGACAGGAGAGAACAAACTAACCTCCGTCCAATGCACTGCCTGAGCCCTAGTGGAATGGGCCCTAACCTGAGTAGGCAACGGCTTTCCAGCATCCACATATGCGGCCATGACCACCTCCTTAATCCAACGATTAAGGAGGTGGTAGCCCGCAAAACCAGAGCGCCCTGCTTACTCCTGCCATGGAGAAAAAAACAGGCAATCCATGTTTCAAAAAGAGTCAGACCTTCAGATACCACATTCAAGACGCTTAACATCCAATGAGTGCAAAAGGCAAAACTCCTCCACATCCCTAACCTTATCCTGCGATGGTAAGGAGATGGACTGATTCAAATGAAAGTCTGAGACTACCTTGGGCAAGAAGGATGGAACAGTACGCAGCTGTAATGACCCCGGAGTCACCCAAAGGAATGGCTCTCAGCAAGACAAGGCCTGCAACTCAGAAATCTGATGCGCAGAACATATAGCCACCAGGAACACATTCTTCAAAGTCAGCAACCATAAGGAAGGCTATGAAGTGGTCGGAATGTAGGGCCCACCAAAAAAAAAATCCTTCAAAAATTGGAAGAAGAAATCATCTGAAGAAAATAGGAAAAAGCATAAGCATTGTCAAGTTAAGTGTAAAACATTGATAAGGCAGGCTAAGAGAATTTGAAATGAAGTTGGCCGTAGAGGCAAAAACTCATAATAAAACTTTTAAAATATATCCAGGAAGCAAGAAACCTGTAATTGAGTCAGTTGGACCATTAGATGACCAAGGAGTTAAAGGAGCTCTTAGGGAAGATAAGTCTTTTGCTGAAAGACTAAATAAATTATTTGCTTCTGTGTTTACTAATGAGGATGTTGGAGAGATACTTGTTCCGGAGATGATTTTCAAGGGTGATGATTCAGATGAACTGAACCAAATCACTGAGAAACTGGAAGATGTAGTAGGCCAAATAGACAAACTAAAGAGTAGCAAATGACCTAGACCAGATGGTATGCACCCCAGGGTTCTGAAGGAACTCAAAACTAAGGGGGTAATTTTCATAAGGATTTACACGTATAAATGTAACTGCTATTGTAGCAATTTTCAAAAGCCATTTACTTGAGTAAAGGACACTTACGTGAGCAAATCCTATGGACAATTCATGGCATATATTGTAGCAATTTTCAAAAACCCACTTACACGAGTAAAGTGCATTTACTCGAGTAAAATCCAGTTTTAAGTGAGTAAACACTTTTTAAAATCAAGCCCTTAAATTTTAGATCTATTACTTAAAATTTTTAGTCTATCATTAAAGTCATCTATTGTACCTGAAGACTGGAAAGTGGCCAATGTAACCCCAATATTTAAAAAGGGCTCCAGGGGCAATCCAGGATACTATAGACCAGTGAGCCTAACTTCAGTGGCGGGAAAAATAGTGGAAAGTATTCTAAAAATTAAAATCACAAAACATGTAGAAAGACATGGTTTAATGGAACACAGTCAGCATGGATTTACCCAAGCGAAGTCTTGTCTCACAAATCTGCTTCATTTTTTGGAAGGAGTTAATAAACATGTGGATAAAGGTGACCCAGTAGATTTAATGTATTTGCATTTTCAGAAGTTTTTTTCAAAGTCCCTCATTAGAGGTTTCTAGGGAAACTAAAATGTCATGGGATAGGAGGCGGTGTCCTTTCATGGATTACAAACTGGTTAAAAGACAGGAAACAGATTAGGATTAAATGGTCATTTTTCTCAGTGGAAAAGGGTAAACAATGGAGTGCCTCAAGGATCTGTACTTGGACCAGTGCTTTTCAATATATTTATAAATGATCTGGAAAGGAATATGACGAGTGAGGTAATCAAATCTGCAGATGATACAAAATTATTCAGAGTAGTTAAATACAAGTGGATTGTAATAAATTGCAGGAGGACCTTGTGTGACTGGAAGATTGGGCACTCAAATGGCAGATGAAATTTAATGTGGGCAAGTGCAAGGTGATCCATATAGGGAAAAATAATCTGTACTTTAGTTACACGATGTTATGTTCCATATTAGGAGCTACCACCCAGAAAAAAGATCTAGGCATAATAGTAGATAATACATTGAAATCATCGGCTCAGTATGCTGCAGCAGTCAAAAAAGCAAACAGAATGTTATGAATTATTAGGAAGGGAATGGTGAATAAACCAGATAATGTCATAATGCCTCTGTATCACTCCACGGTGAGACCATATCTAGAGTACTGTGTACAATTCTGGTCACCACACTTCAAAAAAGATGGAACAGCTCCCCTATGAGGAAAGGCTAAAGAGGTTAGGGCTGTTCAGCTTGAAGAAGAGTCAGTTGAGGGGGCTCTGATAGAGGTCTTTAAAATTATGAGAGGTCTAGAATTGGTAAATGTGAATTGGTTATTTACTATTTTGGATAATAGAAGTACTAGGGGGCACTCCATGAAGTTTGCAAGTAACATATTTAAAACTAATTGGAGAAAATTCTTTTTCACTCAATGCATAATTAAGCTCTGGAATTTGTTGCCAGTAGATGTGGTTAGTGCAGTTAGTGTAGCTGGCTTTAAAAAAAGGTTGGATAGTTTCGTGGAGGAGAAGTCCATTAACTGCTGTTAATCAAGTTGTCTTAGGAAACAGCCACTGCTATTACTGGCATCAATAGCATGGGATCTACTTAGTGTTTTGGTACTTGCCAGGTACTTGTAGCCTGGATTGGCCACTGTTGGAAACAAGATGCTGGGCTTGATGGACCCAGTATGGCAATTTCTTATGTTCTTATGGCCAAAATTGGCCACTGACATTTGATAATGGAACAGACTTGTCTAACCGGGGCTGAAAAAGGTAATATGCACACAAGATTGGTGTCAGAGCCAGACTGAGAGTGTCGTTGAAACAGAAGGTCATAATTTACATACAGGGCTCATTTGAATGCATATTTCACTACCCAATAGGGGTATCATGCTTCAAAAAATGCGCCATAATGTTGGTGGCCTGGTTTATGCATTCGTATTTGGAAGCGCACAAACAGCGCAGTTGAAAAAATTGGTGATACGGGTGCCGGCCGCAGCAGACCCACGGCCCGGCCCCCTCATCTCTCTCTGGTGAATCCAGTGTTTGGTTCCTCATCCCTGGCGGTGGTGGGCCACCGGCTCCATCCTCGGTGCCGCCCACGGTGCCTCAGCTTCAGCTACAGATTCCTGTGCTCTGCGTTGGGCCTCTCTGCGTGGCCCGTGGAGTGCCGCCGCCGTCCAGCGCCATACCCCTCCCTAGGCACGCGCACATCACTGACTCTTATGAAGGGCCCGTGTCAGGAACTTGGCTGCGGCCCCAGATGATGACGTCTCCGGAGCTCCAGTACTTAAGGCCAGGCTCGGCTTCCAATGATTGCCTTTGCAACAGGTCTCCATGCTGGTCATGTACTCTTTGCCTCCTGGTGATTCTCCTGCGTTCCTGGTTCCTGATCCTTCCAAGTTCCTGTTCCTGTTCTCCTTTGTTCCTGCATTCTTGATTCCTAATCTTTCATCGGATTGCTTTCTCGGACACAATTTCTGCATTGCCTGTCTATATCATTGAATCTCTCCAAGCCCGGATCTCTGCATTGCCTGACTATGCCATTGACCCTCTCCAAGCCCGGACCTCTGCATTGCCTGACTACATCATTGACTCTCTCCAGGCCCGGACCTCTGCATTGCCTGACTACGCCATTGACTCTCTTCAAGCCCAGCCCCCTGCATTGCCTGACTACGCCTTTGACTCTCTCCAAGCCTGGACCTCAGCTTTGTCTTGCCACCACTTCTTGATTGCCATCAGCCCTGACTCCAGCTTGCTCTATGATGCCTCTACAGTCTACATCCTGGACTTGGCCTATTCAGGCTTTGGCCTGTTCTTGCTCGGGCGCCCCCCTATCGACTTTGGTTCTATTGGTGCCCGGGTCACCGGGACTCCACCTCATCCAGTAAAGACTTCTCCATTCCTCTCTGACCTCTCTGTCTTTCCATTGACGACGACATACGGAGGCCCACCTAAGTCCAGCCGGCCCTGGTACCCAAAGGCTCAACCCGCAGGGAACGAGGGCTGGTATTGGTGAAGCTCCAGACAGCCTCCGGCCTTCAGCCCACTCCGCCTGCCGATGGTGGGGACCAGTACGATCCCTTCTATGAGTAGCATCAACCCCACCTCGGCCCAAGGGTCCACCTCCAGCGCAACAATTGGCTGACCGGGATGCTTTCTTTTTAAAAATTCAGATGATGGCTATCAAAGAAAAGTAAGGTGTTGCGATTGTTACTTTTCCTGAAAATAGATGTAAAAAAGCCATCTCCATCATATGATATCATTAAATCTAAGAATTCAATCTCCAGTCTAATGTATGCAGAAATTAAATTGTAGATTGGGATCATATTGGTTTAACAAATCAAATGTCACTGGCCAATTTTGGCCCCACGTACACTTTTTCATGATACTCCTAGGTTCACTTTCCATCGTGGCAAGAATCTCCGTGATTTCCTTGTACGCTCAGAATTTTGCCCCCAACCCCCTTCCCCCACAGTGCTCCTGGACCATTCCTTATGTGGCAAATGTTCTGTGTGCCCACTTTCATTGTCTGTTAATACATTTCAACATCCACATTCTGGTAAACAGTACAAATTTCACCATTCAACAACACGTCTATGTGATAATCTGCCCCTATTCTAAACTTTATGTAGGTAAGACCATTTGCCCACTAAAGACACGCATTATTGAACATTGTTCCTGTGTCCAACACTCCCGTGAGGAAGCTCCCTTAGTAGCCCACTGGCTTTCTGCCTCTCGTTTGGTGATGGACATCAGATTTTTTGTGATTGACTCTGTTAGCCCTTCTTTCGTGGTGGAGATCTATCTGCTCTACTCTCACGCAAGGAACAGAGATGGATTTTTACCTTCCAGCCTCTGTCTCCACAAGGTTTAAATGCCAAAATAGAGTGGATACATTTTCTATAACAACCTTCCCTCCCCTCTTTTTTATGTAAGTACATTACTAATGGACCCTTCGATTTGCACATGTACAGCTGCTAAGTTTCTCTGTTCGATCCTGGGAGTTTTTCTCGGTACTTACTGTGTACGATTTTGTATGTATTTATTTGTATTGTATAATTTTTTTTGGCACATGTTGAGCATTTCTCATGAGTATTTATGTCTTATAAAGAGTTCTTGGTTTAACACCATTTATTTATACGTAATGCTGTTAGGTTTTTCTTTTCAAGAGTGGAACCTACTATATTTTGTTTCATAATGCCTATATTTAATTTATTTGTATTGTATACTTACCCACTTTTTCAGGAGTGAAAAGCCTTCTTTTCATTGGTAGTGTTGGAGGTGATCTTGTTTCAGGATGAGATGGCTGTTTCTGTGTCTGATAGGTCAAGTTTATCTAGGCTGTTGGAGAGGGTTGTAATAAGGTTGTCTTTACTACAAGGTTTCCTGAATTTGATAGTTTTGTTGGAGTGGGGATCTGGGTGCTTGTGGATTATGGAGAATGGGGCTGAAAGAAGAGAATGGTCAGACCAGAGTATTGGGGTGCAAGAGGGGGCTGCGTTGGATTGGATATGTGAGTTAATGAAAATTAAATCAAGGGTAAAGCCAGCTTTGTGGGTGGGAGTGTTGACTATTTGGAGAAAACCCATGGCTTTGAGAGAGGAGAGGAGGGCTTTGTTGTGGGTGTGCATGGGGAAGCGTCAACATGGAGGTTGAAGTCCCCAAGGATAATGGACGGGCTATCAAGATCAATGTTTTGCATGATAAATTCAGTGAGTGGTGAAGGGTTGTTTTCAAGGAGGCCAGGGCGGGGGCATATATAAGGCATATTTGTAAATATTATTTTTCGGTTCTGAAATCTCTTTTGGTTCTATTATTTATGGGTATACACAATAAAGTTACGCATACTTGTTATTGTACTTGTTGGTTTATTGTCTTTGTTGTCTGATATTACTTTGCTGGTATTAGGATAAATTTCACAGGGACCAAGATAGTTATGCTTTACTGGGAATAAACTGAGACCAGTAATACTCTCTTTCCTACAACTGCCTAACCTGTCTATCCTTTATGTGACTCCTTTTTCTCATTATGGGCAGGATTTTAAAAGTCCTACACGTGCCGGGTCTATTTTAAAAAGGCCTGGCGACGCGCGTAAAGCCCCGAGATGCGTGTAAGTCCCGGGGCTTGCAAAAAGGGGCGGTCCAGGGGCGGGATGGTGTGGTCCGGGGGCGGGGCCAGAGGCATCTAACATAGTGGCCATTTGCCGCTGTGTGGGAGGATCGCATGCCGGCAGGCGCAAAAGGTAAGACAAAGGTCAGGGGGGTTAGAGTAGGGCTTGGGGGGGAAGGTTAGGGGAAGGGGTGGGAAGGTCAGGCTAGGGGGAAGGGAACGGGGGAAGGCAGCGCGGCTTGGCACGCACAAGGTGCACAATTGTGCACCTCCTTGCGTGTGCCGACCCCCAATTTTATAACATGCGTGCACCTGCGCGCGCATGTTATAAAATTAGGCGTACATGTATGCGCGACGGGTAGCCCGCGCGCACCTTTTAAAATCTACCCATATGTGCTTGTCACAAGTCAGTGACAAGGTGTGCCCCAGAATTCACAGATTCATAGGAATCTGACGGAAATCATGATGTGCCTGCTTTTCCCATGGCCCCTTGATCTGGGATAAGACTCTTGAGCTGGGATATGAACTGAGGCCTAGAGGCTCTGTAATGCTGTAACAATTCCCCTGACTTGTTATATACTCCGCTTTAACACAAGCTTTAGCTTGTTTCTCATTTCACTTTCTCTTCCCCTTTTCCAACCCAACCTTCACCTTTCTTCCTTCTCAGAGTCTTTCTTCTTTAACATCTTACCCATTCTATAACCCAGCTTATCTCACTTTACCCAGCCCTTCATCGCCTTCCCAAGATTCTCACTCCTTTCTAAATCATCCCACCTGCTCATCTTTCAGCTTCTCACCCCCCACTTCCTCTCCTCCCTTCAGCTTGACACCTAACCTATCTTCCCTTGTCCTACCCAGTTTCTCTTAGGGGCCGATGAAAAGTCAGCGCCCGCTTTCCTAACGTGCGCATGACGCCTGCAAGGGGGCGCCTTGCTATAACCAAATTAGGGGGGGCACACCTGTCGCCCTTTACTGCTCACCGCCGTTCCCAAGATCCCCCTGCACCCCCCCACTTGGCGATCCAGGACCCCCCCCCCCCCCGTACCCTCCACACCACCCCACTCGGCGATCCCAGACGGTCGAGTGGAGGTGTGCCACGGAGCCTCTAGCGGGAGGTCCGAGGCACTACATCAACAGCGGACCTAGTGGAGGACAGCTGTTAATGTAGCGCCACGGAGCTCCCTCTAGTGGCTTCGCAGCACCCCTGCACTCGGCCCTCCTGGATCGCCGAGTGGGGGTGCTGCAGGGGATGCCAGGGGAGGAGGGGGTGTCAGGAACGGCAGCGAGCAATAAAGGGTGACGGGCGCGCATTTATCTATCCTAGCTTCTATTAAGGCGAGCCTTTTTGTGACGCGTCCTCATAAATCGCACCCTTTTTTCACGGCGCCTTTTTTGACATGCCTTTCTGTCCATCGCCCTTTACTGCTCGCCCTTATTGAAGTAAACCCAATATGCTTTCTATGGTTCCTCCTACTTAGTATCGCGACGATACTAAGTGAAGAAATCACAGAAACTAGGAATTTTTTTTTTAATTTTTTTACAGTGAGCCCTTGAGCGTGACGAATCCTTTACATTAGCCCCGGGCTGGCATAAAATTTGCCGCGTTGCAATGGGCGCATAGCCTCATCTACATGGAGTTTACATGTGACAATCACGCTTTGCACGCGCTAATCCCTGTATTGCATGGGTATTGCGTCGGCCGGTTACTGCATTTCCTTCATTGCCAGCAGCGGGCCCCCCTCCCGTACTTTCTCCTAGCCTCCTTTCCCCTCATCCCCGTGGTGTCTTGATCTGTTTCCACTTGTGCTCTTTTAATCCCCGTTTCAGTCTTCTTTTTTTTCATCATCTGCATGCTCCTCAGAGTTCCTCTCTTCCCCTGCACGTTATCTGTCTTCCTCACTGTATTCCTCCCTAAGCTCTGTAAGCATACCTTGGAGCGTGATGGGGACTGTGCAGAACGTTCGCATCTAGTTTCAGTTCTAATCGCCTAAGAATGTGCGCAGGCAGGGCAGAGAGGAAGAGTAAGTGCAAGGGAATTTTGTTTTTGTTTCTTTTTTAGAGATATGTAATACGTAAGCTATTCATGATGGCTAAAATCTGAAAGCAATGCAGGCGTAATGGAAAAGAGCAGAATGTACTCTTGGCTTTTCTTTAGGAGGAAGCAAGTAAAAACTAGCCCTCACCAACCCTTAATCCCCCACTTCGCATATTTACATTAGTGCTTTAAATGGTTTGCATAATACAAAGAAAGCTTGGCCTTAGATTGTGTTTGCTTTGGTGTGTGTGCAAATGTACCAGGATAAGTAATGGAAGACTTTTCGGATATTTCCTTCCCATCTTCCTTACAGCTAACAATTTCCTGAGCATATAGAAGTGATGAATAGGAATGTAAAACTTCCTACCTAACCTCTGCACATATTATGATGTATCTGCACCCTAATCATAAGTAAGTCACTCTATTGTTCAACAGTTTTTATTGTTAGTGGTCGTCACAGCAGAATCAATAAAAACACTTGAGAAATCAGAAAATGTGTCCAAACAGTAATATAATGCAAACACTTATGGGTAGATTTTAAATAGGCTGCATGCATAAAATCTGATCTTTATGCGTGTTACTGGACCTTGGGGGCGCTGAGCCTATTTTCCAAAAGACTCAGCCATGTACATAAAGGCCGGTACGCACATAAGTACCGGCTTTCCTGCAAGGGGCGGGCCGGGAGGTGTGTTCTGGATGGGGCGGGGGGGATGGGCCGGGACAGGGCCATTGATTGCTGTCCCGGAGCCTCGCACACTGGTCGGCTGCTGGCACACGCAACTTACCTCAGGTCGGGCCCTGAAGTAAGTATAAAAACAAAAAAATCAAGGTTAGATAGATAGGTTTTAGGGGGTGGGGAAGAGAGGAGAGGGGAACGGGAAGAAAGGTTAGGTAGGGGGATAGGGAAATTCCTTCCCAGTCTGCTCCCTAATTGGCATGGACTGGGAGGGAACTGAGGAAGACCGAAATGCATCACCTCGCAAACTTTGCAGAAATCCTCCCCCCCTTGAGCGTGCCGCCCGCACATACGTAAGCGGATTATAAAATCTGGCACGCATGTACATGTGTCCCACGTATTTTATAACATGAGCGCGTCAGCGCACGCATTGTTGTGATGGACAGAGTCCGGAAGTGGATCATTGGACCGACTGAGCCGAGGGAACAGTCGGGAGGCAGATCTCCCACTGGGCAAACGGAGCTTCACCTGGAAACCCGCGACTCCTCCAGAGGAGCTGTGGGAGCCCGGGTCGCAAGGACTTAGGAGTCTTCACCCTGGAAGTCCGAGGTCCCCCCGGGAGGAGCCCATAGGGACCGGACCGCTGGGACTTAGGTGGAAGCGACGAAACCCAGGAGAAAAGCACGAACCAGATACTCGGCAGGCGGCGGGCAAGCAGGAACGGGGTCACGGACCGGAGTCTGGGCAGGCTGAAGACAAGCTGGATACGGAGTCACGGACCGGAGTCTGGGCAGGCTGACGATTAGCAGGAGTCGGAGTCACGGACCGGAGTCAGGGCAGGCAGAAGGCAAGCAGGAGCCGGAGTCACAAACCGGAGTCAAGGCAGGCAGAAGACAAGCAGGAGTCGGAATCACAAACCGGAGTCAAGGCAGGCAGAAGACAAGCAGGAGTCGGAATCACAAACCGCAATCAAGGCAGGCAGAAGACAAGCAGGAGTCGGAATCACAAACCGGAATCAAGGCAGGCAGAAGACAAGCAGAAGTCCGGGAACCAGGCAGGAGTCGAGACAGGCAGGCAAACAGGCAGCGGGGAACAGGAACCAGCAGGAACGTCGGCAACTAGTACTGCAAAGCAGGAACCTCGTTGCAAGGCACTTTGGAGAGGAAAGTGCCTTGTTTAAATCCCCCGGTCGGTGTCTGACGTCACGGGGGGCGTGTCCGCACATCCGGGTGCTGGCAGGAGAAAAGGCTGGTCCCTGCGCGCGCGCGTTCCCCTGCAGAGGGGAGGAGTTCCCGGCGGCGTCTCCCTCGTGGAGACGCCGCTGCCATGCGGTCCTGAGGGCCCCAAACCCGGCGGTTTCACGGCAAAACGAGTGGAGGTAAGTGCCCGGTCACTAGCCTAGTGACCGGGACCGTAACAGTACCCCCCTTCTTACGCCCCCTCCGAAGAGGACCGGGTTTCCCGGGATTGTCCAAGTGAAATTGAGTCAGCAAAGACTTGTCCAAAATATTTCGTGCAGGTTCCCACGAGTCCTCCTCCGTCCCGCAACCCTCCCATGACAGCAAATACTCCCATCGGCGGTTGGAGAAACGCACATCCCGAACTTCATGCACTTGATAAACAGGCTCTCCAGGAGAAGAGGCCGAGATATCATCCGGCGTAGGCTGATGAAAACGAGAGTATACTACTGGCTTCAATAGGGAAACATGGAACACATTGTGAATGCGCAGGGAAGAAGGAAGACGTAGCCTGTAGGATACCATGCCAATCCGCTCTGCCACGGAGAAGGGACCACAGAACCTGGGTCGTAGCTTGCGGATGCGTCCTAGGAAGTGCAGGTTTTTGGTACTCAGACAAACCTTAGTACCAGGTACCAATTCTGGTGCAGGCCGTCGATGGCGATTTGCCACCTTACGTGTTTTCTGTGCTGCAGCGGAGAGTCGCTGCTGAAGAGTCTTCCAGAGTCGATGGAGCTGAGAGGCCACTGACTGGGCTGCCGGAGAGGGAACTTCCAAGGGCAGTGGTATCGGAGGCTGGAGATGTCGTCCGAAGACGACCTGAAACGGTGTCTGCCCCGTAACTGAGTGCTGGTGGTTGTTGTAAGCAAATTCGGCCCAAGGTAATAGGGAGACCCAATTGTCTCTTCTTTCGGAGATGAAGCTGCGAAGAAACAATTTGAGGGACCGGTTCATACGCTCCGTTTGTCCATTGCTCTGGGGATGGAATGCGGTGGACAAATTTAGCTGTACTCCAAATTTTTTACAGATAGCACGCCAATAGCGGGCAGTGAACTGTGAACCACGGTCTGACACAATACTCTGTGGGAGACCATATGCTCGGAAGATGTGCTGGGTAAATAGACGTGCCAATTCTGGAGCGGACGGAAGTTTGGGCAGAGGTACCAGATGAACCATTTTAGAAAACCGATCAACGGTAACCCAAATCACCGTATAACCTTCGGACGGAGGTAAGTCAACCACGAAGTCCGTGGCAATATGGGTCCAAGGTTCCGTGGGAATAGGCAGGGGTTGCAGCAGTCCCCACGGCCGACCAACTAACGGTTTCTGTCTGGCACACACGGGACAAGAGGCCACATACTCCTGCACATCTTGTCGCACCCGGGGCCACCAGTAGTATCGATTCAAGAGGGTTAGGGTCCTCCCCAGTCCGGCATGACCCCCCGTAAGGGAGTCATGGGCCCATTCCAGGACTCGTCTTCGATCTCGACGAGGAACCACCACTTTGTCGACTGAGGAAACACTGGTACTGGCAACAACAACTTTAGCTGGATCAATGATATGCTGTGGAGACTCATCTTCTTCCTCGAGGATGGTGTTCCGAGATAACGCGTCGGCACGAACGTTTTTCGATGCCGGGCGGTATTTTAGAATGAAGTCAAACCGGCTGAAAAATAATGACCAGCGTGCCTGTCTAGGGTTGAGGCGCTGGGCCTGTGATAGAAACTCCAAATTCTTATGATTGGTGTATACCGTGACCTGATGTTGGGCCCCCTCCAGCCATTGCCTCCACTCCTCGAAAGCCAATTTGATGGCCAGGAGTTCCTTATCGCCGATCCCGTAGTTGTTTTCGGCCGGCGTGAATTTCTTTGAAAAATAAGAGCAGGGTAGCAATCTTCCAGAATTGGAGTACTGAGATAGAACGGCTCCCACAGCCACACTGGAAGCGTCTACCTCCACTACGAAAGGGCGTAGTGGATCTGGGTGGCGGAGGCAGGTCTCCAAAAGGAATGCCTCCTTCAAGTCCTGAAAGGCTTTACAAGCCTCCGGAGTCCAGTGTTGTGTGTCTGCACCTTTCTTAGTCAATGCGGTCAGCGGTGCTACCAGTCGTGAATATCCGGAGATGAAGTGTCTGTAGAAGTTCGCAAAACCCAGAAAGCGTTGCAATGCCTTTAAGCCAAGCGGTTGAGGCCATTTCTTAATAGCGGCTACCTTCTCGGGGTCCATGCTGAATCCTGTGGCGGACACAATATACCCCAGGAAGGGCAAGGAGTTCTGCTCGAACAGGCATTTCTCCAATTTAGCGAAGAGATGGTGCTCCCGGAGGATCTGGAGTACTTGCCGAACTTGTTGTCGATGGGTGTTCAAATCACGTGAAAAAATGAGGACATCATCTAAATATACGATTACACAGGAGTTAAGCAGATCTCTGAGTATCTCGTTCATGAGATGCTGGAATACTGCTGGCGCATTACAGAGGCCAAACGGCATAACCAGGTACTCGTAGTGCCTGTCCCGGGTATTGAAAGCAGTCTTCCATTCGTCCCCGGGACGGATGCGCACCAGGTTATAGGCCCCCCTTAAGTCCAGTTTTGTAAACACCCGAGCCCCTTGAAGTCTGTCAAGTAATTCAGGAATCAGTGGTAACGGATACCGGTCTTTCTTGGTGATGGCATTCAGACCCCTGTAATCGATGCAGGGCCGCAAAGACCCATCCTTCTTCGCTACAAAGAAGAATCCGGCTCCAGCAGGTGATTTAGAAGGTCGGATGAATCCTTTGGCGATATTCTCCTTAATATAATCGGTCATAGCTTTAGTTTCAAGAAGAGAGAGAGGATACACCCTTCCCCGTGGAGGTGTCGTACCAGGAAAAAGTTCAATAGAACAATCAAAGGGACGGTGTTGTGGTAATAGTTCGGCCTTTTCCTTGGAGAATACGTCAGAAAAGTCTTTGTACTGATTCGGAAGAAGCATCCCAGCATGGGCCAAAGGAATAGGTGGAACCATGGTAGTCTTGATGCATTGCTGGAAACAACGAGAACTCCATTGTGTGATCTGCAGATCGTCCCAGCGAATCACTGGGGAATGTAGCTGCAGCCAAGGCAGACCCAGAACAATGGGGTATACTGATCTCTCTAAAACTAGGAAGGAGATCGTCTCTTCGTGTAGAAGACCAGTCTGAAGTATGAGCGGGACAGTAACCTCGATGATGTCATCAGGCAAGGGGGTTCCCAGAATGGAGGTAACCCGGATAGGGGGTTCACGGGGTAGCGTGGCCAAATGAAGCTGCTGGACCAACTCACGGGTGATAAAGTTACCTCCAGCCCCAGAGTCAATCAGGGCCTGCGTAGAAAAAGAGTCCCCAGAGACCCTCAGAGTTACAGGTACTGTACATTGAGGAGTAGCGTTAAGGCAGCCCAGGAGGTACTCCTCCTTCCTTCCTAGGCATGGGCGTTTCCCGGCCTCTCTTTGCATTGAGAAAGGAAGTGCCCCTTTCCTCCGCAATATAGGCATAATCCCAATGTCCGCCGGCGGCGTTTCTCCTCTACTGAGAGGGAAGTTCTTCCCAATTGCATGGGTTCCTCAGTAGGAGATTCGGCCGAAGACCCTGAAGACCTGGAGGACGGTGTGAGCGGTCGTGAGAATGCCGGAGCTAGCGGTGACATGCGTCGCGGAGGGCGAACCTCCCTGGCTCTTTGCTGCAAGCGTTGGTCAATACGCCCAGCCAGTTCAATGAGTGTGTTCAAGTCCTCGGGGATATCCCTGGCGGCCAAGACGTCCTTAATCCGACCCGCCAAACCTTCAAGAAAAATCCCACGAAGGGCATCGTCATGCCAGCCCACCTCTAGGGCGAGATTGTGGAACTCCAGGGCGTATTCAGCTAAGGTACGGGCCCCCTGTCGGAGTTGAAGTAACTCCGATGTGGCGGAGGTCTGACGGGCAGGTTCATCGAAGGCCGCTCGAAAACCAGCCACGAAGAGATCCAAGTTAGTGAGAGTGGTATCACTCTTTTCCCACATGGGTGAGGCCCAATTCAGAGCTTTTCCATCCAACAAGGAAAATATATACGCGACCTTGACTGAGTCCGTAGGAAACTGATTGGGAAGCAGGGCAAAACGCACGAAACACTGATTCAGGAAACCGCGGCACCCCTTGGCGTCCCCTGCGTAGCGCGACGGCGCTGGAAGCTGAGTAGGCGTTTGAAGCGTAACCACTGGAGGAGGAGGGACCACTGGGGCAGGAGCCTGAGGTTCAGCGTCCATACGAGTAGCCATCCGCTCCACCGTAGCCACCAAGGAATCCAGGACCTGTTGTTGCTGCACCAGGCGCTGAGCCAGCCATGGAATGGCCTGAAGACCAGCGAGGTCTGCCGGATCCATGGCCTTGCAAACTGTTGTGATGGACAGAGTCCGGAAGTGGATCCTTGGACCGACTGAGCCGAGGGAACAGTCGGGAGGCAGATCTCCCACTGGGCAAACGGAGCTTCACCTGGAAACCCGCGACTCCTCCAGAGGAGCTGTGGGAGCCCGGGTCGCAAGGACTTAGGAGTCTTCACCCTGGAAGTCCGAGGTCCCCCCGGGAGGAGCCCGTAGGGACCCGGACCGCTGGGACTTAGGTGGAAGCGACGAAACCCAGGAGAAAAGCAAGAACCAGATACTCGGCAGGCGGCGGGCAAGCAGGAACGGGGTCACGGACCGGAGTCTGGGCAGGCTGAAGACAAGCTGGATACGGAGTCACGGACCGGAGTCTGGGCAGGCTGACGATTAGCAGGAGTCGGAGTCACGGACCGGAGTCAGGGCAGGCAGAAGGCAAGCAGGAGCCGGAGTCACAAACCGGAGTCAAGGCAGGCAGAAGACAAGCAGGAGTCGGAATCACAAACCGGAGTCAAGGCAGGCAGAAGACAAGCAGGAGTCGGAATCACAAACCGCAATCAAGGCAGGCAGAAGACAAGCAGGAGTCGGAATCACAAACCGGAATCAAGGCAGGCAGAAGACAAGCAGAAGTCCGGGAACCAGGCAGGAGTCGAGACAGGCAGGCAAACAGGCAGCGGGGAACAGGAACCAGCAGGAACGACGGCAACTAGTACTGCAAAGCAGGAACCTCGTTGCAAGGCACTTTGGAGAGGAAAGTGCCTTGTTTAAATCCCCCGGTCGGCGTCTGATGTCACGGGGGGCGTGTCCACACATCCGGGTGCTGGCAGGAGAAAAGGCTGGTCCCTGCGCGCGCGCGTTCCCCTGCAGAGGGGAGGAGTTCCCGGCGGCGTCTCCCTCGTGGAGACGCCGCTGCCATGCGGTCCTGAGGGCCCCAAACCCGGCGGTTTCGCGGCGAAACGAGTGGAGGTAAGTGCCCGGTCACTAGCCTAGTGACCGGGACCGTAACACGCATGTTATAAAATTGCAGCATCCATGTGTGCGTGCCGGGAAGCGCGCGCACATGGACACGCGCTTCTTTTAAAATATACCCCATAGCTTGCTCATATCATGACCAGTCACCCTCTACTTTTTATAGAATGTGTAAATGTCATAGCATAGGGTAGGGTGGCCAACTCCAGTGCTGAAGAACCACAAACAGGCCAGGTTTTCAGGATATCCATAATAAATATGCATGAGATATATTTTCATACAATGGTGGCAGTGCATGCAAATTATTTCATGCATATTCATTGTGTTTATCCTGAAAAACTGACCTGACCTGTTTGTGGATCTTGAGGAGTTAGTCACCGCAGCCTAATGTGTTAAGATATTCACACCCTCAGTGACCTCAATAACATCTCTTATTCAAACACTTGCTTTGATAGCAGATTACTAGTATTGTTTGAGCAAACTGGATAAGTGTACTACAGTGCTGCTTATGCATGTCTCAGGCTTTGTAAAATGCATTACCTTGGTGTTTGTTAGCACTTTCTACAAATAGCTGTTGATAGTTTATTAATTGTAATAAGAGTGCTATTTTTGGACCTGATCTCTAGCTAGAACCATTGTGCATAGTTATAGTTTTAGAGGGAGGGGCATAAGGGGCAGTGGCCCCAAACTTTCTGGGCTAGTACTGAGTGTCTCCCTTCCCCTCCATCAATATGACCTCCCTAGTCTTTGTCTCTGCCCCCATAATTAAGCACAAATTACACCTATGATTATGGGGCTTATGTACTAAAATGCAGTATCGTTTACTGTGCTAAACGTTGACAGCATCTGTTAGCCTGTGGGAAATAGTTACTGCTTACATATATTAATATAGTATGAAGATGCTAATGAAGAATGATGATCTGTTTAGGAATTCTGTCTATATGTACTAAAGTGTGATAAGCACTATGGGTTATTTAAACTGGAAAAAAAATCATCACCTAGTGGATGGCATTAAGGGCAGAATATAGCCTGTAACTTGTGGTTTCTGTTGGTGCTCTGACTGCAACAGCAGAGCTAAGGGGAGGAAGGAAAAAAGAGAAAGAATAGAAAGAGAGAGGAAAAGAGTGAGGCAGATCAAGAAGAGAGGAAAGGAGGAAGAAATGTCCAAACACTAAAGGAGACAGGAAGAAAGCCTCAGAAAACACCATTGCAGAGGCCATCCAGGCAGTGCAGAGCCACAAGTTCTAGGACCAGATCCACTGTACTGATCTGTTTGTGCCCTGGGATGGCTTTCAGCCTTTCCTCCATGGCACAGATCTGGATGGTAATAATGTATAAAGTGCTTTTTAAAAAAACCAACTGATGTTAGTCCAGAAAGTCCAACAAAGATCTTCGTTTCGCCTGATTTATCTCAAAGGCTTCTTCAGGGATGGACTTAAACATCTAGAATCAACGAACACCTATTCCCCGACAATGTTCTCCTAATGCTTTTCAACAGGTGTGTTTGTTAATGTCATCAACTCTTGAAGAGCCTTCAAACAGAATGCTTGTACAATCAATCACAATTGTTCAAACCATATCCCAACAGGGAATTCATCATCTTCAAAATTCTAAATGAAAATCAATAAAGATACAATGATCATTTCATCCAAGGACAGGTACCTCATTAACATGCAGAAAACACAGAATGTCTACTTCTCCACTACCTATTTACTCAAAATGTAACCCAGTCTCAAATCTGTTGCATCACACACTCAACTCCTCATACAATGACCTATGGAAACCACATCCCCATTTAATGTAAAAATACATAAGTCATTACAACCCCAAGTTCTAAATTAGGGGTAACCTACAATACCTTCAGAACTCTTCAGCAATTTGCTCACACGATCAATCTTAGAGATTCATATCAAGAACCAACACGAAATTCCCCATCTATAACATGAAAAATATATATCTAATTGATCACGTTTTTCACAATAATTGGTTGTTGGTCACGGCAATAATTGGTTGTTGGTCACGGCAGACATCGCGGCACTGTATACCAGTATACCGCAGAGGTAAGCAAAGCATTACAGATTGTACAAGCATTCCGTTTGAAGGCTCTTCAAGTGTTGATGACATTAACAAACACACCTGTTGAAAAGCATTAGGAGAACATTGTCGGGGAATAGGTGTTCGTTGATTCTAGATGTTTAAGTCCATCCCTGAAGAAGCCTTTGAGATAAATCAGGCGAAACGAAGATCTTTGTTGGACTTTCTGGACTAACATCAGTTGGTTTTTTAAAAAGCACTTTATACATTATTAGCACCTTATACATTATTAAACATGAAAAAAGAAAATAAATTTGATTTGAATATTGGTATTGTATAATTACATTACTATAGACATTGTATACAATATATTTCATGTTTATTGATGAAAATTGTTTTTATATGTGGGTGTATGTGTGATGGATGAGTGTGTTAGATTTTAATATTAGATAGGTTATTGGTATATATGAATAAACAAATTTATTTGTTGAATAGGTCCTCTTCCTGTGTATGTTTTACGTTATTGTGATGAAGAGGTTGTTTATTTCTTGATCCTTGTGTGATAATACCACAGATCTGGATGGAACATGGTCCCATCGCTCTGGTCTTGGTTGGATGAGCCAGTATTTTAAATACTATCTGCCAGAATAGCTGTTTGCACTCCACACACATCTTCTACAGCTCCCCAAAATTTTCTCGTAGCACTGACTACAAGTGGCATTGAAATCCAGACTTTCGTAGTTAATCTATATAGGTAGAGGTATCACCAGTTAAGTTGCTACTGTTGTTTATTCAAATTATTGTGCATTCTTTTTTCCTGCCAATACAGACTTTGCACTAAACTAAACAGATTACTGCACAGAAATATAGAAAGAGAAGAGGGAAGAGGGAAGAGGGGAGGGCAGCAGGTCAGCTGAAGATTTCCTGCCTCCCAGCAGTGCTGAATCTCACTCAACAGAGAACAGGGATGAGGCTGGAAGGGACAGAGCAAAGAAAATCTTCTCTGCTCCCTATTCCAGGCTCCACTGCCCACACCCCCACACCCCAATCTTGGGAATCAAAAAAGGCTGTTCTGCTCCCCAATCCAGTCCCCTCCCTCTTCCCAGTCATTCAGAGACATAAGGGGAGGAGGTGAACATGGAACAGTTAGAGCAGAGTAAAAAAGGCTGTGACTTAGACTTTCTACTCATTGTCCCTCCTCCAGAGGAAGGAGGAGGGGGACAGCAAAATTAGTGCCTAGGTACGGCAAAATCCTAAACCCATCATTGCCTATTCTGCATTTCCTCTAGGATGAATATGTTTAGATCTTTAAGTATGTTCCCTTAAGCTTTATAACAAAGGCCACTGACCATTTTAATAGCCACTTTCTGGACTGACTCCATCTGGTTTATATTCTTTTGAAATAATTGTACACAGTATTCCAAAATTTCCAAATCAGGTTTCATCAGAGACTTACTTATACAGTTCAATATAAGGACATAAGAACTCACCATATTGGGTAGACCAAGGATCCATCAAGCCCAGCATCCTGTTTCCAACAGTGGCCAATCCAGGCTACAAGTACCTGACAAGTACCCAAAAACTAAGTAGATCCCATGCTACTGATGCCAGTAATAGCATGGCTATTCCCTAAGTTAACTTGATTAATAGCAGTTAATGGACTTCTCCTCCACGAACATATCCAAACCTTTCTTAAACCCAGCTACACTAACTGCACTAACCACATCCTCTGGCAACAAATTCCAGCTCATTCCCAGAGACACTTTCTCATTAAAAATCAATCAGGCTCTTATCTAAATCATACTATTGCATCAGCCCTTATAGAGAGTTTAATCATTCCCTTGTATGTCACTATCAGATTAATTAGTGAATATACCTATAAATTTAAAGGACTAATCCCAACTCCCATAGCAACCTAAACTTAACTAGGAACTCAACAAAATTAAGATGAAGGCAGCTGTCCAACAACATGAGGGGGGGCTTTCCAGTCATTTGTATTGAGTGTCACATATATGATTTTTTACCCACCAGTGAGAGGTTGTATGTGTGTACCCGGTGCAAAGAGCTCCTGGCACTCAGAGAATGTCCAACCTCTGGAGGCTAGAGTGGGAGACCTGGAGAACCTGAGGCAGACAAAGTGGTACACTGATGAGATCATCAGGGACATAGTAGCCAAGTTCCAAATCCAGTCTGGCAGCCTTGGATCAGAAAGGTCTCCCAGTTGGAAAGCATCATCCTGGTATAGCAGGACGTGATCTGAAGTCTTGGTGATGTATACTGGGGGCCCAGAGCATCACTTAGCTCTGGGCCTGTTTGATGCCATTTTCCAAAGTCCTGTCAACCTGACTTTGCCCCATCACATGATAGGGCAAAGTCCAGGGACTGGACCTTGGTCACTTGGCCAAAGTGCATATTTTCTCCATCAGATCACGCATGACTGTGTTTGCAATAATCCTGGAGGCTGGTATAATGGGGGCCTTTATTGCAAGTACAGGAGTCTTCTGAGAGAAAAACTGTCATGACAATATGTCAGCCTTAACGTACTTCAAGCCAGGACAATAGGAGATAATGAACTGGAAATGGGTGAAGGACATAGCCCATTCGGCTTGACGGGAGTTCAAACGTTTAGCAGGCTCAATATAAAGTAAATGTTTATTATCCGTGAGGATTGTGATTGGAATAATGGCTCCTTCCAGCAGGTGTCTCCACTCTTCCAAAGCCCATATAATAGCCAGGAGTTTTCGGTTTCCTATGTCATATTTGCATTATGTAGGAGAGAACTTTTGAGAAAGGTAACCAATGAGTGGAGCTGGGAGTCAGGATAGGGTCTTGGTGACAAGTCTGCACCTGCGCCAACCTTGGATGCATCCACTTCTAAAACAAAAGTTTTGAGTGGATCAGGATGATGCAGGATAAGAGCTGACATGAAGAGTTGCTTCATTTCTTTGGAAGCTTGCTGAGCTTGGAGGCTTCAAGAATTATTTGGAGTTCCCTTACATATAAGGGCCAAAGGTTGAGACACTACCTTGGAGAAATTTTGGATAAAGCGCCAATAATTAGCAAAGCCCAGGAAATGTTGTAGTGCTTTGAGAACCAAAGATACCGGACAATTAAATCCTGTGGTTACCTTATCGAGATCCATCTAAAAAACTTGAGCCAAGATTACATATCCCAAGAAGAGACATGGACTTGATTCTATTCAAACACACACACTTCTCAAACTTGGTGAAAATCAGGTGCTGGTGAAGATAAGCAGGGATCTCCAGTACATGCTGCCTATAGGTGGCCAGATTCAGAGAGAAGATCAAGATGTCATTAAGGTAGATCACTATATACTGAAAGAGTAGATCTAAAAATACATAACTGACAAAGGCTTGGAATATAGCAAGAGCATTAGAAAGATCAAAGGGTATGACCATATATGCGTAGTGTTGAGCATCCCTTGTACTGAAGGCAGTCTTCCACTCATTGCCCTGCAAATCCAAATGAGGATGTAGGCTCCCCATAAATCCAGCCTGATAAAAATCTGGACACCCTGAAGTCTATCATAGAGTTCAGAGATTAGTGGAAGGGGATAACAATTTTTAAATGTGATCTTATTGAGTCCCCAGTAGTTAATACAGCGCCTAAGAGATCCATCTTTCTTTTGTACAAAGAAGAATCCTGTGCCAGTAGGGGACTTTGACAGTTGAATGAAGCCTGGAGCCAGATATTCCTTTATGCACTCTGACAGTTTCTTGGACAGATAGAGGTTATGTCAGGCCACATGGCGATATAGTTCCAGGAAGCAGTTTGATGGCACAATCACACTCCGTTTGCCTAGGGGGCGTCTGCTTGCTTGTTGTTGAAAACATCTGCAAAAACATGGTATTACATTGGAAGGCCCAGGGAAATTTCTACTTCAAAAGCCAAAATGGTAGAGGCTAAAGGCCCCAGGTACAGAACACAAGAAGAGAACAACAAGGTGACCAATGGACAATCTGTCCTGAATGCCAGTCAATGAGTGGGTTATATAACTAAGCCATGGCAACCCCAGGAGAACAATACAAGAAGGTGATTTGAGAACCCAAAATGAAATGATTTAGGAGTGCTACATACCCAGTAGTAAATTCAAGTCCACTGTGAACCATTGTATCCCCAACCCCTCCCCCCCCCCCTCTTGATTCAAGGGCCAACCATCAATGGCAACAATGGAGATCGGTGTAGGATTGGGTTGGAGAGGAATTCCATGCAGACAAAGCCCAAGATGATGAAATTGGTCACGGCAGCAGATTCAATGAGGGCAAGGGTCTCTGCTGACCTTAATGGCCAATACAAGCAGACAAATGTTGAGCTACATGATTGAGGGAAACATCAATTAATTAATTAATTAATTAATTAATTAATGTTCCTCTTATAATCATGTGATAATTGTAAAGCCTGTTGCTAAGTTCTGTTCTCTGTAAACCGACGAGATGTTCCCAACGTTCGTCGGTATATAAAAGATATTAAATAAATAAATAAATCAATCAACAAGTTGCAAAGGAATTTGTTCCTGTAACACTGGTGTTGATCATTGACCAGATGTGGATTTATGTGGACAATTTCTGATCATGTGTCTGAGGTTAGCACAATAGAAGCAAAACTCCAGCCACTTCCAGTAATTTTTCTCTATTTGGAAAAGATTAGTGCCAATTTGGCTTAGTTCCAGAGGCTCCTTGAATGGCAAAACAAAGGTGGCCTGTGGGACTACATGGGGCATAGGGCTTTTGGATGACAAGACACAGACACATGAGAAGCAAGGCTGCTCCTGGCAGATCAGTTCAACCTTGATCTGATCCACTAATCCATTCCAGAAGGTTGGAACAAGGGACTTTGCCATGACCATGCAGAATTCCACAGTGTACTGCTCCATTGTATTGATCCCTTGCTTCATGCAGAAAAGGGAAGTAGAGGCTGAAATTAAGCAGCTTGGCTTATCAAAAAATACATGCTGTGACAGAAGCATCACAGTTCAAAATCAAGCGGTCCTGTTTTTCTCAGAGTGGGGAGGCCCAGGCCAGGACCTCTCCGGTTCATAGCAATATTGGAGTACATATTCAGTCACTGTCTGAAGAGCAAAGTTAGCACAGCTCTTTGGCATGACCAGACTTACCTGGATAAGTTATCTAGCTAATTGAATATCAGAGTTAGCCAGAAAACGTATCCAGCTAAGGTAACACCTCCCTAAAACACCCCTTAGTTATCTGGTTAAATTTTAGCTAGATAATAAGATATCCAGTTAAAATGTAGCTGGATAAGTGCCCAAATATTCATTTAAATATATCAATGCCACATGCACAGTGTTAAATAATCCAAAAAATCAAAAAGGAACCAAAAAGGTTCACTCACTGTGAAAAACATTTGTGTGTATACTATTGCAAAGCTTTTGTTGTTTTTAAATGTTTTTTTAAATTTTTATACACCTACACAAACTGTGGAATTCTCTTTATTGAATATAATTTTTTGTAGAGGGGTTGGAAGGGTCTCATGTAATCGTGTAGGCAACCCTGCCTCATTTGGCATGTTATAATCATAGAACCGCCAACCTCCTCGTTTTTTTGTGCCTTTCTATGCAAATATTGTGTTTTTAAAAAACTTCGATAATTTTTACTGTGTTTAGAATTACCCAATGACATCCAGTGCAAATAACTCAACTAGATGCAGATTGTTCTTTGTTGTTTTCAAATACCACGGCACCACCGTTGATATTCTATCAACTATGATCTCTGATCCTTCTCTTGTTGAGAACTAACTCTATTCTTATTACTGTATATCAGATCTTAACTTGTAAGATCTGATATACACTTGCTGTGACTGTGATCCAGAGGCCCCAGAGTTGAGGTGCCGAGAAAATCAATTAACTTGTTTCTGCAGGCTTACCAAGCATTAGTTCAGCTCTCCCAAGTTTTAGTTCAGTTCCCTCGGGAGTTTATCTTGGGCTATCACACATGTGGCTAGCTCAGTGGGGTCCATATTGGGCAGAGCTTGATGTGGCAGTAGTTGTCTGTGGGTTGCCCCAGGAATGAGCAAACTAACATCTGGAGAGGTGAATCCAGGTTGATAATAGTGAAAGAAGGAAAGTTGGTCATCTTCCACCTACACCAACCATCTTCCCCTCAGGTTGAGCCCTCAGGTGAGGCACGAGGAACGGAGGAAACTCTCGAAATAAGTAGGAATTTGAAGCTTGGAACAGAGTGAGGAGATGAAGCACAGCAGAAATCCATGAACAGGGAGGAGACCAAACAGGAACACTGAAGGCAGATACCGGAGATGAAGAAGTCTTCTGAATTTAGGCAGAAGGATGGAGCCAAAGTATGAGGACCAGGAAGTAGGACCAAGCTCTAGTAAATGACTGAGAAAAGGCCTGAGTCTAAATACATGTCAGACAGGAAATAAGATGGCTGCTGGGGGGACATGAGGGCACAGAGCTGGGAGGACTAGATAGAAAGTCCAAGCAGCTCACAGCACCACCTGCTGGCTGGAAGTGATGGCATTGGTTTTCATAACCGGCCGTTTCATAACGGCCGGTTATGAAAACTGATGCCGAGTTTACCAGCATCGGTCTTCATAACCGGCAGCTGCTGCAGGGTCTCGTTAGCAAGGAGGCGCTAAGGTACTTCTTCAATAAAAAAAAAACCTCGGCAGACCACCGAATTATGAAGACTGATGCTGGTAAACTCGGCGTCAGTTTTCATAACCGGCCGTTTATGAAACGGCCGGTTATGAAAACCAATGCCGAGTTTACAGGCGTCGGTCTTCATAACCGGCAGCCGCTGCGGGATCTCGTTACAAAGGAGGCACTAAAGTCGCACAAGCAACCTTAGCACCTCCTAGCTAGCGTGACCCCCTAATTTGCATATTGCATGGCACCCCCCCCCTTGCGGGCGCAATGCAAGCGCTAAGAAAGCGGGAGCTGAAAAGTCAGCACCCACTTTCCGCAAAATTTATTGCATCGGCCCCAGTGTCTTAGACTTCAGGAAAACTAATGGGCAAAATTCTGTATTTAAATGAGGCCCAGCGGTAGAAACAGGCAAAAGGAGGCATCCCTAGCGCCTCCTTTTGGCCCGGAGCGGCGGCTGTCAGCGGGTTTGACAGCCAATGCTCAATTTTGTCAGCGTCGGTTCTCGAGCCCGCTGACAGCCACAGGCTCGGAAACCGGTCGCCGGCAAAATTGAGCGTCCAGTTTTCGACCCGACAGCCGCGGGCCAACTTCAAAATTTTTTTTTATTTTTTTTTACTTTTTTTTACCCTTCGGGACCTCCGACTTAATATTGCCATGATATTAAGTCGAGGGTGCACAGAAAAGCAGTTTTTACTGCTTTTCTGTGCACTTTCCCAGTGCCCGAAGAAATTAGCGCCTACCTTTGGGTAGGCGCTAATTTATGAAAGCAAAATGTGCGGCTTGGCTGCACATTTTGTTTTCTGAATTGCGCAGGAATACCTACTAGGGCCTTCAACATGCATTTGCATGTTGAGGGCGCTATTAGGTTCGGCGAGTTGGACGCGTGTTTTCGGCCCCTTACTGAATAAGGGGTAAGGGAAAACGCGTGTCCAATGGCGGGTTAACAGTGTGCTCCCGAGTGCACTGTACTGTATCGGCCCATTTCTTTGTTAAAATGGGGGAGTAACTCAATAAATTGGATGGAAAAATCAAGAAGTAGAAGTAGAAGAGCAGTAGGCAAAATTTAATTGAGAAATTGTAAGGCAACTAACATTTTTGTAAGTAAATAAAAGTAAGAGGAAAAAGAGGCTGCTATGGTTTTCTAAAGATGTAGCTGAAAAGGTAATAAGAATCAGTGTTCAAAACTTACAGGAGATCATAGAGGAAGACAGGCAACACCATCTGGAAAAGCTAAGAGAAGCTGGGAAAATATTCAGGAGAGCAAAGATGCAAATGGAAGAAAAAGTAGCTAATATGGTAAAACAGAGGGACAAACCTTTTGGGTTTTTTTAGATATGTTAGTAATAGGAGGAAGTGAAAAGTGGCATTGTGAGGGTAAAACATATTATTACTGCCCCAAAAATGGAGGGAAGGAATATACAGAAGCTGACAAGGAAAAAGCAAAATTGTTATACAAATTATTTCTGTTTGGTATTCGCTGAGGACGGGCCAGGGATAAGGTCATAGAAAACAGACACGAATAAAACTGGAAGTGAGGTAAATCTCAAATGATTCTCAGAAGACTGTGTTCATGAGAAGCTCACCAAACTTAAAAGAGATAAAATGATGGGAATGGACAAGGTACATATCTCAGGTTATTAAGGGGCAGAAGTTCTGGCAGCATGGCTAGCTGACCTTTTCTATGCTTCTTAAGTATTCGGTTTAATTCTGAAAGATTGAGGAAAAGCGAATGCAGTTCCTACTCACAAAAGTTGAAGGTAAGGAGAAGGCTGGGAAGCACAAGCAAATTTAGTCTGAACTTTGTGGTCATTAAATCAATGCAATTGCTGCTAAAACAGAGGATAGTGCAATGGAATCCAATGGACTGCAAGATCCGAGTTGTTATAGCGTGGAGTGGTCTTTGGCATTAGGGAGGCATGCTGGAGGACCAAAAAATAAAGAAGCTTGACTCCAGCTTTCAACAGAAAAGCACTTTTATTCTTCACATAAACAGAAAGAGAATAAAATGCCTGCTTTCCTCTACAATGTTGCATCATAAGTCAAGCATTTAAACATACAGGAAAGAGGGGATGAAGACAAGAATGGTGATAGAATTCCAAAGGGCATGGGGCAAACATGGAGAGGTCGATATTCAAAAGCCATTTAGAAGCATAACTGAAAAGTTCTCTCTCTAAATGGAAAAACAGCAATATTGAATGCCAGATGCAGCTAAATTCTAATCGCATATGTCAGGGGCATTCCAGAGGCAGACAGGAGGTGTTTAGGGGAGGAACAGAGTTAAACGCATAAGTTATGTGGCTAACTCTGATCGTGCTGCTGACCTATGCAAAAGTTAGCCACATTTAAACTAGAGAACGGGGATGGCAGGAGATGGCCTGTGAAATTGGCAGATCACACCTAAGTAATACAAAAAGTGGGAAGAAAGAGTAACAAAATCAATCCGTTCATAAAAGTAGAAAAGGTGACTGAGAATAGCAGCTGGAAAGCTATAACCACAAATGCTCATAGTCTGAGCAATAAAATCTCAGACTTGAAGGTCCTAATGGTTGAGGCAGACTTGGAGATTGTTGCTGTTACGGAGACATGGTTCACTGATTCTCATGATTGGGATATGGCCATCCCGGACTATAACTGGTTTAGGAAGGACAGAGAGGACAGAAAAGGCAGAGGAGTAGCTCTTTATGTCAAAAACAATATCCAAGCAACTGAATTGCAAGGGATTTTGGGTAGAGAAAAAGCATTATGGCCCTTCCAAAAAAAGAAGATGACGTTTCCATTTTTACTGGAATGATGTACAGGACTCCTTCTCAAATAGAAGAACTGGACAGAGATCTGATCAAAGACATCCAACAGATTGGAAAGAAGTGAGAAGAGTTGTTCTTTGGAGACATGTACTTATTTATTTAAGAAGTATTTATTTCCCACACCCTTCAATGTTCAGGGCGGGTTACAAATGAAACATACATAATTTAAATAGTAAACATAAAATAACATAAGAATAAGATAAAATCTTAAAACAACTTAAAATGACATGACATAAAAATAAAGTTCAGGAGAATAAAATTAAATAAAATGTTATGACCGCCGGCCACGGCAGCCCGCGACCGGGGTCGACCATCATGGCCGCCGGCCGCAGCGGTCCGCGGCCAGGTCCCAATGCTCACCCGCGGCGTCGGGTCTGGCCTGAGGCTCCTGCTGGTGCAGGCAGCCTTCTCTGGTGTTCTTCTCGTGGCCACGGCCGCTGCTGAGGCCACGGCCGCTGCTGAGGCCAGCCGCATGGTCCTGCATGGCCTGAAGACTCCGCCCTCTCCGGGTTAGCTAGGGCCGCGCGCGCAGCTGAAGAATATATTTAAAGGGACCACGACAGGAAGTTGTCGTGGCTCCCTTCCGGGACTCCTCCCTCACCTTTAGTATTTAAGGCAAGGTCTGACCCTCAGACCTTGCCTTGGTATCGAGGCTCTTTGCTTGGTTCCTGTGTTCCATGTTCCTGGATCCGCTCTCCGTCCCGCTTTTGTTTCTTCTCCTCGTTGGACTGACTCTTTGGCTCCTGTCCTTCGGATCGGTGGTGTGTCCGGCATGGCTGCGTGCCGTGGCACACTGCGCGGGCCGACACGGTCAGGCTCCTCCCCTTACATCAGAGTTCCTCCTATCACTCTCCATGCCTAGCGCGGGAAAAAAACAGTACTTAAGCTGACTGCCCAGCACAAGCCCTTGCCTCAACTACAGGCTCGCTTGTGCTGGTGCTACCTTTGGAGTTTGTTGCTTTCTCGTTTGCATCTGGCCTGTCTACGGTTTGCCCTGTCTGCTGCCTGCCTCTTCATTTGGATTGCCCTTGGTTTGTCTTGTCTGCTGCCTGCCCTTGGATTCGGTCTGTCTCTGGATTTACCTTGCTTGCCGCCTGCCCTTGGATTCAGACTGTGGGGCAGATTTTAAAAGGGTTACGCATGTATATTACATGCGTAACCCTGAATACCCACTCCTGCGCGCATCAAGCCTATTTTGGATAGGCCCGGCGATGCGCGCAAGCCCCGGGATGCGTGTATGTCCCGGGGCTTGAAAAAAGGGGCGGGGAGTAGGCAGGGAGGTCTGGGGGCGGAGCGAGAATGATCCTCCAGCACAGCGGCTGTGCTGGGGGATCGAGCACCGGCACTTGGCCGGCGCGCGCAACCTACGCCTGCCCAGAGGCAGGCGCAACTTATTTAACAAAGGTGAGGAAGGGGTTTTAGATAGGGCTGGGGGGCAGGTTAGGAATGGGAAGGGAGGGGAAGGTGGGGGGGGCGGAAGGAATGTTCCCTCCAAGGCCGCTCCAATTTCGGAGCGGCCTCGGAGGGAACGGAGAAAGCCATTGGGGCTTCCCTAGGGCTCAGCGTGCGCAAGGTGCACAAGTGTGCACCCCCTTCCGTGCGCCGACCCCGGATTTTATAACATGTGCGCGGCTATGCGCCCATGTTATAAAATCGAGCATAGATTTGTACGTGCCGGGTTGTGCGCACAAATCTACGCCCGCGCGTACCTCTTAAAATCCAGCCCTGTCTCTGGATTTACCTTGCTTTACCGCCTGCCCTTGGATGTGGACTGTCTCTGGGATTACCTTGCCTGCCGTTCACTCTTGTGGATCTGGACTACTCCTTTGCAGAGTGCAGGATCGCTGCCTCCTCGGCTGAATCAAGTAAAGCTATTATTCTACCACTTGGGTCCACATAAACTAACACACATGCAGGCTTTCACACACATATATGCAAGCTTGCTTTCTCCCTCTCTCATACACGTGAAGACATTCCTCTCACACACAAACTAGCTCTCTCTCTCATATACAAATGCAGACTTTCACACAAACATGCAGGCCTTGCTCTCTCTCATACACATATGCAGGCTCTCTATCTCTTTCTCTTATCAGTGAAGAAACCAGAACTGATTTTTTTTGGTGGGCTCAAGATTAACATGGGTGGGCAGTATTAGTTGTACTCCTATCGATAAATAATGCCTTAGAGTGCATCTGACTATGGATTTCCAAGTAGTCTGCAATAGCTGTTATGCATCATAAATGAACTTTAAAAAATTTAACTCACTTATTTCAAACACATCAACAGTAAAACATCTCTATTAACATATATTAACTTATTTTATATGTATTGCAGTTTATAAATACACAAGTATAATATAATGTAAAAAGCAAATAACATATAACAGAAACATCAAATCCAATCATTTAATAAAATATATATCCATGTATTCTTTCATGAATCCTCTCTCCAGAAAAGCAGAAATCATCATAACTACAATAAAACAGCAATAATCATAATCATAAGAATAGCTGCAGAATAGAATTAGGATGGTTCACATTACATTTTTCTTCCAAATTCTGGTGTCATCTCAGCAAAACAAACTCCCTCCACTGCCAAATATTTTGTGAAGTAACACAAACACCTGCAAAAAAAAAAAAGATATCTAGAGCCTTGCCATACCATACAATCACAGGAATAATTCTCAGGATTCAAACAACAGCAACCTTATCTAGGAAAAGGCAGCAATACACATATTACACCAAACTTAGAACACTAATATACCAACTATTGGCCAAACAGAACAACCTGGACTGCTTCAAATCTCTGCAGAGAAACTACACCTCAGTCACACACAGGCAGAACACAGACGAACCCTTACCTAATACAAAAATAAGGGACTACAAATTAGAAACAGAAATGTGTAGATAAAACCAAGATAGAAAGCCCAAGAAACCAAAATGAAAAGTGGAACTTTAAAGAAAGAGCAAAATACAAAAAATATAATAATTCACATTCCCAAAGATGGCATATCACAATTGCTAAAAACTCAACATTTTTTTTCACCTTTGTTGTTTATTTTTCAAATCATTTGGTCCCCCTCTCTTTTTTCTACATTCCCTTTCTTGGTCTTTTAATTCCTTTTTCAGGGTCTCTCTTCTCTTTATGATTTTTCACTCTTCTATCTTTCTTCTCTTCCTCCCTCCCTCCCACACATACTACCTCTCTCTTACAAGCTGTCTCATACACACACACACACACGATCTCACTCACACATGATCTCTCTCTCTCTCACACACACACACACACACATAAGCTTGAACTCTCACAAGTTCTCCCTCACATAAGCAAGCTCTCACTCATATGCTCTCTTATATACACATATCTCCTGCACACATACAAAAGTTCACATCCTCTCTTACACACACATAGAAGCTCTCACTCTCACATGCTCTCCATACACACAGGAAAGTTCTCACTTGCTTTCCCACACAAACATGCAAGCTCTCACTCTTACACACTTTCCCATACACACAAGCAAGCTTTCACTCTCACATGCTCTCCCATACATATATGCTTGTACTATCACATGTTCTCCCATACACACAGGCAAGCTCTCACATGCTCTCCCACATATAAGGTCCCAATGTTCCCCCACACATACACACAAGCTCTCCCCCACACACAAGCTCTCACATGCTCTCCCCCCACACAAAGTTCTCACATGCTCCCCCCCCCCACACACACACAAGCTTTCATATGCTCTCCCCCCCAACACACACCAGCTCTCACACACACTTCCTGGCCTCCCTGATGATCGCTGAGTTAATTCACTGCGGTTGCACCGTGGGTGGTGGTCCTGTGAGCTCCTAACATCTTCAGCCGCTGGTGGTTTGGCCTCTGCTGGTGGCCCTGTGAGCTTCCGACATCTTCCACCACTGGCAATTTGGGCTCCACAGGTGGCCCTGCAGCCTCCTCCCAGCTTCAGCTGCTGGCAGTTTGGCCTCCGCTGGCAGCCCTGCGAGCTCCTGACATCTTAAGCCGCCGGCATGTTGGACTCCACCGGGCGGCCCATCCTTTTCCCTCTTTCCCCATCAGATCTGGTGGGAGGCAACTAATGCCCTATTGATTGGCACACCGGCTGATTACCTGATTGGCCTCCCCTGCTCACATTCTCGCTGCAGTCTGCAGGCAGAGCAGAACTTGAAAATCTGGACAATTTCTGTTTTTTTAGCGGGAATTCTGGACATTTGGTAACCCTAAGGCAGGGGCAGGCAGTGTGAGGTGGATGCCACAGCAGCATTCTGAGAGGGGAATTTTTTGCCATCTCAAAATTCTGCTGCCTGAAGCGGCCGCCTCACCCTCCCTCATTATAGAACCGCCCCTGCCCTGGTGGCTCACTCTTGTTTACTTCTCTCTCAGGAGGTCGATGAATCTGGAGTGAATTCCAGGCCAGTTATGGAGCCAACAGCTGCCTTTTTGGCAGATGCTGGCTGCGATTTGGTTCGCACCTCAGCCAGAGGGGTGGCTTCAGTAATAGTGGCCAAGCATCAGTTGTGGCTGAGAAATTGGCCTGCTGATGCAACCTCCAAGGCTAATCTTATGAAATTGCCCTTTAAAAGCTTGCTCTTGTTTTGGGAAAAACTGGCCAATAAGTGGGGCAAATCCCATTTCCTCAGTTGCTGGAGGATAAGAAGCAGATGCCGCACTCCTTTGGCATGAGGGGTCGTGCTACGGGATCAATGTTTTTATCCCTACAGAGGAGTGACCTTTCAGAGGACTAGACCTTTTGGTAGGTCTCAGTCGATTGGACCGTTAGGTGACCGAGGGATTAAAGGGGGCTCTTAGGGAAGAATAGGCCATTGCAGAAAGACTAAATGAATTCTTCTTTGCTTCTGTGTTTATTAATGAGGATGTTGGGGAGATACCATTTCCAGAGATGGTTTTCAAAGAGGAAGAGTCAGATGAACTGAACCAAATCACTGTGAACCTGGAAGATGTAGTAGGCCAGACTGACAAACTACAGAGTAGCAAATCACCTGGTATGCACCCCAAGGTTCTTAAGGAACTAAAAAATGAAATTTATATTTATTAGTTAAAATTTGTAACCTATCATTAAAATCATCCATTGAATCTGAAGACTGGAGGGTGGCCAAGTAAACCCCAATATTTAAAAAGGGCTCCAGGGATGATCCAGGAAACTACAGAATGGTGAGCTTGAATTCAGTGCCGGGAAAAATAGTGGAAACTATTCTAAAGATCAAAATCACAGAGCATATAGAAAAACATGGTGTAATGGAATACAGTCAGCATGGATTTACCCAAAGGAAGTCTTGCCTCACAAATCCTCTTCATTTTTTTGAAGGCTTTAATAAACAAGTGGATAAAGGTCAACCAATAGATGTAGTGTATTTGGATTTTAATAATATGTTTGACATTTCGCATATGAGAGGCTGCTAAGAAAACTAAAAAGTCATGGGATAGGAGGCAATGTCCTTTCGTGGATTACAAACTGGTTAAAAGACAGGAAACAGAGAGTAGGATTAAATGGTCAATTTTCTCAGTGGAAAAGGGTAAACAGTGGAGTGCATCATGGATCTGTACTTGAACCAGTGCTTTTCAATATATTTATAAATGATCTGAAAAGGAATATTATAAGTGAGGAGTTTTAGGAATGAATTTGCTTCTAATATACCTCCGGGGTTAGCAGAGAATGTAGATAAATCAGTGGAAGATTGTAATCAATCTATCACGAAAACATTAGATGTTCTGGCACCATTCAAACTGATAATACAAAAAAAATCCCAAGTAAAGCCCAACCTCTTATGGTATAATAACAAGACACGTGCGTTGAAAACAACTTTAAGAAAAAAGGAACGTGCCTGATTAAAACAGAAGGCCCCTACAATGAAGGTTGACTTTCATAACACATTAAAATTATATAGAAAGGAAGTTAACCTGGCAAGGAAAAGTTTCTACGCCAATAGAATAGCATTAGCAAATAACAATCTGGCTACATTATTTAATATAGTAAAATCTTTAACAACCGATCACACAATAATACCTCCAGAAATTAATAATGATACCTGTGAACAAATAGCAAATTTTTTTCAACAAAAAATTGAAACCATAGGTCAGGAATTCACTATTTTGCCGTACCCCATTTATAAACAACAAACAGTAAATTCCGAATGGACGGATTTCCATGTTACTTCTCCCATAGCCATTCAAAAGATCATAAGCAAACAAAAAGTATCTAATTCCCCAATAAATCCTTGTATGGGCACTTTATTTAAAAACATTGCTGAGAGTTGCTCAGATCATTTGTGCCTGATAATCAGTCACTAAAATCTGGGAAATTCCCAGAGTTATTAAAACAGACTTCAATCTTGCCCATTTTAAAGAATAAATCCTCTTCATTTATGGATTGCTCTTTAGCAAAGGTCCTGGAATCAGTTGTATTATACCCACTTAAAGATTATTTATCTGAGTTTAACATATTAAATCCGAATCAACACGGATTTAGAAAGGGGCACTCTACAGAGACCCTACATCTATCCTTGTTTGATACCTTTCTTAGAGGATTCGATTCCTATACTGACTACATTGTGATTTTTTTTAGATATTTCAGCAGCGTTCGATACGCTGGATCATAAAATACTGTTGTCAGTTCTTCAACATATAGGAATACAATTTACAGTGTTAAAATAGTTCAAGAGCTTTTTATCCAATCGCACATGTCAAGTTAATATTGATTCCTGTTCCTCTCAATTTTTCACTCAATCAACAGGTGTCCCACAGGGGTCTTCACTATCGCCCATTTTATTTAACATTTACCTTTTGCCTCTATGTCATATTTTATCTTCTTTGAATGTACACTTTAAGCTCTATGCAGACAACATTCAACTGTTCATTCCATATAAATCATCCTGGGCAGAGACATTTTCATTGATTCAGTTATATATTAGCACAATTGAACAATGGATGGCTCACAATCGTTTAAAACTGAACAAAAAGAAAACAGAAATCCTTTATCTTAGTTTCTTATCAAATTCCAGCAATGCCCCCCCCTGATAACATAAATCTAGGTAAAGACGTCATACAAATTACCAAATTAGCACATAATCTAGGAGTCTGGATAGATACTAATTTATCTTTTATCTCAACACATTTCCAAAACAGTAAAAAAAACTCGTTCTTCAAATTGCATGTATTAAAACGACTTTGTCCTCTATTGTTTTTTCACAACTATCGATCAGTACTGCAGGCTTTAATCTTTTCTGGCATAGATTACTGCAATGGACTATATATAGGTTTACCTGATACAGTGATTAGACCTCTTCAATTGATCCAAAATTCAGCAGCCAGACTCCTTACTGCCACCCCTCTAAAACAGCATATTTCTCCTGTTCTGCAAAAATTACATTGGTTGCCAGTTAAATTCAGGATATGTTATAAGATCATTACTTTAATACACTCTTTGCTAAATAGCACAGACTCCATCTGGCTATGCTCCTCCCTGCGAGTTTACAAACCTGTGAGAGAACTCAGATCAGCGGGAAAAAATCTTTTAGAAGTTCCCACAGTGAAAATGGCCGCTTTAAACATAACAAGGCAAAGAGCTTTTCTGTCGCTGGCCCTATTTTGTGGAATGCTTTGCCAGATTCCTTAAGACTAATATCTAGTCAAAAGGAGTTTAAGAAGGCATTAAAAACACATTTATTCTTGGAAGCATTTGGGGACATAGAATCTACCAATTAACAGTTAAACTGCCATGAAGCCATTCTGCTATAACCTATTATTAAGGACTGGAAGATGTCCTTAATCACTTCTTAGTCTACTTATTTTTTTTCTTTTTTCCCTTCTTTTGGTTTTGTAATGTAATAGCAAATTACCTATAATTAAGTCATACAAATTTTAAGTTATTATCTTTTAATTGTATTTTTATTCAAACTTGTGTTTATTTTATTTTAGTATGTTTACTTTAATTACTTAAGTTATATTTTAAGTTAGTTTTGATTTATAATTATGTTGTTGTAAACCACTTTGACAATATTATATTGGTAAAACAGTATATAAATATGTGAAATAAAATAAATAAAATAAATAAATAAATAAATAAAATTTGCAGATGATACAAAATTATTCAGAGTAGTTAAATCACAAGTGGACTGTGATAAATTGCAGGAGGACATTGGGAGACTGGAAGATTGGACAACGAAATGGCAGATGAAATTTAATGTGGATAAGTGCAAGGTGATGTATATAGGGAAAAATAACCCATGCTGTAGTTACACGATGTTAGGTTCCATATTAGAAGCTACCACCCAGGAAAAATATGTGGGCATCTTAGTGGATAATACATTGAAATCATATATTGGCTCAGTGTGCTGTGGTAGTCAAAAAAGCAAACAGAATGTTAGGAATTATTAGGAAGGGAATGGTGAAAAAAATGGAAAATGTCTTAATGCTTCTGTATTGCTTCGTGGCGAGACCACATCTTGAATACTGTGTAAAATTTTGGTCGCCGCATCTCAAAAAAGATATATTTGCACTGGAGAAGGTAAAGAGAAGAGCGACCAAAATGATAAAGGGGATAGAATGGTTCTCCTATGAGGAAAGGCTAAAGTGGTTAGGGCTGATCAGCTTGGAGGGGGATATGATAGAGGTCTATGAAATCATGAGAGGTCTAGAAATGTAAATGTGAATCAGGTATTTTACTCTTTCAGATAATAGGAGGACTACGGGCACTCCATGAAGTTAGCAAGTAGCACATTTCAACTAATCAGAGAAAATTATTTTTCACTCATCACACAATTAAGCTCTGGAATTTGTTGCCAGAGGATGTGGTTAGGGAAATTAGTATAGCTGGGTTTAAAAAAGGTTTGGGGAGGAAGGAGAAAGGAGCCTAACCAGGAAGTGGCCAGGACTGCTTTTTCATTATTTCTTCTCCGAACGGATTGCCTGCTCCAGGGGTAAGGAGAAACCCTAGCCCCGACGGAATTAGCATATTCCCACCCACTGACGTCATCTTTGAGGGCCGCATAAAATCGGCCCCGTTTACGATGTGCAGCTGCTGAGGGCGCGCGCATTGCCCAAGCTGCGCGTGCCTAAGGGGCACGCGGCTTTGCCTGGAAAAACTCTCCTGCCAGACTCCTTCACCTTAAAAGTAAGTTATTATATTTTGCTGGATTTCTTTTTTTTTTTTTTTCCTCCTAAACCTCCACATAGCAGTAACAATTGAAGCTAAACCAGGAAGTACTGACTGCTCTCAGAGATTTCAATTGACTTGTTTTTGTCTGGTATTTAATTATGCCACACACTAAAAGGAAGGGCAAGCTGAGGGAGGTAGCTGCAATATCCTCCCCAGCAAACCCTTCTCAAGTAAAAATTGAGAGCTTTTTCAGTCCATTCCTTGAAAGAACCCCTGAGGGAAGCACTCCCAGGGGCACCAGCAACTCCCTCACCACCTTTCTTGGCCAGCTCTGGGGGAAAGAGCCCTTTCTGAAAAAGGAATACTTCCTGAAATGGCAGGATTTAATAATATATCATCAAATAAGGAAGAACAAAGAGTAAAGGCATTGATGGGGGAAGATGAGAGACCCTCCAATGAAAACACGGACGTGTTAGAGATTGGAGACACAGAATCAGCCACCAAAACTCCCTCTAAGATTTTAGAAAAACTATCAGTAATCACATTGGATTCCGTTTGGTCAGCTATTGTGACCTTAGAAAAAGCCATATCAAAGTTAACAAACGTTATGATGGAAATGAATTATCCGGTCTCAACAATCAGAAAAACAAAATTTACAATTGGAGGACTTGGAACAAAAAGTATCAAAAATTCAGAAAGTCCAAGCGGATATAGTTCAAGGGGAAATGATTCAGATGAAAAATCCTGAAAGACTAGAAAATGAATCTAGATACTTAAATGTAAGAGTTATCAACTTTCCACTGACAAGATTAACATCTTTACAAGATCAATTGAAAAAATATTTGAAAGAAATATTAAAAATACCAGCAGAAGCCATCCTTCCTATTCTAAAGATATATTATATTATGGTTAATAATGTGATTGAAGATCAAACAACATCTCCGTTGAATGTAACTGAGCTGCTTGAGACTTCCAGTGATGAAATTGTGGAAAAAATAGGAACTGTGTTAGTAAAATTCGCATTCCCCTCAGATAGGGACACAGACTATTTTTGTGTAATAGAGCTGTTAAATTTCACAATTATCAGATTTGGATTTATCCAGATATAGCTAAGGTTACTCAAGGTAGAAGGAAACAGTTTTTGGCTTTGAAACAACTAGCTACACAGTTGGGAGCCCAGTGAGATATCCCTGTAAATGTTTAATGAGATTAAACAATGAAAGGTATATATATTATGAACCAGAAGATTTCTTCTGTTGGATCCTTCTTCCAGTTTTTGAATGAAGATCTTTTGGCTAAAATAGCTTCTTTCACCTCCCCTTTTAACCATGCCGGTAATCGTTTTGCCTTCCTTCCACCTTTCTTAATGTATGGAATACATCTAGACTGTGCTTCTAGAATGGTATTTTTTAACAATGACCACGCCTCTTGGACATTTTTTACTTTTGTAGCTGCTCCTTTCAGTTTTTTCCTAACAATTTTTCTCATTTTATCAAAGTTTCCCTTTTGAAAGTTTAGCACGAGAGCCTTGGATTTGCACACTGTTCCTCTTCCAGTCATTAAATCAAATTTGATCATGTTATGATCACTATTGCCAAGCGGCCCCACCACCGTTACCTCTCTCACCAAGTCCTGTGCTCCACTGAGAATTAGATCTAAAATTGCTCCCTCTCTTGTCGGTTCCTGAACCAATTGCTCCATAAAGCTATCATTTATTCCATCCAAAAACGTTATCTCTCTAGCGTGTCCCGATGATACATTTACCCAGTCAATATTGGGGTAATTGAAGTCTCCCATTTTTACTGCACTACCAATTTGGTTAGCTTCCCTAATTTCTCTTAGCATTTCACTGTCCGTCTCACTATCTTGACCAGGTGGACGGTAGTATACCCCTATCACTATAGTCTTCCCCGACACACAAGGGATTTCTACCCATAAAGATTAAATTTTGTATTTAGTCTCATGCAGGATGTTTATCCTGTTGGAGTCTATGCCATCCCGGACATAAAGCGCCACACCTCCTCCCGGGTGCTCCACTCTGTGATTGCGATATAATTTGTACCCCGGTATAGCACTGTCCCATTGGTTATCCTCTTTCCACCATGTCTCTGAGATGCCAATTAAGTCTATGTCATCATTCACTGCTATACATATACATTCTAATTCTCCCATCTTACTTCTTAGACTTCTGGCATTAGCATACAAACATTTCAAACTTTGTTTTTTGTTTGTATTTTCATTCTGCTTTTTAATTGATAGGGATAAGTTAGAATTTTTTAGCTCAGGTGAGTTTTTAGTTTCAGGCACTTGGACTATTTTTCTAATTATTGGAACCTCACTGTTGGGATGCCCTAATTCTAATGCATCACTAGTATCCTTTGAAGATACCTCTCTCCGAACCCTGCGCTGCTGAGTGACTGTCGGCTTTCCCCTTTGTTCTAGTTTAAAAGCTGCTCTATCTCCTTTTTAAAGGTTAGCGCCAGCAGTCTGGTTCCACCCTGGTTAAGGTGGAGCCCATTCCTTCGGAAGAGACTCCCCCTTCCCCAAAAGGTTCCCCAGTTCCTAACAAAACTGAATCCCTCTTCCTTGCACCATCGTCTCATCCACGCATTGAGACTCCGGAGCTTTGCCTGCCTCTGGTGACCTGCGCGTGGAACAGGGAGCATTTCAGAGAATGCTATCCTGGAGGTTCTGGATTTAAGCTTTCTACCTAAGAGCCTAAATTTGGCTTCCAGAACCTCCCTCCCACATTTTCCTATGTCGTTGGTGCCCACATGTACCACGACAGCCGGCTCCTCCTCAGCACTGTCTAAAATCCTATCTAGGTGACGCATGAGGTCCGCCACCTTTGCACCAGGTAGGCATGTTACCAGGTGATCCTCACGCCCACCAGCCACCCAGCTATCTACATTCCTAATAATCGAATCACCAACTATGAAGGCCGACCTAACCCTTCCCTCCTGGGCAGTAGGCCTTGGGGAGATATCCTCAGTGCGAAAGGACAATGCATCACCTGGAGAGCAGGTCCTTGCTTCAGGATCCTTTCCTGCTGCACCTGGTTGGTGCTCTCCCATCATGAGACCTTCTTCCTCCAAGGCAGCACCAGGACTGCCAGTCTGAAGTTGGGACTTGACTACTATGTCCCTGAAGATCTCATCTATATACCTCTCTGTCTGCCTCATCTCCTCCAGGTCTGCCACTCTAGCCTCCAGAGATCGGACTCTTCTCTGAGAGCCAGGAGCTCTTTGCATCGCATGCACATGTACAACTTCTCACCGGTGGGTAAAAAATCATACATGTGACACTCTATGCAAAAGACTGGGAAGCCCCCCTCTTGCTGCTGGACTGCTGCCTTCATCTCAATTTTGATCAGTTCCTAGTTAAGTTTTAGGTTGCTATGGGAGTAGGAATGTCTAACGTCCTTTAAATGTATTAGTAAATTCACTATGTGTCTGGTAGTGGCCTACCGGGGTCTGATCGAATTCTCAATAAAGTTTATGTTGATGGTTTGTTTGTTTTTTGTGAAAGTGGCACCTGCCTATAAATTAAGGGATGAGCTAGGGGTGGGTGGGCGAGGGGTGGGAGAGTTGGGAAATACAGTCTAACTTCAGTTAGTCTGCCAGAGTGACTCACTGCTCCCTTGATTAACAAATGTTAGTCCCTATTCAAACCCAATCACACTACCTCAACACCTTTACAAGGTGAATATCTGAGTTGAACTACTCAACTTTTTTACTTAGGTATACACTGCTCCTAGCTTATTTCTAGCTTCTGGCTACTTTTTTTTTTTTTTGGGGGGGGGGGTTGTGGTTTTTTGTTTTTTTTTCAATACAAACACTCAGTTTGTATTAAATACAAGCACTCAGTTCTTTAAAAGTCTGCAGAACACTCAGTTCTGCAGACTTTTAAAAATAAACACACTACCTACTGCTTACTAGCTACCTTATTGACTGACTATTTAAAAATACAAAGTCTAACTTGTTTATTCACTGCCTTTCTGACTATTAAAGGCACAAACACACTAAATAATAGGGATGTGAATCGTTTTTTGATGATTTTAAAAAATCGTCAGATATTTTTTAAATCGCCAAAATTGTTAAGAGTCGCGATACAATAGAAATTCCCCCGATTTATCATGAAAAATCGTAAATCGGGGGAGGGGGGGAAAACCGGCACACCAAAACAACCCCTAAACCCACCCCGACCCTTTAAAACAAATCCCCCACCCTCCCGAACCTCCCCAAAATGTTTTAAATTACCTGGTGGTCCAGTGGGGGTTCCCGGTGTGATCTCCCGCTCTTGGGCCATCGGCGCCATTTTGGCTGCCACTAATATAAATGGCGCCGATGGCCCGATAAAAAAAACCCCCACCTGACCCTTTAAAATTACCCCCTTAGCCTCCCCCACTCTCCCAAACCCCCCCCCCCAAACTTTTTAAACATACCTGGTGGTCCAGGGGGGCCGCGGGGAGCGATCTCCCGTTCCCACGCTATCAGCTGCACTAAAAAAAATGGCGCCGATGGCCCTTTGCCCTTACCATGTGACAGGGCAAAGGTAGCGCTGGCGCCATTTTGAATACTGGCAATACGGCTGGAGTGCAGGAGGTCACTCCCGGACCCCCGCTGGACTTTTGGCAAGTCTTGTGGGGGTTAGGAGGCCCCCCCCAAGCTGGCCAAAAGTCCCTGGTGGTCCAGCGGGGATCCGGGAGTGATTTCCTGCACTCCGGCCGTACTGCCAGTATTCAAAATGGCGCCGGCGCTACCTTTGCCCTGTCACATGGTAAGGGCAAAGGGCCATCGGCGCCATTTTTTTTTTTAGCGCAGCTGATAGCGTTGGAACGGAGATCGCTCCCCGCGGCCCCCCTGGACCACCAGGTATGTGTAAAAAGTTTTGGTGGGGGGTCAGGAGAGTGGGGGAGGCTAAGGGGGTAATTTTAAAGAGTCGGGGTGGGTTTTTTTTTTATCGGCGCGGGCCGCACTAAAAAAAATTAGTGATGTGAATTGGAATCGGAACCGATTCCAATTCACATCTCGTAACGATCAGATTTCCCAGCCCCCCCCCCCCCCCCCCCCAGCCTAACCTGATCGTTAAAACGATTGGGCACACGATTCACATCCCTACTAAATAATATTCCCAGATAGTTAACTTTGCCCCAATACTTTTAAAAAAGACAATGTCCCAAGCAAAACCTTACTGATTCCTTTCAGCCACCAGCAAGGTGATCCTCTCCTCTCAGTGTTCCCAGGAGTGGCAAGAAGAGAGCTTTAAAAGAGGCGCAAAGCAGCAGCAAGAGTGTCAAAAACACACCACAGCTTCAAAAGAGAGAACCGATAAGAGATGCATGAACCCTCGAAGGCAGCACGACAGGCAAAGGGGCAAGACAAGTGGCATCGACATCCTACAGCACAATGAAGGAGGAACACAGCAAGCAGAAAGACTAGCACCAACACACTGAGCAACCATGATAGTGGCCAGAACACCACAAGGTTGAGTGAGTCATCTGGTGTATGGCAGCAAGGCACAGAGGCAGAGGGTAGATACAGGCTGGCTACATCCAGGGAGAGTCCCTTTCGTTTGTGAAGGAAAGGGCTCCCTAGAATGGGTTCGCCCCTAAAGTGGGGTGTTTCCATTGGCGTCTAGTGAGCTCTTGCTGGTCTTTTAAAATCTGGTAGAGTTAGCAGATATACAAAAGAGAATTTTCAAGGTGGAGGAGGTTACCATGTAAACAGCGGTTCAACATGGGTCAGAGGGTAGATACAGGCTGGCTACACTTGGGGAGAGTTCCCTTTCCTTTGAGCCGGGAAGGGCTCCCCGGAATGGGTTGGCCCCTAGAGTGGAGCACGAGCCTTCAAAGCTTGGCGACCTGGAGCAGGATCTCACTGTGAGCATGGGCTCACTGTGTTGTGTTTGCCACAGTCTAAGTACCTTGGAGGTCTTTTCTTGTTCTGAACATGGGTCAACAGGTGGTAAGAGATAGGCTGCAACAACGGGGAGAGTTCTCGTTCCTTTGAGCAGGAAAGGGCTCCCTGGAATGGGTTGGCCCATAGAATGTATAATGGTACAAACTGTTAGGATTTAAGCATTTGCAAACAGATCATGACTTCATAAGCAAGACAGAAGAAGTTCTCTTCTTTGCCCTGAAACTAAAGAAAACTGTTTGTTTTATTTAAGGATCCATGCTGTGAAGGATTACTAGTTTGAATTGCCAGAGACTGAGATTTCCCTTTGCTACGAGATTCAGCCGTTACAACTGGACATAAGGCCTGGATGAACAGGCACAGCATTCGAGGACAGAGGTCAAGCCCACGTAGGGACATAAGGCCTAGACGGACAGGCACAGCAATTTTTTGTTTTTTTTAATTTATTTATATTCCTCTTTTCACGCTTTTCCAGCACTTCATAGTGGATTACACTCAGGTACTGTAGGTATTTCCCTATCCCCAAAGGGCTTACAATCTAAGTCAAACCCTTGTAGGGACATAAGGCCTGGACGAACAGGCACAGCAATTGAGGGCAGAGTCAATCCCACATACGGTCATAAGGCCTGGACATACAGGCACAGCATTCGAGGACAGAATCAATCCCAGCTAGGGACATAAGGCCTGGATGGACAGGAACAGCAGTCGAGGGCAGAGTCAATCCCATCTAGGGACATAAGGCCTGGATGGACAGGCACAGCAGTCAAGGACAGAGTCAATCCCACGTAGGGACATAAGACCTGGATGGACAGGCAAAGCAATCGAGATCAAACACTTGTAGGAACAAAAGGTCTGGACAGACAGGCACAGCAATCGAGGTCAAACCCTTGTAGGGACATAAGGCCTGGATGAACAGGCACAGCAGCCGAGGACAGAGTCAATCCCACATAGGGACATAAGGCCTGGATGGACAGGCAAAGCAATCAAGGTCAAACACTTGTAGGAACATAAGGCCTGGACAGACAGGCAAAATAATCGAGGTCAAACCCTTATAGGGACATAAGGCCTGGATGAACAGGCATAGCAATCGAAGACAGAGTCAATCCCACATAGGGACATAAGGCCTGGATGGACAGGCAAAGCAATCAAGGTCAAACACTTGTAGGAACAAAAGGCCTGGACAGACACAGCAATCAAGGTCAAACCCTTGTAGGGACATAAGGCCTGGACAGACACAGCAATCGAGGTCAAACCCTTGTAGGGACATAAGGCCTGGATGAACAGGCATAGCAATCGAAGACAGAGTCAATCCCACATAGGGACATAAGGCCTGGATGGACAGGCAAAGCAATCAAGGTCAAACACTTGTAGGAACATAAGGCCTGGACAGACAGGCAAAACAATCGAGGTCAAACACTTGTAAGAACATAAGGCCTGGACAGACAGGCACAGCAATCAAGGTCTAATCCTTGTAGAGACATAAGGCCTGGATGGACAGGCACAGCATTCGAGGACAGAGTCAATCCCATGTAGGGACATAAGGCCTGGATGAACAGGCACAGCAATCAAGGTCAAACACTTGTAGGAACATAAGGCCTGGACAGACAGGCAAAACAATCGAGGTCAAACACTTGTAAGAACATAAGGTCTGGACAGACAGGCACAACAATCAAGGTCTAATCCTTGTAGGGACATAAGGCCTGGACGGACAGGCACAGCATTCAAGGACAGAGGTGAATCCCACCTAGGGACATAAGGCCTGGACGAACAGGCAAAGCAATTGAGGTCAATGCCACATAGAGACATAAGGCATAGACGAACAGGCATAGCAATCGAGGTCAAACACTTGTAGGAACATAAGGCCTGGACAGACAGACAACTCAATCGAGGTCAAACCCTTGTAGGGACATAAGGCCTGGACGGACAGGCTAACCATTCGAGGACAAAGTTGAATCCCACCTAGGGACATAAGGCCTGGATGAACAGGCAAAGCAATCGAGGTCAATCCCACATAGGGACATAAGGCCTGGACGAACAGGCACAGCAATACAGGACAGAGTCAATCCCACCTAGGCACATAAGGCCTGGATGGACAGGTATAGCAGTCGAAGACAGAGTCAAACCCACATAGGGACATAAGGCATAGACGAACAGGCATAGCAATCGAGGTCAAACACTTGTAGGAACATAAGGCCTTGACAGACAGGCAAATCAATCGAGGTCAAACCCTTTTAAGGACATAAGGCCTGGATGAACAGGCACAGCAATCGAGGACAGAGTCAATCCCACGTAGGGACATAAGGCCTGGACAAACAGGTACAGCAATCGAGGACAGAGTCAATCCCACGTAGGGACATAAGGCCTGGACGGACAGGCAGAGCAGTAGAGGATAGAGTCAATCCAACGTAGGGTCATAAGGCCTGGACAGACAGGCAAATCAATCGAGGTCAAACCCTTGAAGGGACATAAGGCCTGGATGGACAGGCACAGCATTCGAGGATAGAGGTGAATCCCACCTAGGGATATAAGGTCTGGACGAACAGGCACAGCAAATACAGGACAGAGTCAATCCCACCTAGGGACATAAGGCCTGGATGGACAGGCAAAGCAATCGAGGTCAAACACTTGTAGGAACATAAGGCCTGGACGAACAGGCACAGCAATCGAGGACAGAGTCAATCCCACTTAGGGACATAAGGCCTGGATGGACAGGCAAAGCAATCGAGGTCAATCCCATGTAGGGACATAAGGCCTGGATGAAGAGGCACAGCAATACAGGACAGAGTCAATCCCACCTAGGGACATAAGGCCTGGACGGACAGGCAGAGCAGTAGAGGATAGAGTCAATCCCACATAGGATCATAAGGCCTGGACAGACAGGCATAGCAATCGAGGTCAAACACTTGTAGGAACATAAGGCCTGGACAGACAGGCATATCAATCGAGGTCAAACCCTTGTAGGGACATCAGACCTGGATGGACAGGCACAGAATTCGAGGACAGAGGTGAATCCCACCTAGGGACATAAGGCCTGGACGAACAGGCAAAGCAATTGAGGTCAATCCTACGAACACTCAGTTCTGCAGACTTTTAAAAATAAACACACTACCTACTGCTTACTAGCTACCTTATTGACTGACTATTTAAAAATACAAAGTCTAACTTGTTTATTCACTGCCTTTCTGACTATTAAAGGCACAAACACACAAACACACTAAATAATAGGGATGTGAATCATTTTTTGATGATTTAAAAAAATCGTCAGATATTTTTTAAATCGTCAAAAATTGTTAAGAGTCGCGATACAATAGAAATTCCCCCGATTTATCATGAAAAATCGTAAATCGGGGGAGGGGGGAGGGCGGGAAAACCGGCACACCAAAACAACCCCTAAACCCACCCCAACCCTTTAAAACAAATCCCCCACCCTCCCGAACCTCCCCAAAATGTTTTAAATTACCTGGTGGTCTAGTGGGGGGGGGGGGTCCCGGTGTGATCTCCCGCTCTCGGGCCATCGGCGCCATTTTGGCTGCCACTAATGTAAATGGCGCCGATGGCCCGATAAAAAAAAACCCCACCCAACCCTTTAAAATTACCCCCTTAGCCTCCCCCACTCTCCCAACCCCCCCCCAAAAAACTTTTTAAACATACCTGGTGGTCCAGGGGGGCCGCGGGGAGCGATCTCCCTTTCCCACGCTATCAGCTGCACTAAAAAAAATGGCACTGATGGCCCTTTGCCCTTACCATGTGACAGGGCAAAGGTAGTGCCGGCGCCATTTTGAATACTGGCAATACGGCTGGAGTGCAGGAGGTCGCTCCTGGACCCCCGCTGGACTTTTGGCAAGTATTGTGGGGGTCAGGAGGCCCCCCCAAGCTGGCCAAAAGTCCCTGGGGGTCCAGCGGGGGTCCGGGAGTGATCTCCTGCACTCCGGCCGTATTGCCAGTATTCAAAATGGCGCCGGCGCTACCTTTGCCCTGTCACATGGTAAGGGCAAAGGGCCATCGGCGCTATTTTTTTTAGTGCAGCTGATAGCGTGGGAACGGGAAATAAATAAATAAATACTGTATATTTGCATGCACTGCTAGGGCCAGCTCTAGGGCAAATGGCACCCTGGGTAAAAATTGGCTCCCTGCAGGTATTCAACATAATGAGCAATGCAGGTTAGGGATGTGCAGCCAAAAAGTTTTCATTGCATTCGTGATACGTATTCGTGGGGGGTCAATTCCGTTTCATGCGGAAGTATGGAGAATTCCATAAGTTGTCGATCTGTAAATACGTTACTACGGCGAGTTAAATTAGTGTCCCAGCTAAAATTAAAATTAACTACAACCCCCCACCCTCCTGACCACCCCAAGACTTACCAAAACTCCCTGGTGGTCCAGCTGGGAGTCAGGAAGCCATCCCTGCACTCGTTTGCTGGTTTCATCACGGCATGTCACAGGGGCTACCGGTGCCATTGGTCAGCCCCTGTCACATGGTCACCGGCGCCATCTTGTGCTCCTACCACGTGACAGGGACTGACCAATGGCACCGGTAGCCCCTGTGACATAGTATGGGCAAAGGTTATCGGCGCCATTTTGAGTCCTGGCATCGGACGGCAGGTCGCTCCGGGACCCCCGTTGGACCCACAGAGACCTTTGGCCAGCTTGGGGGGGCCTCCTGACCCCACAAGACTTGCCAAAAGTCCAGCAGGGGTCCGATGCCAATACTCAAAATGGCGCCGATCGCCGTCATAGTGAGTGCAAAGGCGATCGGCGCCATTTTGAGTATTGGCATCGGACGGCCGGCGTGAAGGAGGTCGCTCCCGGACCCCCACTGGACTTTTGGCAAGTCTTGTGGGGGTCAGGAGGCCCCCCCCAAGCTGGCCAAAAGTCCCTGTGGGTCCAACGGGGGTCCCGGAGCGACCTGCCCTCTGATGCCAGGACTCAAAATGGCACCGATATCCTTTGCCCATACTATGTCACAGGGGCTACCGGTGCCATTGGTCAGTCCCTGTCACGTGGTAGGAGCACAAGATGGCGCCGGTGACCATGTGACAGGGGCTGACCAATGGCACCAGTAGCCCCTGTGACACAGGCTATTGGCGCCGTGATGAAACCGGCAAATGAGTGCAGCGATGGCTTCTGGACTCCCCGCTGGACCACCATGGAGTTTTGGTAAGTCTTGTGGGGGTTAGGAGGGTGGGGGGGTTTAAATTTTTATTTAGGAGGCCGAATAAAACAGATATCTGTTAAATACGTGGGGGGTCGCGATGCGTTTCACCTCCCCACGTATTTAACAGATAGGACAAAATAAGTTGCGGATTACAAATACTTGGAAAATGGATGCACATCCCTAGTGCTGGTGGTGCCCAGAACACCTCTTAGCTCGCAGCACCCTGAGCTACTGCCCAGAACTCCCTACCCAAAGGCTGGCACTATGAAATGCCTCCATTGTATGCAAATCTATCTTATGCATTTTCATTATGGATATCCTGAAAACCAGACCTGTTTGTGGCAGTTGAGGACCAGAGTTGTTTGCCTCTGCTCTATGGCTTGGAGGAGGAGGAACAAGAAGCAGTCTTCCCTTTTGTCTGTAGATGAGTCCTCCTTCATGGAGTCAGAGGATCAGGGTGACAGCCTGGGACTTAGCTCTCTTCTCCCTAGACCCAGACAACCTAGATGCCTGCTGGATCCCATGGAGGAGCTTCCTGAAGTCAGCAAGGGCACCAGAAGGTTGGATCATCCCCTGAGTCTGGAGCACCCTATGGCTGCCCTAAGCCGGATGCCTTGAGGGAAATACCTGGGTATTGATGGGCTGACAGTGGAGTTTTTGATCACTTTTTTGATTTGTTGAGACCCGATTTCCTGTGAGTCCTGGCCAAAGTCCTAGCAATTGTCTCTGTTCTGCTTGCTATCATGCAGTGTTGACCGTCTTGCCCAAGGGGGGCGAGGTATGTGGGAAATAAGGAACTTGCACCTGGTCTTGCTGTGGTACATGGACTATTAAGATCCTAGCCAAAAGCACTCTCCCCATGACTGGCATCTGTACTGGCAGAGGTGATTCACGCAGACCAGACCTACATGGTCCTGGGCCAGACTATTATAAATATCATTTAGTCTAAGACTTGGTACATTGAAACCCATGGGTCTGGCCTGTTGGTGGCCATTATGTCACTCAATCAGGAGAAAGCCTTCAACAGGTGGATCACCATTATCTCATGGGAACACTGCATGCATTTGGATTCAACCTCCATTTCATGGATTCTCTTCCATCTCTGGAACACGACAGCTGAGGGCCCAGTCAAGGTTAACTGGTCCTATGCAGCACCTCTGGCAAAGAGTATATCTAGGGTACACCTGTTTGGGGCAGCTGTGCCCGCTGGCCATAGAGCTGCTTCTGCGCTTATTACACATCAGCTCATGAGGCTGGTGCTGCAGGAGCCCGAGTTGCAGGTTACTCTTTTGGCTTAGCCAATGAGGTCCTCTTCATGTTTCAAGACCAGGAAGATCTGGAGAGAATGCAGACCCGCCTTTGCAAGAGAACTGGGCCAAATCCTCTGGACCTTTGGTGGGGCTGCAGTGGGTGGATGTGTTCCCCAGTCAGCATGAGAACTTTTCATAGGGCAGAAAGACCCGAAAGTACTTAGGGGTCCACCTATCTGTTTCACAGACCACATCCAGAGTTAACTGGCTGGGGTGCGAGGGACCGTGAGTGTGTGCACGTACTCCTTCCCCTGTCTCCCACATTATTTTTAAAAAATGACTTGTGTTTTCTACTTATCACAAATGAATTCATTCTTACTCCTTAGTTCCCCTCTTTGCACTCCTCTCCTCAGCTCTTTCCCTCCTCTTTCTCCCTCACACTCTCCCCTTTTGTAGCTCTCTACTTTCCCCTCCTGTGTGTGTGGGGAGGGCTGGAATTATAGGGAGGGCATGTATGGGGGGGGGGGGGGGTCATGGTTTCCCCTCTCCTCTCACCCCTGTATGTGTCTGAGGATGCAGGTAGAAGGTGCTGAGAAGGTGTGTGAGTGGAGGTGTGTACCCTTTTCCCTTTTACACTCTCCACGCTATAGTCCTCTACTCCCTCTTATATGTGTGTGTTTATGGCTGGGATTTGTGTTGGGGTGTGTGTCGATGGCACAGTACCGGAAATCTAACTCCTGAGTTAGAGGTGGAGTAAACTCACATTTCTGGTAGCCATGTTATTCTATTGCTGTGCCCATGTTGGAACATCTAGCTGTTTCTACCATACTGGACTCCACCTCTAACCCAGGAGTTACATTTCCAGCCTTAGGAAAATGCATTTTAAGTTGTCTGCCCTTGAACGTGCCTCCCTGCATTGCTGGGGAACAGCTAATAGGTACATTAACATAAGGATTTGCATGTACCCTTGCTAATTATAGTGCCGGTTTTAATCTGCGTTTTAGTGTGGAATTTTTACCACACCAAAAAAACCCCTGCTAAATACCAGAGCTGAATTCTATACATAAAAACAGTTAAATTCCATTATGGTGGAAAAGTCTGTGCTAAAATGCAACTGAAGCCCCAAGCTCTGGTCAGGACACCTTATTCCTTTGGTCTGCCTATGCCTAGGGAGAGGGAGAGTGGTGGGGTTAGTCCTGGGGACTGGAGGCAGTGCGTGGAGATAGGGAGGTGGGAAAGATATAGACAGAACATGTGTGTGTTTGCATGAGACAGGGGGAGGGGCGGGAGAGGGAAAAATAGATGTACGTATCCCCTCCCCCAATCCACACCAAATCTCAGAGGGGTCTACATCTGAAATGTTTCCAGGTACTATGCTTGCAGAGAGATAGCTGGGTGGGGAAAGAGACTGGAGGGAGGGTTTGCCATTTCAAAACTATATACAAACATCATGCACTGGAAATGTACCTGGCAGTGTCCTTTCAATTGGGCATGGCCGAAGCAAAGGTATTAGGGAAACCTTGCAGCCTTGCACCCACCCTCCCCACAGCAATTAAAAATTATGCATTTATAACAATAACTTTACATGAAAAAGGACATTCAAAGTGCAGTCTTGTGAGGTAAAAATATCACCACATGTATATTATATTTGCATGCACAGCTGTGATGCTAACCAGAAAATCCGCATTAAAAAGATGCTTGGAACCTATATGGTCAGTTGTAACACATACTGAACTGATTGTTAGCACTTAAACAATAGCGACGCCATACATGAAAAGGCAACACTACAAATATTACAACAGGCCCCAAAAACATCAATACACCTCGTATTAGGAAAACAAAACAAGCCAAGTTAATATAGATCCCTAAACAGAAACTACATGCTAGCAGAATACCACACCTCGATCACACATGCAGAACTGAGGTAGACCCTCACCAAATACAGAATAAACAGACCCTAAAGTATAAATAGAAATGTGCAGAAAAAATGAACTGGAAACCACAAGAAGCTAGGTAGAGAGTGCATCAAACTAGGTCAAGAGTACAATGTACAAATCTCATCTTTAGGTACTTTTCCTCCCTCCAAATCACATCAAATCTTCACTGATGTGTACTGTGCTGTTCATGCCTCTGTTACTAGTTGACCTTCCTACAGTAGAATAAATAGTTGACTTGGATGAGAGCCTTATAAAGAGTTTCTCTCTCTGGCAAAATATCTTAGAATGCCTGTAATTTCTTGGGTGGTGTTTCTTTTTTTTTTTTTTTTCTTATTTATTTAAAAATGTTATAGCCTGCCTATAATAACTAAGTTATGCTAGGCAGGTTATAGAAAACATTAAAATAATTACATACAAACAACTTAAAAAGTAATAATTACATTAATTAGATGTTATCAAATTCCTATTAAGAGGTTTTTTCTTGAAGTCGAAAATTGAAAGTTTTGTTTTTTTTTAAACTAACCATACAGCTGGCAACACATGCTGGATTTGGAGGCAAATGGAGAAACCTAACAAGAGACTAAGCGGTGAAATATGTTTAGACAGCGGGTGAGTGGGCCAGTCGGCTGTGCGAGGACTGGGGGGGGGGGGGGTGTGGAGTGGGATGTCTGTTAAGCAAAGGGCTTTTAGCTAAGAGGGGAGCAGCAGGCCCGGCAGTAAGGTGAGGGAGGAGGGAGGCTGAGACTCCTCCCCGCCGATTTTTGGTCACAACCCGCCCCTGGCTGAGGGGATCTCGCCACTGTGCCTGGCACCATCGCTGCCCCGGTGTTATCTGTCTCTTGCACTCCGTTGCTCGTTCTGCCCCCGTCACCGTGAGGAGATGTGCGCCTCGGATTCATGGCTGCATTTCCAGGTACAGAGCCGGGCAGGGTGTTTTTCTCTCTCGCTTAACGTGGGGGGTCGTCTCTACGAACAACTTTATCACGGGTAGCCGACTCGTAGTCTGTTCTTTTCCAGAAAAGGGCGCCACTTCCTGTTTGCACTCCGAACGGGGCTTTCACAACTAAAACTGCTCCTGATAATCCGAGGTCAGATCATGTTGCCGAAAGAACCGCTTGGTAGGAACTTGCGCTCGCTGTAGTTAATAATCTGACGCATGGTTCGATTTATATATATATATATATATATATATATACATACACGTGTGTGTGTGTATGTATGTATATATATATATATATATATCAATAAACAGAGAGTAGGGCTCGTAAAACGTTACAGGCAAACGCAGAAAAAAATATGTGTCTGTTCGTAAGGTGGCCTTTCTTCCTTTTTTTGCACTTCTTTAGCCAGCCGGAAGAGAAGCGGTTCCTCGGGCTTTCTAAGTGTCGCAGATTGCTGGAGGCAGTTCTCCTTTTAATTGTGGGGGGATCGGGTTTTATTCCTTTCAGTTTAAGGCGAGCTGCAGCTGCGATGGATCTGGAGTTCGGAGATAACGCAAACCGGAGACAGATTGGTCCCCCTGGTGGCCGCCCCCCCCCCCCCCCCCCCCCGCTTCTCTGCTCTCTTCCTTCCGTGCAAAACCTTTAGCTTTTTAAGGGGGGTTTTTTTTCCAGCTTTAAGCACTCGAACCCAACGACTGCATTTACATTTGTAAGTTTCATTCTTAGCTCTGTAACGAAAACGGAAGCAACTAAAGCCCTGGGTTATTTTAAAGTTTACACTAAGGACTTGGAGGACTAGAGCGTTTTATTTTTATGCGATGTTGGGATTGGCATTTACGAAAGATGTTGTTTTGTCTGAGATGCCAACCAAGCAATGCTTTATTTTCTGTATAACTGGAATTCGCCCATCTACCCGAAATGTAATTTTATTGCAGAGGTTAGTACGGGGAGGGATTGCTGTGACACTTATTCATGATCCTACAAGCGGACTGTACTTTTTGCATCGGTGGGTAGATACCTAGGCCAAGAAAATCCGAATTGATGCTATAGTTTTTTCATTTTGTCAAGCATAAAAGGGGCATTTTGAACAGCAGTAGATTTTTTTTTCTGTAGTTTAGACTTGGAGTGGTTCTATGTAAATCCTGAATAGGTGGCAGTGAGAAGATCTGGGTGCAAGCTGTAACCTAAGTAATACATCCGCGTAATAATTCTGTTTACTTAGTCCGTTTTACTGCTATGCCTATAGGAAGATGGGATGTTTCCTTTTTATTATTTTAGTTGGAACTATCTGCAGTTTTCTTTGCTGCCTTTCTTTGACAGGTTTCCTGTTCTTAAATTGGAACATGGTAGCAAAGGTCATGTCTTAGACTTGGAGCCCGATGTAATGAAGCGCGCTGACTTATGCATGAATTTTAAGTGCTAAATTAAACCTGGTATTTATCAAGGATTTTTGTATGGAACCCCCCCCACCCCCCTCCCCACACTAAAACATGGATTAAAAATCTGAGGTAAGATTAGTGTGGGTTTTAACCTGCATGAAAATCCCCATGTTAACAAACCTATTAGCTAGTCCCTCTCAATGCAGGGGGATGGGTTAAAGGACAGACTAAGGTACACTTTCTTAAAGGTGGAAGTTTAACTCCTGGGTCAGAGGTGGAGTAAAAGTTAATTCACATTTCTGTGGGTCATATTCACTTTTACTCCATCGGAGACCCAGGAGTTAAATTTCTAGCATTGTGCCAGCATGACTTATGTGTCCTTTGTCATGTTACTGATCCTCTGTTCATGGCCATGTCTTGGCCAAATTCCAGTGCTTTGAGTTTCCTTGCCATTTCTGTAGTAGGTGGCATGGACCAGTCACAGTTTTCAAGGCATTTCAAGTCAGGTACTGCAGGCCAGGATGAAATGAGTCAGCAACAGAGCTGCAGATGTGAAGAAATCGAATCATAGTACATAGTAAATGGTCCAGCCAGTCTGCCCAGCAATTTACTTGGGGAAGTAACTTCTGCTCTGTGCGGGTTACCTCCATGGCTTCTAGTATTTGCTGCTCTGTGCAGGTCACTGCTATGCAGAAATGTTACACCTGCAATTTATGGTTACTCTGTTTCTTCATTTTCAACCACTAGCCAATGGGGATCCTCTGTGTTTATCCCATGCCCTTTTCCATCACAGTTCTGGTTTTCACCACCTCTGGGAGGGCATTCCATATATCCATTAACCTTTCCATGAAGAAATGCTTCCTGACATTGCTCCTCAGTCTACCCCTATGTAGAACTACGGGTCATGATATGAAACTCCAACTTCCTCTTCGTCACTGGGGTCTAAAATACTTCAAAAACAATGGTCTAATAACTTTCAGGCTGATACAGTACAGCCTGGTCTTGGTCGCGCATTTTCCCTTACCCCTTATTCAGTAAGGGGAGGAAAACGCGCGTCCAACCCGCGGCACCTAATAGCGCCCTCAACGTGCAAATGCATGTTGATGGCCCTATTAGGTATGCCCGCGCGATACAGAAAGTAAAATGTGCAGCCGAGCCGCACATTTTACTTTCAGAAATTAGCGCCGACCCAAAGGTCAGCGCTAATTTCTTCCAGCGCCGGGAAAGTGCACAGAAAAGCAGTAAAAACTGCATTTCTGTGCACCCTCCTACTTAATATCATAGCCATATTAAGTCGGAGGTCCCGAAAAGTAAAAAAATTTTGAATCACAAGCGGATTGTGATACATTACAGGAGGACCTTGCAAGACTGGAAGATTGGGCATCCAAATGGCAGATGAAATGTAATGTGGACAAGTGCAAGGTGTTGCATATAGGGAAAAATAACCCTTGCTGTAGTTACACGATGTTAGGTTCCATATTAGGATTTACCACCCAGGAAAAAGATCTAGGCATCATAGTGGATAATACTTTAAAATCGTCGGCTCAGTGTCTGCAGCAGTCAAAAAAGCAAATAGAATGTTAGGAATTATTAGGAAGGGAATGGTTAATAGAACAGAAAATGTCATAATGCCTCTATATCACTCCATGGTGAGACCACACCTTGAATACTGTGTACAATTCTGGTCGCCGCATCTCAAAAAAGATATAGTTGCGATGGAGAAGGTACAGAGAAGGGCAACCAAAATGATAAAGGGGATGGAACAGCTCCCCTATGAGGAAAGGCTGAAGAGGTTAGGGCTGTTCAGCTTGGAGAAGAGATGGCTGAGGGGGGATATGATAGAGGTCTTAAAGATCATGAGAGGTCTTGAATCAGTAGATGTGACTCGGTTATTTACACTTTCGAATAATAGAAGGACTAGGGGGCATTCCATGAAGTTAGCAAGTAGCACATTTAAGATTAATCGGAGAAAATTCTTTTTCACTCAACGCACAATAAAACTCTGGAATTTGTTGCCAGAGGATGTGGTTAGTGCAGTTAGTGTAGCAGGGTTCAAAAAATGTTTGGATAAGTTCTTGGAGGAGAAGTCTATTAACGGCTATTAATCAAGTTTACTTAGGGAATAGCCACTGCTATTAATTGCATCAGTAGCATGGGCTCTTCTTGGTGTTTGGGTACTTGCCAGGTTCTTGTGGCCTGGTTTGGCCTCTGTTAGAAACAGGATGCTGGGCTTGATGGACCCTTGGTCTGACCCAGCATGGCAATTTCTTATGTTCTTATGTAAAATTAAACCATTTCATTCCTCTCAAGATTTTTATTTTTGTAATCAGGCTGGTCCTAGTCTTCCCCTCCTCCGACTTTCCTCTTGTTCTTCTCCAAAGTCCTTTTCATTTCCCATTTCTTCACTCATGTTCTCCTTTATTCCCTCCCATTCCTATATCTGTCTGACATTTTGTCTTCTTCTATTTGTTTCTCTCTTCCCTGCCTTTCTGTTCTCATAGCTAGATTTCACCTCTTCTCCTCCCCCTATCTCATTCTCCAGTCCCTCTCTTCACCTACCACTCTCACATCCTCCCCAATCTTTTATTCCCCCCTCTGCCTGTTCTCATCCATTGCTTACCTTCCTCTGCCTCTCGTCTCCTCACCGGCTTCAGCTCTTTCAGTCACTCATCCCCTTTCTTCTGCCTCTTATCCCCCACCCAGCCTCACATTCCCCCTTCACCGACCTGTCCCTCTCTGTAAGGCAGGCCACAATCTTACTGTGCGTACTTTTTATGACTGCTTTGATTTATTATAAGAGAGGCAATTAATCAAATATAAATTCAACTAAGCAGTGCTGGATCAGACCAAAATAACCACAATACCTGAACTTAATCCACTTTTAAGTGGCTGAAAGGCAGAATGTAAATACAATCGTTCATCAAGACCAACATCCTGTCTCTGACAGTGGACAATCTGGGCCATTCCCATATTCCTTCTATTGCCCTCTGTTCCTTTCCATTGCCTCTCAGCCCTCTGGGTCCTTCATATCATCTCTCCACCCTTCCCCACCTTTCTGCACTCTGTTTCACACCCCAAGTCCATCCAACATACTCCTCTACTCAATCTTCCCACCAAATTGCTGAGTCCCTGCATCCCTATGTACCCCATCCTAATTCCAGAGATCACTTTTTCACTCTCCCACCAAATCCCTTTTCATCTCACCCCTCCTTTTCTCCCTCCTTTTGCCTTCCTACCCCCTACCCATCTTTTCTCTCGTTTATTTGCATCTCTCTCTCTCCTCTCTCTCTTGCCCAAGTGATTTGCTCCATTGTCTGCTGGGCTGACCACCCCACACTGGAAGACTAGGTGGGGCAAGCCATCCGCCCGCCCCCCCCCCCCCCTCCCTCTGTTCAGAGTGTGGCCAACAACTCTCTGCTGATGGCCACAGGCACAAGTTTTACTATAGTCTCCCATCCTCTCAATCCTGCCCCTCCCTTGCTTCCCTGCCACTTCCTCTCCATTCCCTCAAATACTTTCTGTTCTTTTCCCCTCCCCCCTCCCTTTGTCCTGCCCTTACAGTCTCTCCACACCCATCCTCTGGATCCCTTTCTCCCTTGGATTTGAAGTACAGATTTACTTACTCGCCTTTGTAAACCCCAGTTCAAGATGAGTTAAAACTAGATACAAGAAGCAGGGCAGACCTTTGCAGTAGGTGGGTGGGAGGGTAACGGGGGGGGGGGGGGGGCCTGGGATTAATTTGCTGCAGCAGGGCCACCACAACAGGGAGGGGCCTCTCTAGTTGCACACCCAGAGATGGTCCTGACAGAAGATCCATGCCCATGAGGGTTTACAATGAAAGGGCCTGATGTGATAAGGTATGTTCAGCAGAGCGCTCCCAATGCAGCAAGGAGTTAATGCACAAAAAAAAAAGTGTGCTCTAATTAGTGCCCTCATATGGAAATCCCATGTAAATGAAGGCATTACATATTACCCCCCACCACCACCACCACCTTAGATAGCTGAGAACTGCACTGGCTTAATTCAGAGTTTCCTAGTGCTGGAAATTTTGTTGACCAGATGTGGACTAAAGTTTTCAGCACTATGGGCAGAAGCTGGAATTCTGGCACTAGGACGGGCAATCTGGATTTTTGTGCAGAAAACATGCTTTGTACACACAGAGCATGTTTTCAGCAGATAAATATGATTTATGTGCACAAAAATGCTTTCTGTACTGAAAGCATTTTTATGCACACAAATCATGTTTTGTGTGCATAAATCATGGCTGAGAGACTCCCCTGTTTCCATGTACTGTGCTCACATTTCACAGTGGGTTTTATACACATTTTCTAGTCAGTGTACTTTTTTTTAACTCCTTATATAATCAGCATACCTTTAGGTTACCGCTATGTTTATAACCTGTGCCTTAAACTGGGCTGAGCTTGGTGCACAGTTTTGACCCATACTTTAATGCATCAGGCCTTCAGTGTGTCCAGAGAACCATGAAGGAGGAAGCGACTCACTGAAGATCACAAGGCATACCAGTGAGAGAAGCAAAATGTGAACCCCAGCTTCCCTGTTTCCCCTCCCTCGCTTCTTTATTCTCGCTTTCTCCCTCAGCTGCTGCTTTCCTTTCCTTCCTCTCTGGCCCCCCTTTTTTTTTTTTCTCTTTCACCTTGGTTTTTCCCCTCCCCAGCACTCGGTCTGTTTGGCAGGAGCTGGGTTATCAGCTACATCCTGCTACTTTAGTCCTGGCTGCCCAGCAGCGCCGCAATAAAAGAAAGGAGGAGCGCCGGCGGCAGCCTTGGGGGGGGGGGGGGGGGGGGGGCGGTTGCAGTGACTCCCGGTCACCCCCGAACAGAACGCGCGTGTTCGGCTGCCCCTCCGGGTTTGTATTTGGGGGGTTTTTTGTTTTTTTTTTTTCTTCCTCCCAATGGCGAGCGAGTGAAGCTGCGGCGGACGAGCTCTCGCTCTCTCTCGTTAAATAGCTGCAGGGGCGGATGCCGGGCGAGCATTAACAGGGAGGCGGCGGTGTCTTATCAGCCGCGCAGGTAAGCGAGGCCGGTTCTGAGCGTTCAGCGTGCATTGGGGGGGGGGGGCACACAGGCGGTCGGCAGCTCCCAGGATGCTAGGGGCTTAGGATAGCAAGATGACGGCGCCGCTAGGCCACTTGGGCTCCCAGTCCAAGGAGATGCCCAGCTGGCCATAGCGGGGTTGGGGGAAGAGAGGATGGCAGGGATGGGGGCTGCGGAGTTTTTTTTTTTTTGCGTTTGCCTTAACCGACAAGCGTCTTGTAGTTTTTGTTTTGTCAGCGGCAAGGCAGACGTAAAACTGCAGCCCTTCGGCCTGGGACCCCGGGCGAGTGTCGGCTGCGCGTCCCCTACCGTTGGCCGCTAGTGGGCGCTGCAGTTGCAAGGTGGCACGGGGGGACGCCCTCCCTCCCCCCCCCCTCCTCCACCATCGCTGGACTGCCGGCTGGGCTCGGTTGTCTCCCCTCTTGCAGAGCAGGGCAGAGGCTAAGGAGGCGATTGTGTGCCGCACGATGACTGCCCGGACTCGGGGTAGAGCTCTCAGGCGGTGTCGGGAGTTGGTTTTGCAGAGCCCCTCGGGTGAGAGGTTTGGGGGTTTTTTTTCCCCCCTCTAGAATGTCTAGCGTGTACGGGTGGATGAGAAATCGAAATAAACAGATACATTTTTGTGGATCTGTTAGCAATTATTTAAAAAAAAAAAAAAAGTTGTGGGGGCGGAAGGAGAGAGTCGTTGATTACAAAATTGCCAGCGCTTTTGTAGCGTTGTAGCTTTTTATTGGATCTGATCCCTCGCACCCCTATGGTTGCAAAACCTTCTTTGTCAAGGGGCTTTAGTCTCTGAACGGCTGATGTACTGCAGGACGTTGAATGGGAGTATACATTGATTTTAGAAGTGTATGACATGTGGCAAAGCTTCTTGTGGTGCCCTCTGAATTTTAGATGTTATGTGGGTCCCTTGATTTTCCTTAAGTGTTTGTAATGTTTGTAAAAGATGTTGGCAGAAAAAAAGATCGCTAGGATCCACCCACTCTGTCCATTTGTGCCTGCCGGCTGTGCTGTTCCATGGGCTCCCTTTCTTGCCAACAGGGCAGTCCCTTTGTATCTGTCCCGTCCATGCTTGAATTCTGCCACGGTTTTTGACTCCTGTAAACTCTGCGGCAGGTCTGTTCCAGGTGTCCACCATCCACTCGGATAAAAAAAGTATTCTTTCTGAGCCTCCCTCCCTTCAGCTACACAAGATAACCCCATGACCTTCAGTTTTTCAGGGTATGGAAAATGCTTCCTCCTGGTACCATCTATTGATGTCTGCTAGATAATCCTGAATACTTACTTTTTTTTTTTTTTTTTTTTAAATCAATAAAACCAGCAAACAGCATAAAGAAAAGCAATGCAACTAAAAGCCTGAGGGGAAAAAGACCAGGTAGCTGTTAGCTTTGTGCATGTCCATACTGTTGGCCAACTAGCAGTCAGCGGTATGAAGGCGCACAAGAAATCCTGGGTAAATTGGGCCTTTTTTTTTTTTTTTTTTTAAGGAGTAGATTCCCTAGTTTAGAAGCCACTCTTTCAAATGAGTATCAACCTAATCTCTCAATTAGAAGGAATGTAAACTTAGGCCCTTATGGGCAGACCTTTGGTATCTACTTGGGGCATAAAGCTTTGAATTTTCTTTTAAATAATCTGGAGCAGTTCCCTTGAGAGACACAAATCGAATTGTTAATAGGTTGGTGCTGTTATGTTTCCTTTTAGTTGCAACTTCCTTAGTAACTTCATAGGCAAACTGTAATATAACGTGTTGCAGAAGGCCAGTCCTGAGATGGTTAAAGCATAACTCAATGTCTAAATTAGGGAGTTCCAGAGAGTGTTAACAAAGAGTTCTTTACAATTGCTGTAATATGGGTTTCCAAGGATAAAGTGAATTCTAGTAATACTCTGAAATGGGAGGAAACTTTATCCTGAGTTAATTGGGAATGTATATTAATAATTGTAAGATTGGTGACCTTTTTATAACCTGCTGTCAGGGTTTAACATCATTATTTAGCCTTGTCCATCTCATCACCACCTGTAGGCAATTTGGTAAAATAGATATTGTTGCTTTTTTAATCAGAGCACGTTAATTGCATTGTCATTTAACTGTGGACACAACTTTTTATTTTTTGCTTTCTGCTTTTCCTTCACTGGCTATAAGTGACTCAACTACAAAGTTACAATTCATTAATGCACCCAGTTTTCTTAAAACACTGAGGTATGCCTGCAAAATGGGCAACTTTCTTCAGTTTTCATGCTATACAATGGGCTTCTGCTGAAATGTTAGAAAAGTGTGGCACAATGCTTTCATATTTCTACCATAATTTAGCGGACAGTTTGTATCAGCTTACAGACCATGGTTTTCTTCTCCTGCTTTGTGTCCAATTTTCAGTTCAAAATGCAGCTTTCTCACAGGACCAGCTAAGACAGATGCTTAGGGTGCCTGAACATCTGCAGCATTCCAAAGCAAGGAGTTATGTTAAAGTCCTGAAGACTTAACTCATATTTTTTAATGCTGGAAATTAACTTCTGGGCGAGAGGTGGAATAAACAACTAACTCACATTTCAGGGGCTAGTGTAAGTTTATGTTATGAAAATGTGTTCCTGAATCTGGAGTTCCTGGGTATGGTGTCCTGGACTTGGGTCTGAAGGCTCTGGGATGGACTATTGCATCCAGGAATTTCAGGTCTAGGCCCGTGCTGGCACAGCCGCACAGACTAACACCAGCCCCAGAAATGTGAGTTTATTCCATCTCTGACTCTGGAGTCCAGCCATTTATAAAAAAAAAAAAAAAAAAAAAATGGCGAGCTGAGCTCTGAGTACCTAAGTCCAGGACTCCCAAGCCAGAGGCACTCAATCTCTGGATCCTCCCATCTCTGCCCCCTCTATAATCCCTTTCCTGGTTGTTGTTCTCTTTAATGCCTGTCTCTTCGGTTTAATGCATACAAATCAATGTTCTGCGTGAGCTACTCATGTTGGGGCTGATGTAGTAAAGCTGAGTGCACATTTTTGTATTAGAATGCTTTTTTTTTTTTTTTTTTAAACTCCTGGTACGTTTGTATACCATTAGCTTACTGCTTCTGAAGCAAACTCACTTTTTCAGTTCACGAGTAAATAAAATGCACATTAAAATTTAGCATTTTTTTTAACCCACATTTTATGACGGCCTCAGAATTACTAAACAGAATCATGCAACCAAGAGGGAAGAGGGTGCCAGGGCAGATGAAAGGCAACTTTTTGAGAGGAGACATTTTTGGAGAGCATGGGTGACACAGGCCGAGATACAGGCCAGACCTTGAAGAGGGAAGGGGTTGGTAGCTTTGTGGTGGGGGGAGTGGGTTTGGGAAAGGAAGGAGGCTGGGTGCCAGAATAGGGAACAAGGAGGGGGGGGGGTGTGAGAGCTTTGTGGGAAGGAGGAAAAAGAGAAGGTCAAATGAGGCAGTTTAGGAGAGAGGCTGGGATTGGAAGAATGAGAGAAGTTGGTGGCTAGTATTGTTACTCTCTCTTATTCATGTTGATCACCAATATATATTAAGTGGTGGTGATCTAGTGTTGTGTGAAAGCTGAAGCATGGTCTTGAACTTGTTTGCCTATCTTCTCTTTGCTAAGAAGAATAGATCCTCTGCTGCAAACTTTTCTAGAGACTCTCTCAGACATAAAAAAAATGTCAAATTCCAGTAAACTTTTTAATTATTTATTTAACTTGGTATACTACCTACAGTAAAATCTCAAAGTGGTTTGCAAAAGTAATCAAAATAAGCAAATTGACCCCCTCCCTCCTCCGCCCTCTCGCTCTAGAAACCAAACTATTATAAAATAAAATGCTAAAAAACTTGAAAGGATATGACTGCGAAAGGAAGAGGAATAGGTAAAAAAAAAAAAAATGTTATGTTGTAAGATATTCTAAAATCTAAACATTCTAAAATGTTAAGTTGTCACCAATCCTGGATCAATGAAACTTTATAAGTGCGGAAACATATTAGGCCTGCTTTTACAAAGTATTCCCCAATTCCATAGACGCAAAGTAGAGTGGAAGAATCCTCAGTAAGCCAGACCCAGTGTGCTGTAAAGGGTTTTGTTGCACATGCCTTAGCACAGGAGTCATTCCCCTACTGATCTTATGACCTACAGCACAGTGGTGACGTACACTGAAACCCTCTAATCTACACCCTAACAAACGTTGCGGCACACTTTCTAGACTCGTATAGTGCTTTAAAATAGCTATCTCCCTCCTTTCCCCATGCTTACTCATCTCCACTTAAACTATAGAGGCACTGAAGCTCTGGTTTCAGGCACTCTTAGGGCCTCATTTTCTAAAGTATCGCAGGCCGGCAATACTTTAGGTAATGAGGGGCGGGGGGCTGAAACGGGGGGGGGGGGCGGTCCTGCGCTAGCCAGCAGCGATCGCACCACCGCGGTGCGATCGCTGCTGGTTTCGCACCCAATAGCGCCACCATAGATGGTGTAGCTATTGGGCGCGAAGTAGGACACGAAAAGGCCCTTACCTTTTCGTCGGCCCCGGTGATGCCCCGACTCTTCCTCTTCCGGGGCCGACTCCGCCCCCATCTTGGTATCGCGTGTGATCCGTCTGGTAAATGACCCCCTTAGTGTCATTAATAACATAAGGGATGCCATACTGGGTCAGACCAAGGGTCCATCAAGCCCAGTATCCTGTTTCCAACAGTGGCCAATCCAAGTCGCAAGTACCAAACATTATATAGATCTCAAGCTACTAGCTTATTAAATAATAGCAGTTTATGGATTTTCCTCCTAGGAAACTATCAAAACTTTTTTTTTTTTTTTTTAATCCAGTTACATTAACTACTGTAATGACATCCTCTGGCACTGAATTCCAGAGCTTAACTATGGACTGAGTGAAAAAGCTAATTTAAAACAAATCAAAGAAAATTCTACTTGCTAACTTCATGGAGTGTCCCCTAGTCCTTCGATTATTTGAAAGAGTAAATAATCAGTGTACATTAATCTGTTAAAGTCTTTTCAAGATTTTATAGACCTCTATCATATCCCCCCCTCTGTCGTCTCTTCTCCAAACTGAACAGCCCTAACTTCTTTAGCCTTTCCTCATGGGGGAGCCATTCCATGCCCCTTATTTTGATTGCCCTAGGTTATTTGCATGCAGGATGAAGGGATAGGGGGTATACTCAGGATTAATCTATGGAAATATTACTTTACAGAAAGTGGAGGATGCATGGAACAGCCTCCTCATGGAGGTGGTGGAGACAAGGATAGTAATTGAATTCAAGAAAACATGAGATGATCTCTGAGGGAAGAGGAAGGGATTGCAAAGCAAGAGATGTGGCTGGCCAGATTGGAGGTTTATCTGTTGTCATGTTGTACTTTTCTTCATAAACATGTATTCATGCAGGCTGCACAATATTGACCTATAATGCTAACTTCATTTTAACTTTTGTTTTATTCTCTTATAAATACAATAAAAGTGATCAGTATAATAAATTACATATTAATCAAACACATTATAAAATGCTTAAAAAGTAGATCTTCAATTTTAGAAATAAAACTATAAACATTGAGTAATTAAAATCAAAAGTAGGGATAAGAACAGTCTTTTTAAAAACTTGCTGAAAGAGCCAGGTCTTGGTGCCCTTTCTGAATTTTACTTAGTTTTTCTCTGGATGAATGTCGGGCAATAAGGAATTCCAAAGTGAAGGCACTTGATATGAAAAGCAATTCTGTCTAGTACATTCCAATCTCCTCTCGGTTTGAGGGGGAATGTGTAATAAATCCAGTTGAGGATTACTGTGTTCTGGCAGGCCTATAAGGGCATAATATATTGGAAAGATTGCTAGTATGGTCACTCTGAATAGCTTTAAAAGTTAAACATAATAGGTTTAAACCTTTCTCAGCACTCAGTGGGTAATTTGTGAAAAAGAAGTTACACGATCACATCCTAAAGCCCAAAATAAGTTTCGCTGCTGTATTTTGCACTAAGGCATTCTAAGAGCAGTCAGCAGAAGTCTGAGTGCATTGGAGTAGTCCTTGTAATTCACAGTCAACATATAACCAAGTCTGGAGATCTTTGCTTTCTAAAAATGGCCTTAAACATTGAATAAAATGAAGATAGTAAAAAAGAATGCTGAATCAGAGGACATATGTGCACTAATTTACATCTAATTTACGGGCCGATACAGTAACGGGAGGTAGAAAGAGGTGCGTTAGTGCCCGGCGCACCCGCGTTTGCCGCACGCACAGTTCGGATCACCTACCGCTCGATACTGTATTTAAATGGCATGCAAATGCAAGCCGCGTCCATGAAGCGCAATCCATTTTACTGTATAGGCACTATACAGCGCCTATACAGTATCCTGGGTGCTCTGGTACCTGTCATTTCAAATGACATTTGAAAAGAAAACCTAAGGCGCAGGGCGAAAAGCAACTTGACATGCTATTAAAGTATTGTAAATAAAGTGTAACAAAAGTTAACTTACTTTTTCTTACAGTCCTCTCTGCCCTCCTCCAGAGGCGCGCACCACGGCTCCCCTGCCTCCCGGGGGCAACCGGCGGTGAAAGCGGCTTCCAGCGGCCCCCGACGGCGAAGATGGATGAGCGCACGCCAGTAGTGCACGGGCGCTCGTCAAAGGCGCATTAACGGGTGTGCGTGACGTCACGCACACCCGTTCATACGCTTTCGCTGGCTTGAGCACCCAAGTCAGCGAAAGCGTATGAACGTACGCCATGACGTCACGCACACACGTTCATGCGCCTTTGACGAGCGCCCGTGCACTACTGGCGTGCGCTCATCCGTCTTCGCCGGCGGGGGCCGCTAGAAGCCGCTTTCACCGCCGGTTGCCCCCGGGAGGCAGGGGAGCCACGGTGCACGCCTCCGGAGGAGGGCAGAGAGGACTGTAAGAAAAAGTTAGTTAACTTTTCACTTTATTTACAATATTTAAATAGCATGTCTAGTCGTTTTCGCCCTGTGCCTTGCTTCGCGAGGAGGGGAGAGAGGACTGGGGCTGCCCCGGAGACCGGTGGCCAGGGCAGGTGAGCGGGGGCTGGGGGAAAGTTTGCCGTCTACCCTTACCCCTGCCTCTAACGCAGGGGTAAGGGTAGGCAGTAATTTAGCAGGTTAAAGACGCAGCTAAACTGCAGTTTAAAAAGGCAATAGTCGGGGCGCACGTTACTGAATGAGAGGGAATAGCTAATCTGCTCGTTTATATATCATATACATGCCGCGGGCGGAAAGGGTTACCCGTTGATTTAAAGAAAGGGTAAGGATGGGTTAAAAGGGATAGTGAATTGCGGGTTGGACTTACGCGGCCAAATTGTGAGTAAACAGCGGGTTAGAAATGGGGTAACTGCGGCCGCGCTTTACTGTATCGGCTCGTTAATGCCCAAAGAAGAAACAACTTCTTATAATGGCATAGCAGTAGGTATGTGCAATCGTTTTTCCCAAATTAGGCAATTTCAACGAAATCCTAACCCGAAGCACATCTCTGCATAGCAGGGCCTTCTATAACTGAAGACCTGGAGGCTAAATTCTTCCTTGAAAACCCACTTTGCCTCTGATTTTATTTATTTATTGGACTGACCTTTTTAATTTGAGGGCCCAAAAGCCATTCTGCAATTATATCAACACCATCATTGAATTTAGAAACTTGTGCGGGGCAATTCAGGTCCAGATAAGACTACAACATGGACATCGTCTACACACAGGAAACGGCTAAAACCAAGGTCCTGGATTAAAACGGGCAAAGGTGTTTGTTAAGGATTAAATAAAACTGAACTTTGGAACATTGTCAGAAAGGCAGGCAAAAAACAGATGTGTGTTTGGTTTGCCCAACCACCCCTAGCTCATCCTTTAATTTATAGGCAGGTGACACTTTAACACTATAAAAAAAATTAAATTAAATTAAAAAAATTAAAGGCTGATTATTTTTTATCTTAAATTCAGAAATTCCCCTCACCTTATCAAGAGTTTAATCATTCCCTTGTAGGTCATTACCAGATTTATAGGAGTAGATTTTAAAAGTTTGCGCGCGGGCATACATGTGCTCGTGCAAGTTTTAAAATTGGGGGTCGGCACACGCAAGGGGGTGCCCAATTGTGCACCTTGCGCACGCCATGCCTGCACCGAGCCATGTTTCCTTCGGAGCGGCCTCGGAGGGAACTTCCCTCCCCCCGCCCTTTCCCCCCTAACTTTTTTTTTTTTCTTTTTTTGGGTCTTGTTGCAAAACTTACTTCAGCCCTGGGGCTGAAGTAAGTTGCACGCCCCGGCCAACTGCCGGCATGCGATTCCTGGCACAGCAGCAAATATGGCCGCTGTGCCTAGAGCCTGGCCCCGCCCTGTTAGTAAAGCCCTGGGACTTGCACGCGTCTCGGGGCGTTACGCGTGTCACCGGGCTTTTTAAAAATAGTCCTGGCACGTGTAAGGCCGGTTACGCGCATAAATCTTTTAAAATCTGGCCCACAGTAAATACACTAATATGTTTAAAGGACTCTAATTGTACACAGTCCTACTCCCATAGCAACCTAAAACTTAACTAGGTACTGAAAAAATGTAAGTTGAAGGCAGCAGTCCAGCAGCAAGAGGGGCCTCCCAGTCTTCTGCACAGTGTTGTATGTATGATTTTTTTTACCTGCCGGTGTGAAATTGTACGTGTGCATCCAATGCGAAGTGCTCCTGTCTCTCAGAACGAGTCTGATCTCTGGAGGCTAGAGTGGCAGACCTGAGGGAGATAAGGCAGACAGAGAGGTATATAGATGAGACCTTCAGGGACATCGTAGCCAAGTCCCAACTTCAGACTGGCAGCCCTGGTGCTGCCTCAGAGGAGGAAGGTCTCATGATCGGAGAGCATCAGCCTGGTGCAGCAGGAAATGATCCTGTAGCAAGGACCTGCTCTCCAGGTGGTGTATTGTCCTCTCGCACCAAGGATGTGTCTCCCAGGGCTACTGCCCAGGAGGGAAGGGTTAGTTTGGCCATCATAGTTGGTGATTTCTACTATTAGGAATGTAGTCAGCTGGGTGACTGGTGGGCATGAGGAGCGCCTGGTAACATGCCTACCTGGTGCGTAGGTGGCGGACCTCACACGTCAGCTAGGTAGGATTTTTCAACAGTGCTGGGGAGGACTCTGCTGTCGTGGCACATGTGGGCACCAATGACATAGGAAAATGTAGGAGGGAGTTCTGGAAGCCAAATTTAGGCTCTTAAGTTAAAAGCTGAAATCCAGAACCTCCAGTATAGCATTCTCTGAAATGCTCCCTGTTTCATGCGCCGACATAGGCAGAGCTCTGGAGTCTCAATGCGTGGATGAGACAATGGTGCAAGGAAGAGGGATTGTTTTGTAAGGAACTGGGGAACCTTTTGGGGATGAGGGGGTCTTTTCTGAAGGGATGGACTCCACCTGAACCAGGGTGGAACCAGACTGCTGGCGCTAACCTTTAAAAAGGAGATAGAGCAGCTTTTAAACTGAATCAAAGGGGAAAGCTGACAGTTGCTCAGCAGCGCATGGTTTGGAGGGAGGTATCTTTGAAGGATACTAATGAAGTATTAGTTAGGGCATCCAAACAGAGGGTTGCAGTAATAAGAAAAGCAGTCCAAGTGCCTGTACTTAAAATCTCACCTGAGCTAAAAGAGTCCAGTTTGTCCCTGTCAACTGAAAAGCAGAATGTTAATACAAACAAAATGCACTTTTGAAATGTTGGTATGTTAATGCCAGAAGTTTAAGAAGTAAGATGGGAGAGTTAGTGTATTTCAGTGAATGATGACATATAGACTTAATTGGTAACTCAGAGACATGGTGTAAAGAGGATAACCAATGGGATAGTGCTATACCAGGTTACAAATTAAATCGCAGTGACAGAGAGAAGCATCTTGGTGGTGGGGTGGTGCTTTGTCTGGGATGGCATAGAGTCTAATAGGATAAAGATCCTGCATGAGACTAAATGCACAATTGAAACTTTATGAGTAGAAATCCCTTGTGTGTTAGGGAAGGGTATAGTGATAGGAGTATCCTACAATCCACCTGGCCAAGATGAGACAGACAGTGAAATGCTAAGAGAAATTAGAGAAGCTAATCAAATTGGTAATGCAATAATAATGGGAGATTTCAATTACCCCATTGACTGGGTAAGTGAAACATCAGGACATGTCAGAGAAAGTTTGTGGATGAAATAAATGACAGTTTTATGGAGCAATTGGTTCATGAACTGACGAGAGTGGGAGCAATTTTAGATCTAATTCTCAGTGGAGTGCATGATTTGTTGAGAGAAGTAACGGTGGTGGAGCCACTTGGCAATGGCTGGAAGGGGGACAGTAAGTAAATCCATGGCTGTAGCATTAAACTTTCAAAAGGGAAACTTTGATAAAATGAGCAAAATAGTTTAAAAAAAATTGAAAGGTGCTGCTACAAAGATACAAAATGTGCAACAAGCATAGATATTGTTAAATACCATCCTAGAAGCAATATGTAATTAGCTGGTTTTCCTTTTTCCTTTTTTTTTCCTTTTTCCTTCTCATTCCAAGTTCAATTTTCCTTGTTACATGTAACTGCTATTTCCGCACTATTGTTCAAGTTTAAGTTTATTTTGCACTCCTGTTTCATGTGAACCAGCATGATGGGACTATTGTCTTGAATGTTGGTATATAAAAAACTTAAATAAATAAATAAATAAATATGTATTCCTCGCATTAAGAAAGGTGGAAGGAAGGTCAAACGATTACCAACATAGCTAAAAGTGAGGTGAAAGAGGCTATTTTAGCCAAAAGATCTTCATTCAAAAATTGGAAGAAGGATCCAACAGAAGAAAATGTAAGACAGTAATAAAACAGGCTAAGAGAGAATTTGAAAAGAAATTGGCCATAGAAACAAAAACTCACAATAAAAACTTTTTAAAATATATCTGAAGCAGAAAGTCTGCAAGGGAGTTGATTGGACCATTAGATGATCAAGAGGTTAAAGGGGCACTTAGGGAAGATAAGGCCACTGTGGAAAGATTTAATGATTTCTTCAGTGTTTATTGAAGAGGATGTTGGGGAGATACCCGTTCCGGAGACTGTTTTCAAGGGTGATGATTCAGATGAACTGAACGAAATCACGGTGAACCTGGAAGATGTGGTAAGCTAGACTTGACAAACTGAAGAGTAGTAATTACCTGGAACTGATAGCATAAACCCCGGGGTTTTGAAAGATCTAAATAATGAAATTTCAGTCCTATTTCGATTAATTGTAACCTATCATTAAAATCATCCATTGTACCTGAAGATTGGAAGATGGCCAATGTAACCCCACTATTTAAAAAGGGCTCCAGGGGTGATCTGGGAAACTATAGACCAGTGAGCCTGACTTCAGTGCTGGGAAAAATCATGGAAAGTGTTAAAGAATAAAATCACAAAACATTTTTTTGAAGGAGTGAATAAATGTGGACAAAGGTGAACCAGTAGATGTGGTGTATTTGGATTTTCAGAAGGTGTTCGACAAAGTCCCACCAGGCACTTGTGGCTTGGATTGGCCACTGTTGGAAACAGGACACTGGGCTTGATGGACCCTTGGTCTGACCCAGTATGGCAATTCTTATGTGCTTATGACAAGCCAGGAAGAAGATAGCTTACTTTCTCAACTTAATTGCTGTGAACCTTCTTTCAAGAAAAAAAGAAAGAAATCTATCACATGCACTCACTTTGATACCTGAATCTTTGAATCAAAAAATAAGGATATCTGTGCTTTGTCCAGCAAAGACAATGAGCACTGCCTTTCCAATATCTGTTTTAGACCAAGACTCACTCACCAAGTTTGTCTCCTTACTAATAAGCTCGGTGAAAACCAGACTCTCCTAGGTGAAGGCAAGTGTCTTATCCAACAAATGGGATGGGTGATTGAAAGCTACTTTTTCTGGTATCTTTTATAAAGATGATAAATGTAGATACTGGTCTGGTGTATCTAAAGCTTGTTTCTTTAACAATGGACTGACTCGAGATTTCTTTAAAACTTCTGGAACATATCCCTGACTCAAACCTTCATTGACAATAGCTGAAATCGAATTAGTCCAACTCATGGAATTTAATAAATCTAGAGAATAAGGTGGTTTTTTTTTTATGTATTCTTTATTACAGAGTTATAAACTGCATTATTGTAAAATTTTGTTCTAAGTTGTGTACAGTAAACAGCATATGTAAAGGTAATTAAAACCATAGACACAAGACTAACAAGTTTTAAATGAAAACTATACCATCTTAACACAGAGTAAATAAATCATATTGCAGCTTACTTGCAAAGGCCTCCTGAAATAAAATTGCTTTCAGCTGTTTTCTAAACATTTTAATTTTAAAAAATAGAGCAAAGTTGAATGAGAAGTGTATTCCATGATACTGGTATTCCATGATACTGCTGTCACGAAGGCCCTTTTTGTTAGATAGCACAGCCTTGAAAGGCCTTGCATTCTGTTAAGTGAACGGGGTGTTTTTAGTGTGCCCTTGGGCCTCAGCCCGACCCCAGACGGATCCAGGACCGAACCGAGGGTTGATGGCGTGATCCACCATGGCAGACGGACTTACCCTCCGCCAGGCCTGCAAGCTCCCAAGGCCAACAACAGGATGATGTTGGAAGTTGAATGGTCCTCCGACCATTCCGAGCCCTTTCGGACCTGTCACTTGGAACGGCATGGGGCAGCAGGCCTGGCCTGAGGATGAGGGCAGACGGGCCTTGACATGAAGACGTGACACTATGACGAAGGTAAGGACGTGACACCAGGGCTCTTGAAGACATGACACCAGGACTATGGAAGACATATCAGGGCTGATGCGAAGACATCATGGACCAATGGTCGATGCGACGGCATCAGGAACAAGACTGAAGTGCAGACATGACGAGGAACTTGAAATCCAAACAAGACAAGACGCAGGGCAGGAGGACATTGGCATTCTCTCAGGGCGCCCTACTCAGTCCACCCGTGGGACTGGTCGTGGACCACCCTGTCCCACTGCGCGCCCTCATAGCCTGAGAAGGCTGGCCAGGGACCACACTGGGAGCAGGACAAGTGCAGGAAGGATCCAGTCGAGGTGGGACTCAGATGATGAAGCCAATGTCATCTGAAGCACCAACACAGCTGGCAGGACGAGACTGCTCAGGACACCAGTCCACCTGCAGGCCTCTCCAACCCAGGAAAGACGTTGTCCGAGGGAGCAGGACAGACAGGACCAGAAGGCTCAGGAGCACAGACGTGATCACCAAAGAGGGCAGGATACCAGGAGACGAACACCAGGACACCTGGACGAGGACCTCGGGCATGAAGACATAACTTGACATGGCGAGATGAAACAAAGAGGAGCTCCACGAAGAAGACCTGACAGAGCTCTGGCAGGCAGGAGCCTCCAGAGTGAAGTAACTCCGATGCAAGGCGAAGACTGAAGAGACGGAGCAGCCCTTTATAGGGCTGGAACAGGAAGTCCACTCCCTAGGTGGGGCCAGCACACTTCCTGTGCCTGGCCCTTTAAATCCAGCAGGGAGGTGCAGCTGCGCACCTAGGAGGAGCAGGAAGCTGGCTGTGCAGGACTGTGGACAGCGGCCTGCACAGTGTCGACGTCAGGAGGAAGCAGGCCCGAAGATGGCAGCGGCTCCAGCCGCTACTCGAGCCCGGGGCTTGCGGCCTTGAGCCGCAAAGATGACATGGCAGCGGCTCCCAGCCGCAGGGAAGGCAGGAAAGTCCGCGGCTCCAGCCGCAGTGAAGAGGACATGCCAGGGCGGCCTCTGGGCCGCAGGAAGAACTACAATCTGCGGCTCCAACCGCGCGGCAAGGCCCGACTTCGGCGGCATCCATGCAGCATGGGTGAGTAAGTGCCTGCTTGCGGGGGGACCCGCGGGCAGGGAGCCATAACACCTTTCACCTAATTTATAGGTTTTTTTTTGTTTGTTTTTTTTTAAAGATGGAACTAGTAATTGAAGGGTAACTCTAGATGACAGGGTTCGAAAAGGTTGACTCTAAAGCAATTAAATCTGCCAAATACAAAGGCCTCAGATTTTAGCTTGAAAACAAGTACACATCTTAAATTTGATGCAATGAATCACTGGCAGTCAGTGTAGCTGCATCAATACTGGCGTTATGTGATCCTTCCTATTATCATGTAGCAGCATTCTGATGCAGCTGAATAGCCTTATTTTGAAAAAAAAATTCTTTGTTGGGAGGCCTGTAAGCAATGCATTGCCATTATCAATTGCACCTAAAATAAATGATTGAATTACAGATCTAAAATCGCTTTGGGGCAATAAATAATGTAGATGTCTCAGAGCAGAGCTTATAAAAACCATTACATAAGAGCAAATATAAGCCACAGCAATATAAGCCACACAATTATTTAAACGAGAATTATGGGAAATCCACTTGGCTTCTGTTTTTTTTTAACGTTTAATTTTAATTGATGAAATCCAGCTTTTCATTTGAACTAAAACAAAGGTATACTTGAGCTATTGTAGATAGTTCAGTATGAACTGAAAAAAATAGTTGGATGTCATCTGCATATATTTTAAAAGAGAATATTGCTCTAAAATCAGAGATAAGGGACAAAGATAAATGATCCTCTGACTCCAATATGAGTTGGATACCAATTATATGCTAATCAACAGGTTCGACACTACAGGATCTAGCTCATAAGAATTCGGAGAGTCTTTGATATATCTCTGATTTCGAGAAACCAGTGTGGCACACTCTTACTTCTATAGAATGCTTTTCCAGTGGGAACCCCACATTCAGTATACTAGCATCTTGAGGGGGAACAAGAGTTAAATCTTAGATATTTCTTCAACCAACTATGCAAGACTTTTTTTTTTCCCAAGAATTAGAACTATCCTCTTTAACATTGGATTGAAGGAAACCCAGTTCAAGTTTTTGATGAGCCTATACTTCTTGGAACTGTGCTTGTGCAATGTAATTTTGTTAGATGCCCTAAATGTCATTTGGAAAGAGCTACTTTGGGTCATCAATTTTGGTCATGCCCACATACATTGCATTCAGAAAGCTTTCAGACCTTCACTTTTTCCACATTTTATGTTACAGCCTTATTCTAAAATGGAAAATATGCATTTTTCCCTCCTCAATGTACACACAATACCCCATGATGTCAAAGTCAGGTTTGTAAAAATGTGTTCAAATTAATAAAAAAAACAAAAAAAAAAAACCTGAAATATTACATAAGTATTCAGATTCTTTGCTATGACACTCAAAAGTTGAGCTCAGGTACATCCTGTTTCCATTGGTCATTCTTGAGATAGACTCCAATCAGATTGGAGAAATAAGACCTAGATTCATCATTTTGCTATAAATTTCATGAGAATAGCTCCTGCGATCAAAAAAAAAAAAGGCATGGTTAGGGAAACTTTCCAGAGACTGCAACACTTGCTGTTTTATCACAATGCGTGTTAAATTTATTGCACTTATGATATTTTCACATTGTGTGCTGAGAACTGCTTAGACAGGCTTTTATCACATTTTGGCCTGCTACTGGTGAGAGAGACTCTTTATAAGGCTCTCATATAAGTAAAATATTTATACCACTGTAATAGGGGAAACTAGTAACTCAGGGTGAGGTTTTGGGGGCAGTTTTACATGCACAGACAGAGGTTTGAACAGCACAGTAGACAACAGTGAAGCTTTGATGTCATTTGGAGTAATGACAGGTACGCAAAGATGAGACTTGTACAATGTACTCTCGACCTAGCTTGATAGCAGCTAGGTTGAGAGTGACTCACAGGAAAGGGTCGGATAGGTTGGCACGAATACCGGAATGCAGCGTATCAGTGATAGCATTTTGTGAAATGCAGTGAATGCAGCCAATTGCGCTGTCATTCAGTGCTCTGTGACAATTTTCCTGATGACCCAGCACTATATATACTTAAGCACGTGGCGTGCCAGCCACTGTCTTTGCAGGGGTGGTCTGGGGAGGTGGTCTCTGTGGAAGCAGGCTGCACTCAGAGCTAGTCTGAGTTCAGAAATCTCTATTGAATTGCTAGTTAGTAGGGAAAAAAAGCTATTTATTCTTTATTTGGTTGCAGTGCCTGTGCCAGCTAGCCCTGTTTGTTTTTTAAGCAGTTTATTTAGGTGATCTGAGACGGTCTCTCTGTGCCAGGGAGAGAAGCTGCTAGCAGTGCCATTTTGTTTCATTCACCCTCTGGGCTAGGCTGCAAGCAAGCACCATTTGGGTGTTGTGACTGGGAGAGATATATTCAATTTTGCTAGAATCTCCATTGGAAAATATATTTCATCGATTTTCCTGCTGTGCCAACAATTCCAGCTTTTTAAAACTGAGTTTAATTCAACTCACTCAGTCTCTCTGTGCACTGGGCTTCAGTGGGTTGGCAGTTTAGCAGACTGAACTTTATTATTGGGATACTCTGTGCAGTGAAATCCCCAGTCTGCCTCTTTTGTGCTTACAAGCAAGCTGCGTGTGTGTGCACACCACACACGTTACATTAGTGCATAGCAAGGCACTGTGACAGTGGGCAGCCAGTAGGCACTAGGCAGTGACATTAAATCCATAATGTCAGGGAAAGCTAGATGTAGTCGAGTGATTGGGACTGGCAGAGGAGGCACTAGTGCCACTCCCCCATTAAAGTTAAAAAGGCACCTGTCGCAATATAAACTCTTTGGAGGGGCAGGCAGTTCCATCCAGAAAAAAATATCTGACCATGAGGCATTGCCATCGCCACCACCTGTTTCTGATCCTGTAGTTTTGGAGGTGAGGGAAAAAGAGGCTGAGTCATGCCAGACAAATGTCGACACCCAGAAGCAGCAGGGGGACAGAAGTCTCGACTAACACTTAGCGTTGACAATATAGCACAGTCATTGTTTGCTTCTGATTCAGATGAAGAATCATCTTGCGTGGGATTCTCATCAGAAACGGAAGAAGTAATAGCTGACGAAGCTTTAGGAGGATCTGTTAGTCCTGTCTTAGCCGCCACTTCAGTGCAGCAGGGGAGAGATGAAACTGAGGAGGAGGAAGAGCAGTCAGCGCAGGCACAGAGGGTGACTGAGGCCCCTGGCATTGCTTCTCAGGGTGCACCCACTAATTCAGCTCCAGTGCCACCATCTACCCGCAAGGCTTTAGAGAAGGGAGGATCACGAAAGACATCTGCGATCTGGAGCAACTTTAAAGTGACGGATGACCAGCATTTTGCTCGGTGTAATTACTGTGACAGGGATATTAGCAGAGGCAAGCAAATGGGACATCTATCCAATTTTGGCATGATTCATGTCCCTAGGTGGGATTGACTCTGTCCTCGGCTGCTGTGCCTGTTTGTCCAGGCCTTATGTCCAGTCCTAATGGCTGAACCCTTGTTGCAAAGGGAAACCTCAGTCTCTGGCAGTTCAAACTAGTAATCATTCACAGCATGGATCCTCAAATAAAACAAACAGTTTTCTTTAGTTTCAGGGCAGAGAAGAGAACTTCCTCAGTCTTGCTTATGAAGTCATGATCTGTTTGCAAATGCTTAAATCCTAACAATTTGTACCATTATACAATCTATGGGCCAACCTATTCCAGGGAGCCCTTTCCTGCTCAAAGGAACGGGAACGCTCCCATTGTTGCAGCCTATCTCTTACCACCTGTTGACCCATATTAACAACAAGAAAAGACCTCCAAGGTACTTAGACTGTAGCAAACATAACACAGTGAGACCATGCTCACAGTGAGACCCTGCTCCAGGTCGCCATGCTCTGAAGGCTCGTGCTCCACTCTAGGAGCCAACCCATTCCGGGGAGCCCTTCCCGGCTCAAAGGAAAAGGAACTCTCCCCAGGTGTAGCCAGCCTGTATCTACCCTCTGACCCATGTTGAACCGCTGTTTACATGGTAACCTCCTCCGCCTCGGCCTTGAAAATTCTCTTTTGTATATCTGCTAACTCTACCAGATTTTAAAAGACCAGCAAGAGCTCACTAGTCGCCAACGGAAACACCCCACTCTAGGGGTGAACCCATTCTAGGGAACCCTTTCCTGCACAAAGAAAAGGGAACGCTCCCTGGGTGTAGCCAGCCTGAATCTACCCTCTGCCTCTGTGCCTTGCTGCCTTAACACCAGATGACTCACTCAACCTTGTGGTGGTCTGGCCACTATCATGGTTGCTCAGTGTGTTGATGCTAGTCTTTCTGCTTGCTATGTTCCTCCTTCATCATGCTGTAGGATGTCTATGCCACTTGTCTTGCCCCTTTGCATGTTGTGCTGCCTTCGAGGGTTCATGCATCTCTTATCGGTGCTCTCTTTTGAAGCTGTGGTGTGTTTTTGACACTCTCGCTGCTGCTTTGTGCCTCTATTAAAGCACTCTTCTTGCCACTCCTGGTACCCTTTGCCCCTTTAAAGTACCTTAGGCTATTCATGCCACTTTGGTGCCACTTTGCCACAGTCTAAGTACCTTGGAGCTGTTTTGTTGTTCTAATGATTGCTCCGCAGAAGTTTCATCAAAATTGATGATAAAACCCCAATTCTGCAGCCAAAAATAGGCTGCAAATTGGAACCGGAAAACAAATGCACGTATCAACGTATCTGGATGCCATTGAACGAATGCAACGTATCTGGGCCCTGACGAATATGTATCCCGAATCCAACGAATACTTTCTGGCTGCACATCCCTAGTCTACTGTGCTGTTCATACCTCTGTCTGCATGTAAAACTGCCCCCAAAAACCTAGGCCGCCACCACAAATCTTACCTCAAGTTCAGAATGGCCCCTCTTAAAGTGGTATAGAAAGTTGACTAATATATGTGGGTCTCCAGAAGCGCGCTCGCTCTGTCCCCCTCTCCCCGCCCGAAACAGGATTTGCAATTATTTATCGCAAATCCCGTTTTGGGCATAACTCCAGGGAAAAAAAGTGTAGTTATTTCCAGCATTAACTCGTGCGATAGCAGGCATTACGATATCACACTCAACGTTAAGCACCCCTCATTTTCATAAGCTTCACCCAAACTCCTCCCTATTACCTATATTTTTAAAATTTGCATACACATCTCGCGATAACACAATTTGATGTTGGAAATTCAATTGAGTGGACATGATTTGGAAAGGTTCACACCTGTCTATATAAGGTCCCACAGTTGACAGAGCAAAATCAAATCCATGAAGTCAAAGGAATTGTCTGTAGGTCTCTGGGATGGGATCGTATCAAGGCATAGATCTGGGGAAAGGTACAAAATAATTGCTGCTGCAGCATTGAAGATCCTGAAGAACACAGTGGCCTCCATCATTCTTAAATGGAAGAAGTTCAGAACCACCAGGACTCTTCCTACAGCTGTCTGCCTGCTCAATTTGAGCAATCAGAGGAGAAGGACCTTGGTCAGGGAGATAACAAAGAACCCGATGGTAATTCTGATAGAGCTCCAGAGTTCCTCTGTGGAGATGGGATAACCATCTCTTCGGCACGCCAACAATCAGGCCCTTATGGTAGAGGGACCAGATGGAAGTCATTCCTCAGTAAAAAGCACATGACACCCCACTTGGAGTTTGCCAAAAGGTATGTACAGGACTCTCAGAGCATGAGGGAAAAAAAGGATTTTCCCATGAATAAGCAGGCTAAATTAGCCTTGTTGTCCGGGAACATCCTCTAGAATGATGGAGCTCCTCTGTGTGCCAGCCTACGTGTCTTCCCCCTGTGGTTCCCAGTTTGCCTCAGTCTAGCTTTCTCTGTGGTGCAGGTTGCACGTGGAGCTCCTCAGTAAGTGTTGCCAGTGTTAAGAAAAGAATATACTTGTAGCTTGTTTGCTGTGGATACAGCAGGGCAGCAGTTCCTAGACTGCCTGGCTTTAAATTCTGCCAGTGCGGCAAGATTGTCAGCAACAGATGGCCATGTGCTCTGCTTACCTCTGTTTGGGACCAGACCATGAACCATCCAACTGCAGGGACTGCGGCCTCATGTCCCCGAGGACAAGGAAGCAGAGGCTGGTGGAGAGAGGCAGCCTCTGCCTCGTATGCTCCAGAACCAGCTCATGGATCTACACGATCCTCCCCGGGGCCCAGTCGGGAACCCCTGAAGGTGAGAGGGAAGAGGGCTGCCTCGGTAGGGGCCCCGCTAAAGCGTGCCCAGGCCGCATCGATGCACAGAGCGTCCGAAGATCCGTGAGAAGTCAGACTCGGGAACGGGTCCGGCGACGTAATGTAACCCATATGGGTTACATTTAAAAAAATAATTAAATTCCCTGGATCTCAGGCTGGGAGGTTGGTGCAGGGGGAAAGGTGAGAAAGAGTCCTGGCGCGTGACCAGGGAAAGCAAAGGAGGGAAAAGAAATTTTAAAAAAGAAAAGTTCTAAAAAGGGGGAATAAAAGGGTCAAGTTTAGGGGTGTCTGAATGAAGGTTCTGTGTGCATGTGGCTGTCGCAGGGTCACTGAGCTTGGGACGGCTGCTGTCAGCATTCCAAGTGTGACAATTTAAACAGGGAGTTGGTGGGCAGCCTTGAGAGAGAGAGAGAGGTCGTGTATGGGAAGATCCTTTCTGTCAAAGGCATTTTTGTGAGTTTTTTTTTTTTTTATGACAGTTTGAGAATGTGGGGATGTGAGAGTTTTAGTTAACTTAGCCCCGCGGGAGTTTGGCTCTAGCGTGTGGATGTGATAGGGACTCCTTTTCTTTAAAAAAAAAAAAAAAAAAAAATACATTTTATTGAAGTTTGTTAGTTTTTAAACTGACAGCGGTCTAGTTAATGTAACGTGACTTCCTCTCTGAAGCCGGTTGAACTTAAACCTGGCTGATAGGAAGACAGAGCCACTGTTAAGCTGCTGTTTACCGCCTGAATTTAAAGGAGCCCTTTAGGAGTCTGAGCATCCTATATTGATTTCAAGGGAATTTCTTAAGCTTTAAGAAATATTGTAAAAGCTGAGGCACAGGTTAAAAATTGGCCAGTTCTGAGCGGTAGACCGAGGGCCATATTTATTGCCTAAGTGCCTATAACTAAAGCTTTGAATTATTACCTTCCAAAGAGGTTCAGTATATGTGCCCAAGTAAACTATGCTGATGCATAAAGACCCCCGATAATCTATTTACACTTTTTAGAGACTGTCTGGTTAAGGGTTTAGTAAGAGGGCTTATTCATTTATTTGTATTAGTTAGGTAGGGTTTAAGTAAAAAAAAAAAATAAAAAATAGAGCAGATAGTTTTTTTTTTAATTAGTTTTTTTTTTTTTAGATAGGTAGTAGGTGCCTGAGGAAGACCTGCAGTGGAGAAAACTGGAGTCTTTTTGAAAAGAAGAAGAAGCGAAATCTGAAAGAAAGGGCCCCACTGGTGTTCAATTGGTGAGCTCACTAAAACAGACAAAATAATTTTTGTAGGAAAAGGAGAACAGACCAGAAAGAGTGTTAGAGGTTATGTAGAAAGACTGAGAAATTTATGAAAGGAAAGAAATATTTTAAAAAAAAAACTAAAAAAAAGAGATGGAACAAGAAAAAAATTTACTTACCTGATGTTTTCATCGAATCTACAAGGAATTTAAAGAACCTATTTTTAGAAACAAAATTATAATAAAAAGGAAGGATACATAAGTTAAAGGATAGAGAAAGTGAATTTTGTATTTATATTTATCTGACATGTTGACTGGACTTGGGATATTTTCAGAATGTTATGTAACAAACAAAAAAAAAAAAAGATGAAGTTATTTGCTCTAATTCTACCAGTTCAAGTCAGAGTGTTTTCTCCCTAGTGTACGTTTACTTAGTGATCAAAAAGAAGTGTGAAGTGTAAAATTTCAACTTTTTGTTTCTAATTTCTTTATTCTTGTAAACCTTTAGCCCCACTGCTAACAAACACCCCTTATATTAGAAGGCCAGGTTAGCGACTACTCTAGCAGGGACTTGAGGTTTGAGTATTCCCAGGGGGCGGGGCTTACAGTAAGTACGTCGACGTAGCCGCCAGACACTATGCTAGACGTCATGCCGATGCACATGCGTCTAAGAGGAAGAAACACAATGCAGCTTTGGGGGGTCGGAGAGCCTTGACTGACACACAGAATCTACGCCATAGACCATGCATCCAGGAATGGTTCATCAAAGGCCCTAAAGCCTATAGTCCATAGACTCCCACATGCCTCACCAACAGAAGAGGGACTCATTTGACGGCGACACAGCCACCAGTGATATAGGGAGACTCTGTGCCGGACCTAGAGCTTGGCTCCTCAGATGTGCAACCGGTATCCGTGCATGGATCATCAGAGTCATCTCACTTATCATGGATCTTCTCGGACCTGTCGGCAAGCGGGAGGGGTCATACCTCGAAGAGACACAAGCCAGGCCCCAGGGTGGAGCGCACAACAGCCTGACCCAGAGGTCCAGACTCCGATATTCTGCTAGCGGCAGTGACCCTCAGAGGAAGGGGTCAACAACCAGAGCCACAGGGGATGCTAGCCTCCCAGGCTATGATACATATCTCAAATCCTAGCCCAGTTCTTGTCCTTGGTGGAAGAAAATGGGATAATAAAATGTTTTTTCATGATTTTCAATTAGAATAAAAAGTTAATAATGGAGGTTTTTTAAGACCTGTGATTGATCTACCTATTTATATACTTACATGTTCCATAGAGAAGTTGCATATAGCTTCTGAGGTCTCTTTCCTCCTTTGGCCAATTATTCTTTAATACCTGTTGGTATAATTGAACTTTTGGTTTCAGTAATTTGTGTAAGCTTTTTGTGATTTTTTTTTTTTTTTTTTGTCCTTTTGTCTTGTGCTTTCATTACCTGTCAGTTTTTTTGAGCTGCTAAGATCCAGCAGCATCAGTCTTACATGGCCCATTATCTTTATGAATGTCTTCAATCTCTGAAACTACACATAGGGACCTTGGCCCCAGGAGAAAATCCACCGCCACAGCTGCATGAGATGGAAGAAGGGCTGTACCACTTGCTCGGTTTCATCTATGAAGCTTTTGATACCTCAGCCAGGATCACTGTGGGAGCCATTGTGGCAAGGTGGCTGCGGGCAAGCTCAATCCAGGAAGATGTCCACGAAAAGCTTGCTGATCTTCCCTGCTTCCCAGACAATTTGTTCGGCGATAAACTGAAAGACAGTGCTGCAGCTGAAAGAGCAAAGCATGGCAGTCCAGTCCCTGAACTCCCCGAGAGACAGAGTGTCGTCGAGGAGATATTACCATACCTCCTGGAGGTTGCGCATGCACTAGAGAAGGGGGTTAGAGCATTTCCCACCTTTCATCAGCCTGCGTACCAGCCCCCAAGGAGAGCACAGCTGCCGAACCAGAATTGACAGCGCAGCACGTGCCCCCCCTTGGGGACCCGCGGACCCTAACAACCAGAAGGAACAGTCAGGGTTTTAACAATGCCCCGTTTCTCCTTGCTGCTAGTGGTAGGAGGCAGAATATCCCACTTCTCCCATTCTTGGGAGAGGATTACCACTGACTGCTGGGTGCTCCGAATTGTCAAGGAAGGATACACTTTGAATTTCAGCAACACACCAGCGCTTCCGCAGCCCTACAACCGAGAAGGAGTGGGGCACGTGACGAGAGGGTCCTGGAGGAGGAGGTGGCCAGGCTGCTTCAACAGAAATGCATCCACCTGTCACCCAGAGGCAACAGGGTGTTGCGACCGTTGCTGCCTGACATCTCCACTATGCCCACCTTACCTCTTGGCGACCTCCTCTTTGCCTATTGGAGGTTTGGCTGCCGCGGTGTCATCTTGCCGTTCTCCTCCAACATCCCCGGACCGGCTGGACGCTGCACACCACCGTGTTTCCCAGCAGCCTAACGGCACGCGTGGCACGGCCCCAACTAAAGTACCAGCAGTGGCGCGAACCTCAGGGGTCTCCCCCTGAGGTGACGTCATCCTCTCCGGATATTTAAGGTCTCAGTAATCGCGAATGAATCGAGTTAGCAAGGGCTTTCCTCCAGGTATCGGCGGATGGGATTCGCTCTCCGCATACCTTGCTACTCTGCCTCCTTGGACTTACCAGGGGTAACCACTCCTCAGGGGCCTCACTTTCCTTTTGCTTTTCAGATTGCAGTCTGGAACCGTTACTCGCTCCTCGAGGGCCCACGTTCCCGGACCTGCTACTGAATATCACTTCTGCCAGGAAGTCATCGCTGTCTACAACACCAGTGAGTTACCATAGAGCGTTCCCTGGAACCAGCTCAGTTATCCAGGATCGCTGTCCAGTATCTGAGGGCTAGGGCCAGCCAGGCACTTCCAGCTCACTACTGCCACCTCTGGTGGTTCCATATACTGTTTTAATAAAAGAACTAGTGTGTGTCTGTCTCCATACTCTGAGCCTGACCGGTGGTCCCTCTTGGGATCTTCCCCCAGGGGCGTGGTCATCTGCCACCGGCCCAAGGATCCACCCACAACTACCACGAGCACTAACTCAGGGCTTCTACTCCCCATACTTCCTCATTCCCAAGAAGTTGGGGAGCCTCTGCCCCATCTTGGACCCGAGGGTGCTGAACAGGTTCGTCTGCAGGGAACAATTCAAGATGACCATCCTTCCTTTCTTGCAGCCCAGCGACTGGATGAGTGTGCTAGATCTGAAAGACGCGTATGCCCGTGTTCCTATTTACAATGCCTGTTGTCAGTTTTTCTGCTTCCAAGTCTGGGAACAACATGTTCAATACAAGGTGCTCCCTTTTGGACTGTCCTCCTCCCCCAGGATTTTCACCAAATGCCTGGCAGTGGTGGCTGCCCACCTCAGGAGGCAGGGAGAACAGCTATTCCCCCACCTCGACAACTGGCTGGTGGTAGACCCGAGCCAGTCCACCCTAAAACGCAACCTGCAGATCACTACTGACTGTATGGGGGACTTGGGCTTACTGATGAACTACGAGAAATTGCAGCCAACACATAAGAACATAAGAAATTGTCATGCTGGGTCAGACCAAAGATCCAACAGAGGCCAAACCAGGCCACAAGAACCTGGCAAGTACCCAAACACCAAGAAGATCGCATGCTACTGATGCAATTAATAGCAGTGGCTATTCCCTAAGTAAACTTGATTAATAGCCTTTAATGGACTTCTGCAAGAACTTATCCATACCTTTTTTGAACCCAGCTACACCAACTGCACTAACCACATCCACAGGTTCTGCAGTTCATCGGAGCAATTATCAACACAAGAATTGGCAGGGCCAACCTACTGGACCCCAGGACACGCACCACAAGGACTCTGGCTACCACCCAGGAAAAAGATCTAGGCATCATAGTGGATAATACTTTGAAATCGTCGGCTCAGTAGATTTAATAGTAGATAGTGGGAGACTTTGTTGCATACTGAGGAAACATCTAAAAATATACCTGTTGCTGACCACTTTGCATCCATTTCCTGCAGTAGAAAATCAGCCAAAAAGACCAACAGGGTCTCTCTGCTATGACCACTTTGGAAACCACTCTGATGCGTTCTGAGCACATTGTTCTTATAAAAAAAAAAAAAAAAGGTTAATTTGTTTCAAAACAAGCTTTCCTAAAACCTTACCCAGAACTGGTAAGTTAGAGATTGGTTGAAAATTTGACCAAGCATCAAAAGGATGCTGTCCGTTTCAAAGCTGGGCAAACAGTAGCCTTTAAGCTATGGGGAAAAGTAGCCTCCTGACAGGAATGGTTCGCAATGCCAACATTAACATCCAATAACCAGTCCTTTCCAGCTGACAGTACCTCGGCCGGGCACAGATCAAGAGCACAGGAGGACTTTTGTAGAGCATGCAGACCATTCTCAACTTCCATAGAAGATACTGTGTAGTATCAAAAACATGCCACCTTGCCAGATTTAGTATCTCAGAGTCCGAATGAACTCTGTCTTTTGCAAAGTAGTATTTGCCGATTACTGTGTAAATAAAATTAACTGGCAGTCAGAGGTTTTGTTCACCTGTTTCAGATGGTGATTTAGTTAAAATAACTTCAAATAGACTGTTTGCAATATTTTGTTTGTTCTTTAAGTACCAGTCCCTTGTAGCATTCTCTGTAGTTTTTATTTTCTGCACCACAGATAAAACAGGAACAGACACAATACATGTAAAGATAGCGGATACATGTTGTCTAGTTTTAAGAATAATTTCAGTTCAAATAAGGGTGTCAGCAAGCCGGAAACCAAGTGTACGAGAGCACTTTCTCAAACTTCAGTGAAGATCAGGTGATCCAACTAAAGGGCGTCATTCTGCGTTGTCAGATAAGTCCCCCTGATGCAGGAAATCCCAAACGCCAGCTGACTTCGGGGTTTGGTTTTGTTTTTTCTGCTTTCCTGTTGATTTTTCTGAACGTCATGCTTTATTTTACATGCAGACTTATTTTTTATACCTTATTTTATAAAGTAAAGACTTCTTTTCTTTTGATCGAGAGGTCCGGGCTGCCACCTTTTTGAGGTGGTCTTATACTTGTTTCCTGCCTTGCTGGCACCCTTATTTGCACTGAAATTATTCTTAAACTAGAAAACACGTGCCCGCTGTCTTTACACGTGTTGTCTTTGTTTCCGTTTTATCTGTTTGTGCCTGATGTTTCTGCAGACAGGACTAATTGGGGATTTGTTTTTCTTAGAAAATAAAACTACGCCATTTGCGCTCAGCTTTGACACACGATTTTTCTTCTCTAGATTTAAACTGGGGTCAAACCATGGTACTGAGCCATTTAGCCTTTTAAGCCTTCCAGCCTTTTGGGTATTCCCACAACTGATATCATGGTAAAAGAGGAGAAGTTATTCATTGTAACACAAGAGGCACTTGAATAATTTATTCACATCTGCAAGCATCCCTTCCAATTAAGGAGGAAATTTCTCTTGAACATTTTTACTTCTGTTCAAAAGCCTCTGCAAATGTGTTTGCAGAACTGGAATTCATATGCCTGTCCAAAAGGTAAGAGATGGACTTGAAGATTGAAAATCACCGGGGAGGCCTACAGATCCCTTCCTGGGAACACTCCACTTCCATCTCAGAACAAAGGGCTGGTCTTAATTGGAGGAAACCATTATGGTGCCTGGTAGCAAGGACACACATTTAGTGTGAGACCCAATGGGCGCTCTTTACTACTTTCTAGGTGCTAAAATAGGCTTTACTACTTAATCACTTCTCAGCTTTTTTTCAAGTTTATTTGCTATAACTCTCTATTAACACTCGCCTGCAGTTACTGAAGGAGTAGCAAGTAGAGAGTGCCTACTAAACCATCAATGCCCTGTAAAGTTGGGTTACTGTGAATAAAATCAGTGATAGCTTTCTACCTCTGAGCAAAGTGTTTTAATTAACTGTGGTCTGCTTGTGACAAAACCTTGGAGGTGAGTAATGCAATTATCTGGAGATATTTGACCTGTGTCCTTTTGTTTTCTCCTGCTGAATGTGATATTTAGGCTGACTTGGGGTGGGAATTTGGGCTCTGTTCCAGGGATATTTATGCCTGTGAACAGTATTGTGCATGCTTATGAACTGGGCAGAACCCAGACCCATGTCATTCAAAACCTGTCTGGTAATGGTATACTACGGTAGCTAGATAAGTTTACTTATTTTTTTGGAGTGTCTGTACATTTTTAGTGTCTGAGCTCTCAGTATGTAAGTATCCCTCTATTCATTCTGCCACGAGACTGTTGGAACATTTTTACACTGTCCTTGGTTCACAGCCTATTTTAGGTGTGTTACTATGCTGCTGCCAGCTCTCACAACTGCTTATTTAAAAAGCTGCCAACTGTTCTCGCTTGCAAAGTAGCACGTGGATTTCTAAAGTAATTGGTTACAGTAACTTGTAATCTGACTTCTAAGTAAGGGGGATCCTGTTTTGTGAAACAGGGAAAGTGGGGGCAAGGAGTTGTTTCCTGACAGGGAAGATAACACTTCTGGGCCCTCCTGGTGTATGGATAACAGGCACTGGACATTTGGACACCAATTGCACATGCAGCATAGCAGGAGGCGCTCAAAAGAATAAACCTTCACTGTAAGTAAGCTTCGCGTGTAGTACATTCAACAGGTGATAAAACTGTACCATCCATTCAAATATCCAACGCAACTCCAAAAACTTTACTGCCAACAGAGGGGGAAATATTAGGATTAGACTTTTCTAATAACTTCTATGTCAGACTGCTTCAAAGTCCAGTTGTTTTGGTTGGGGGAGGGGTGGAGAGAGGGGTCACCACTGATAAGTGCTGTGACTCATCTGCCAGATTCTCCCCCCCCCAATACATAGAGCTCCTGGTTCATATGATCATTGCGCTGCGGGTACAGGCCAGACTCCTCTCTCCCCTCTCACTGTGTACTGGATAGGTACTTCTGGGCGCATGACCTGGGTTAATTGCATTCTCCTTCCACTTCTGACACGGCGGTGCGCTTCGTGGGATTCCCAGAGGCTTCTAAAAATTCTTCTAGTAGCAGTGAGGAGTTCTCTGCCTCATTTTTCTCCTCGAAACGAGAATTCCTCTCCCTCAGGGAGCAGAGCTCCTGCTTTCGCTTTCACCCTGCAAACTCCCCAGCCATGATCTCTCTAGGAAATTACTATATCCCTTCCTAGGAACGCTCCACTTCATCTTGGATCAAAAAGGAGAAACCATTGTATTCCTTGGTACTAAGGACACACGTTTAGTGGGGTACCCAATGAGGTCACGCCACAGTTTTCTAGGAGCTAAAGTAACCTTTCAGGCTTCTTGGCTGTAATTTCCCATCTCTGCATATCAGGAAGTTGTGGTGATTTTGCCAAGCCTGAATGTCCACAGGGCTGCCTTATGGTCTATTTATAAAAAATAAATAAATGCTTTTGACACTAAAGTTTGGGTCCAGTATAACTGAACTGAGTGTTTATAAAGCATGGTGGTAGACAATGTAAAAGAATTTAACTGTTTGTGGCATCTTTATAATACTGGCTACTTGCTTGCCATGTTTGTTTGTTTTATTTATTTAAAGGCTTTTATATACCGAAGATCATGTACTGGTACATATTGCTTTGGTTTACAGAGAACCAAAAATTGGAAATTACAGCAAACAAAATGAATGAATACATTGAACATGGGATACATAATAAGGATTGAAGAGAACCTCAAGAAAGGCAAAACATCCAAACATAAGAACAAGCCTAGTATCAACTCAAACACAGAGTATAAAGAGAATCATCTGGAACACATAGATATTTGGGCCTTTGCCACAGACATTCTAACCTGCGACCTTAGATCTGGGGGTGATCTAGTCCAATGAAGTAATAAGAGCATAAATACGGATAACAGTCAATGCTGTAGTATTGGATAGTAAAGACTTTAAGTGAAGGCTCTTGTGAAGAGCCAAGTCTTCAGCTTTTTCTTGAACGTTCGCAGACTGGGTTCTAGGTGAAGTTCTGGGGGGAGAGTGTTCCAGTGCATGGGGCCGGCTATCGAGAAGGCACGTTTCTTTAGTGATGACTTTGCAGGGGGGGGGGGGGGTACATACAGGGTACCTAGGTACATTGTTCTAATTGGTCTGGATGCTGAGCAATGTCAAAGAGGGCAATTTAATTTGAGTGAGGTTTGGGAGTGAATAGATTTGTGGATCATGGTTAGCACTTTATACAGAATTCTAAATTTAATGGGGAGCCAATGTAAGTTCATAAGAATAGAAGTGATGTGTTCTCCTCTGCTGGTGTTGGTTAAGATCCTGGCTGCGGAATTCTGTAGCATTTGAAGTGGTTTGGTAGTGATAGCTGGAAGGCCGATTAGAAGGGAATTGCAGTAATCTATTTTTGAAAATAAGATAGCTTGGAGAACTGTTCGGAAATCCTGAAGATGAAGGAGAGGTTTCACATTTTTTTAAAATATGTAGTTTATGAAAACATTTTTTTTAAATTCAGCTGGTTGTCTATAGTTACTCCGAGGTCTCTTAGAACTTAGCTGCACAGAAACAGAAGTTTGCAGGTAATGGCTTTTCTGCTAGGCTAACCTGATATATGATTTAGCTTTTGGGAATTAACTCCCTTCATCAGGCTTGTCCAGTATAAAGGAATTGCTTACAAACAGAAGATCTTGCATGCTCATCGACCAGTTTACATGCAAGTGCCAATAAACTTGTCCTAACTACAAAGTCTGTAATAATCGAAATAGCGACTAATGCTAGTGTGGCTGATGCCAAAACCTCCAGCATCCAGAGTCTCCATGACCTTTCCAGATGGTACCCCATGGCCACCAAGCCATGGCATTGACCTCGTCTGCATGAGGCAGGCATAGCCTGCAGACATCCTGCTGTGTGAACGCCTGTGTTTGCACTAGGACTGCTAGATATTACTGTACTTGCAGCCTGCCAGTCAGAGCCAGCTGCCTGCTAGACAGACCTGGCCACATGGTTGCTTGCCTGTGCTTCTGCTAGGATTTCTAACACTTCATGCAATCCAGTGTGGCCCCCGTGTGCTGCGAAAAGGATTGCAGAGTGTAATGTGCAGAGAACGTAGGGTGGTTAAGGTGATTTCCCCCTATGGGAAGTACTAGAGAGGACAAAGGAGCAGGGGAGGTTCCAGCTAACAAAAGGTTATCTGGTCAAGGGGTGGTCCTCCATTTCTTGACAGACTGGTTCAGCCCCATAGGGCTGGGTTTTGGAAAGAGTCTATTACCCTGCTTAGAGAGAGAGGGTGGGGGCTCCCCCAGAGTCACCAGGGGAAGGCAGCAGCTGGGACCCTCCCCCCAGTGTGCCAGGGAATAGAGGAGAGAGTTGGCAGAGATGCTCCAATAGCGTCTCAGCGAGCCTGAGCGAAACAACTGGAAATTGGATTTAAGAGTTGAAGGGTGAAGGGACCAGCCAGGACCCGAAAAGGAAAAACCTGTGCCCAGTTGGATCCTGGAAACGGGGTTGAAAGTTTCCAGTTTCCTCCTGCAACAAGGGGAAGTGAGTAGTTTGAAGCCATCTGAGATCTAAAGTGAGTGCATTAACATTTATATGGGTTTGAGAAGAGATTTTTAAAATGTGGTCTAGTACAGGCTGAAGAGCAATGTGTGTACATATAGACTGTAACTATTTATTTAACAACTTTTAATATACCGACGTTCGTATGGCACATCACGCCGGTTTACAATTAACTCAAATAAAAGAGGAATTACAATGAACAGGGAGCAGGTATCCGACTTAATATCGCCACGATATTAAGTCGGAGGAACCAAAAAAAAAAGGAACAGAGGCAGTATTTTCTGCTTTCCTGTAATTTTTTTTGGGCTGCTCAAAAATTAACGCCTGCTCTAGTCAGGTGATACATTTTGTGGGTTAAAATGTGCGCCTTGGGGGCACTTTTTTTTTTTTTTTTAAATCAGGGGAAAATAGGTAATAGCCTCATCCACATGAATTTACACGTGGTGAGTGCTATTACCTATGGGCTCGATGGGATGCGCGTTTTGGATGCGCTGACTCCTGTTTTGCATTGGAGGTTATGGACACCTGTTGAGCTGGGTGCTGTGGCCAGCACATGGTATTGCATCAACCTCTCTGTCTACGGGGGCCCATGTGACAGGCCTTTCTCTTCTGGGGCCTGCCCGGGCATTTCACTGCAGCATCCAGTGGTTATTTGGTGTTAGTTTAGAAACCCAGCAATTCCTGTAGAATTTCAGAGTCTCTGGGTCAAACCTGGAGAGTTCCCTGTAAGGTTCAGGTTTCACAGAGTTGTAACAGATTTAACTTTTACTGAAGTAGTAGAACAAAACTTGGTATTCATGGTTGACATACTTGAATGGGACATTGGAAAGTGAACTCTGTTTGGACTGAGTAAGTTAAGCATATAATCTTCTACTGTGAAATGGCTTAGTTGCCCTTAGAAGCAATTGTCAGCTCAGTGTGAGAATGCAACCAATCCTTGCCAGGGCTACCTCCTCCTGTGTCGCCACAGTAGTTGCTTTATGGAAAGCTGAATTCTCTGGCAGGTGGGGGATGGGTACTTAAGCAATCCTGCATCTTGCTTTTCTCCTTAAATCCAGGAATATTTGCAACTGCAGATATAATTAAGATACTCTTGAGGCTCTGGTTCTTTTGGATGCTGGTCTGCAACTCATCAGGAGGACAGGAGACTACTAGAGTTTGCTGCAAAATGCTTTATTTCTTAAAGGGCCCTCACCCATTTTGTCAGTGCATAAGTATTTATGATTTGCATGAGTCCTTTTTTATTTTGTTTGAAAGACTAACTGTGCTACATCCAATGATTCCTTCACTGTTTATAAAATGCATGTAATTGCAGTTATATGATCCTTTACAAGATAGCCACAGCATGGATTGCTGTCAACCATGTTCAAAATAGTAACCATCTCTGAGCAGTGGCTTGGACAAGAGGTGTGCATTTTTTACAGCATGGGAGCTGACCAGTCAAAAGAGAGCTTGGCACTCTTTCCCCAGTGGACTCAGTACTGCTTTGGTGTTGAAGTGCACACACAGCCAACTTTCTGATCTCTTTTGGCAGTTGTGTCCCAGGCAGACGCACCTAACAATTTAAAAGACCTTGAACTAATTAATTACCGTTCAATAGCCAGCAGCGATCAAATTCCATTGTGAAGAAATCATCAGCTGTGTAAAAGGATAGCCATATCCTTTTACAAAGCTGATGCATGAATTATTTCAGGTGTGGGTGGGGTGCATGCAATAGCTATGTGGCTGGATTTCTTTTCCTGTTCTGTTCCTGTATCAATCACTTTGTGCGCTATGCTTATATGGACTTTCTCTTATGTTAAGGGCCTCACTTCCTTGTTCTATGCATTATTCATGCACGCCAGTCACTTGACTGGACTGGGAATCTGGTGTCCTTCAGGCCTGGTGTAAAAGGAGCTCTGGTGAGGGGCAGGAAGGGGCACAGATGGATGTCAGATGAAGTCTGTGTTTGGAATTTTGCCACTGTGAGATTTAACTTCCTATTGCGTCTGAGAGAAACTCAAGACCACGGCCTGCAGATACTCTGCAACTTAATAGCTGTGGAATCAAAAGTTAAAGCATTCATCTTCCCTCAAATAACTCTCCCTTTTTTTTTGTTTTTAAAAGAGAAGGTATATAATAATCCAGAAAGGGCAAATACTTTTTTTTTTTTTTTTTAACACTGCATTGCAGCTGTGATCCAACTAGTTTGTTTACAGACCACCAGGAGTGAGATGTGTCAAGTAGCTGGCAGAAGCATTGCCTCCAGCATACTGTGGAGTTAACTGGGTCACGTCATAAATAAAATACCCAGGTAGGGTTGCCACTCGCATTAAAAATTACCCTTTTATTCTCATTTTCTGGTAATCGCTAGTCGTCCCTCTGTCTGTTTTTTGTTTTTTTTTAATAAACTTTTTTATTTTCAATTTAAGAAGAGCAGTTTGGAAGGAGAGAGCGAGAGTTCCTGCTATTCCCTGGCTCCCCCCCCCCCCCCCCTTTGCCCAAAGTTATTTTGAAAGTGAATGGACCTCTTTGCCAATTGAAGTTTTTCATTATGCTAATTCAGGTATGTTTTATATTAAGATTCTTACTAATTTAACATAATCATTTTATTAGCACCTCACTGCTAGAGAACTTTCCCTCTGGTAAATCAAGCTATTTGCAAGGTTAGGAGTAGAGTGCTGCCATGCCACAGTGCAGTTCCCTAGTTCCACTGTTTTGAAATAGTTTTTGTTTAGACTTATATTGCTAATCGTTAAACTCCTTTAAATCTTGTGACATTGAAGGTAATTTTTAAAAGGATTTACTCGTGTAAATGGATTTTTGATAATTGCTATTTTTATGCATTTAATGCCTTTGAAATTTCACTGAATTTTCAAAGGGTTTTAGGAACATAAACAGACTTTTGAAAATTGCTATGATATGAGGTACTTTTTTGCACGTAACTCTTAAATTCACCCAAGGCAGTGCATCTCTGGCTTAGAATACTATAAAACTTTGCACCCAAGAGTGATGATGTTGATAACAGGTATTGAACACTAGGATTCTTTCTAGTCTTTTCTGGCAATCTTGTGACTTTTTTCTCCTCCTAAATTCCAATTTTCCTCACTCCAGGTGATGTTCCATGAACTCACAGAGGTACATATTAGCCTGAGGGCTAGAGGGGGCACCTCTTACCAGGTAGGTGCTACCTCCTGCATGCTTTCCTTCCCTTCCTGGACTTGAGTGCACTGTCTCTGCAGTTTAGCCAGGCTGTTCTCATTGGATAGGGAATCTAAATTTGGATTCCTGTGCCACTGATCTGCATCATGAAGGCAATTGAATCTCTGGTTTTCCTGTACTCCAAATAGATGTTTACATAAACCTTAAAGAATATGCATTATAAACTGAAGCTGCATGCATCTTTTTAAAATGGGAGTATTTGCAAGCTCCCCCATACCCATCTTTTTCTTCCTCTCATCCTGCAGATTAGTCCATAGATGTGGGATTTTTCCCCTGGCTAGAAGATGGAGGGCAGAGACAAAATAGCCAAGATATGACTTCATGTTCCATAAAAGGGTTTGGTTGCCTCCATCACATGTGTAGCCGATTTGACTGGTTGTTTCCCATGGGACTTTGAAGTCTGAATCCCTACATCAAAGATTCAAGCCCTGGAGGGGGATACTCAGGGGCTTGTTCCTATAGTGGTTTTCAGCAGCAGCTGTTGCATACTGGCCTTCCAGGAATACAGGCAAAGAGCCCTGACTGTCCTAGTAGAGGCAGACACCCAGGAGAACAAGCAAAGAGTCCTGGATGTCCTGGTGGAAGCAGACTCCTAGGAAAATAGGCAAAGTGTACTAAAAGGCCCGGTAACTGTAGATTTCCAGGTTAACCCAGCTAAGGGTTACATATATATTGAGCATGGGATGGGATTAGCTGGGTTTTTATCCCAAGGGCGCACAAACTAATTTAATTTATCTTCAAGGGCTTCTCCGGCTAGCAAATTCCATCCCATGCTTAACTCTTAATACCTGAGGGGATCCTTCTTATGGGGGTTAGCTCTCGCTTGTGGCCCAGATTATGTTATGATGCTCCCAGTGTGTGGAATACTGTAAGCGCTTCTCATGAAGTGAGAGGCTTTAATGAATAGATAGAATTATGGTCTTGGTGTTTAAAATAAGAGCTTACTGATTGGTAATATTAAAATCCATTGTCCAAAAGTGCAAATGTACACATAAATGAAGGTATATGTATGATTTTCTTTGTAGGTAGATGTCCTTTAATCAAATCTCTGGGTAGATCCCATGGTGATAGTTAATGTGCAAACTTTCCCAGTGGCTATCCGGGAATCTTAGTGGAGGGGTGATCAGTTAGGAAAATAGACGCTGGTAAAATTGAGCATCGGTTCTCCTTTAACCAGACCAGCCCACACATTAAAAAAAATTTTTTTTTTTGTTTTTGGTTCTTCTGACTTAATATTGCTAGGATATTGTCAGAGGGTGTACAGAAATGGAGTCTTTTCTGTACACTTCTCCGGGCTGGCGGATTGGCCACACATTTTACTTTCTGAATCTCAAGTGACTGACTAATAGCCTCATCAACATGCATTTGCGTGTGATGAGCGCTATTAGTTTTCATGGGGTTTGGCTGCGCGTTTTCCAGGCACTAAATCCCTTACAGTATAATAGATGCCCCTCAAAAACATGCAGCCAAACCAGTGTTAAACAGAGTGCATGGCCGAGCGCACTTTACGGAATCGGCCTATTAGGAAGGGAGCTGCTATTGCTTGCTTTTTAAGCATTGTAGGGTAACACCTTGGAGACATGTTGGGGAAAGTCCATCCCCAGGGCATCCTTAGGCAATCCTACAGAAAAAAAGGGCTCAATGTGCCCATATATGGCCTCTTTCATTTTCAACAGTAGGGGAGGATATGTCACTTAGAAGGGACCCTGAAGAGCTTATGAAAGTGGAAGACTAAGGTAAGAGGTAGGAGCTCAGGGCACTAGATAGACAAACAAACATAAGACTCCTTGGATATCTGGAAGCCACAAATGAGTTCAGAAACTCAGAAAGATCTTTGTATCTGGCTGCAGGGGCCTTTGGAAGGAGACTGACCCCCAAAGGCAACAATTTGTGTAATGGATTAAGGAAGCAATTGCAGCAGCATACGTATCGAAGGCAAAGCGAAGCTCCAGGAGCCTAAAAGTGCACGTAGCAAAGGATTGGGCAGCATCCTCTGCACCGGACAGACACGGGACCCTAGAAGAAATCTGTAAGGCAGCTACAAGAGCCTATCTATATACATTAACAGAATGTTAGAGGCTAATTCCTTTATGAGAAAAAAGGCAGCATCTAATATGAGAGTCCTGGAAGCAGGTCCAAGTAACTCCACCCAGGATAGAAACTGCTGTGGTATATCCCACATGTATGGCCTGGTCTGCAGGGCAAAGAGTAAAGTGAAACATATACTTGCACATTAATTTACTTTCCTTTTAATCCTAGAAGACCAGTCCAGGACCCACCCCGCAAAGGGAACAGTGGTCTAAAAAGAATGGGGTGAGTGGACTTGTGTGTGTGGAGATAGATATATAGATAGATATATAGACACACACTTATCTACAGATTCATATAGACATACTTACAGAAATTTTAGCAAAAACAGGTCCTTTCTCCCAGCAGAGAAACTCCGCCCAGGGAGAGGAGAGGAGATGCCATCCTCAGTCCCTGACTTTTTTGGTTGCATTACTAAAATTATTCTTGCTGTAGTTCTAGGGGAACCTTACACTCTGAGAATCAATGATAAGTACGACGTTGCCCACACTGATAGCAGCAGTCCTGATTGCCAGCTTGAAATCTGAATTCAGGCTGGGGTTAATATCAGAGACATTAGCAATGGTCTGTTTTTGTCATAATGGTAATTGGGTAAACAAAACTATAACCATGGCTTCTGATAATCGTTTTGCTTCGGCAGAATATGCTGAGGCAGCATCAGACCCTTTTATGGAGAGAGAAGCCAAATATTGTTTGGGGCTTTTATTTTTTTCTGCCTGCATCTGCTGGTCGGGGGACAAAATCCCACATGTATGATTTTGGTCTGCTAGGACTAAAAGAAAGGGAATTAACTGCTAAGTATACATTTCACCATTCTTATTTTGATATCTTACACATGAAGGTTTTTTTTTTTCTTTCTGACAGAATTGTCATGCTGCATCAGACTAAGGTTCGTGGAGCCCAGCATCCTGTCTGTGACAGAGGCCAATCCAGGTCACAAGTACCTGGCAGATTCCATAAAGTAGATCTAACTTCAGTTACTCACTCCCAGGGATAGCACTAGCTTTCTTTTGTCTGACTGGCTAATAACGTGTTATGGGCTTTTCCTGCAGGAACTTGTCCAAACCTCTTTTAAACCCCGCTATGCTAGTCACTTTGATCACATCCTCTGGCAACAGATTCCACAGCTTGATTGTGCGCTAAGTGAAAAAGTACTTTCTATGATTTGTTCCAATTCTGCTGGATGTTAGTTTCATGGACCGTTGAACTGTCTTCTCTGATTACATACTTTTAGTATAAATTGAGGTAACTGGGGCACTGTTTTGCTGATGTCCATACACATATCTCACAGATGTATGTAACACATCTGCATTAAAAGATTTGACAATCAAACTCTGGGAAGGAGATTTTTAAAAAGAGGGGGAGGGAGTAGGGCATGGTGTTAAACTTCTCCTCCCCAGATTGTGAAAATATTCAAATTTTAAAATCGGGCTAAAAGAGAGGAAGCCTAGGATAAAGACTAAATAGAAAAGCAGTGAAGCAACAAGCCCTTTAGCTCTAAGAAGCCAATGTTAATAGCTGTGCATTAAAACCGTACTGAAATTGAGCATACAGTTAATGCAGGAGCTAAAAAAAAGAATTTAACTCTCAATACAGTAAACTGATGGTACAACACCCCAAGAACCAAGTAGACATCAATTTAAAGTGAGGAAGGATATATCTAGAGACCTTCATATAACAGTGATAAACGAAATGCTCAGCTATATTCCACGTTTATGAGAAATGGGAACATCAAGGCATTTATCCTTCACTTGCTACATTTTAATTATAGGTCTGAAACAAACATTTTTTGATGACACTTAAATAATAAAGGTGTACTTGATTATCCTAAAGCTTCTTAAATATTTAACTTATCTTAATTGTCCGAGTCCTTTTTGTGTCTATTCCCCTGTCTGACACGTTGTCAGGTCGATGCAGTGAAGTGTGGCTGGCCTAGCCCACAGGTTAATGAGCATTTGGATGTGTGTTTTGGATGTATCCCTAACCCCTGATGCAGTAAGATGATCAACGCCTCCAAAACATGCATCCAGACAAAGGCATAGCTAATAGCACTCATCACATTTAAATGCCATGTAGATGAAGCTATTAGCTATTACCCTACGATGTAAAAAATTGCCGTGCGCCCAAGGCACTTTCTAATCCATCAAATTTTCCATTTGCTCCAGAGCAGGTGCACAGTCTTGCCATGCATCAAGGAGTCTACTTTAAAAGACAAAAAATACTGTGGTTCCTCCTACTTAGTATCGTATACAAGTAGGAGTACCACAGAAACCAGTATCCTGAAAAAATAAAAAGACTTGATGGGGAAAAAATAAAATTTCTGGCCGTATAATAAACACGTGCAATAATCATGCTCAAGGCCAGTAAATTCGCTACCACAGGATAAAAGGGACACTCATAAATTGTATCCATTTTGTAACATGCAGACAGCCACCTCTCCTGGGTGCCCGATGCCAAGGACGTGCTAAGGATGCACAATTTATCCCTAGCGCATTCGTTTTAGCACAGCAACTTATTTACCTATTGCATCGGGTGCCCAAGAGAGATGAATGTGCCCGCACTTTATTGCATCGGCCTCCCACTGTTTTGCATCTTCTTCAGGGGCAGTTACAATTTGTTACTGAAAAATATCAACAAAGAAAAAAGCATTAGACAAGAACAATAAAATCTATAAAATGTAATCCAAAACTTATACTTTAGAAAACGAAACCAGCATGCTATTTAGGACAAACTCCCCTCGGCTCAAACACCAGCAACCCAAATCCCTCCATTTTGAAATGTTTGCGTTTTGAATGCTACATGAAAGTCATGTTTCATGTAGCATTAACTAATGAGAACAGACATGTTAAATCAACAGCTTCATTCCGTTCCATTGATGTTCTTTAAAGTTGAGGGCAGCAGCTGGTTCATAGCTGAGCACTTGTTTCACTCCATTATTTGAAGGTCTCTAGATATATCCTTCCTGACTTTGAATTGATGTCCACTTGGTTCTTGGGGTGGTGTTCATAGATTTGCCAGTTGGACTTATATGGTTATTGGTGGGTAAACTAATGTATGCTAATGCATCAGGAGTTTAAAAAAAAGTGCACAAACACACAAATTTATGCAGAAGATATGCTTAGTGCACATAGAATGATTTATGCCCACAATTGGCCTCTAAATAGCAGGCCGATACAGTACAGTGCACTCCGACAGAGCGCACTGTTCGCCTGCTCTGGGATGCGCGTTTTCCCTTACCCCTTATTCAGTAAGGGGCGGAAACGCGCGTCTAACCCGCCAAACCCAATAGCACCCTCAACATGCAAATGCATGTTGATGGCCCTATTAGGTATTCGCGCGCGATTCAAAAAGTAAAATGTGCAGCCAAGCACAAATTTTTTTGCATGGGAAGGGACTTTCTTTCAGCAAATTTGTTTGAACAGGTTGTGAAATACTTTTGTTTTTCTTTATATACTCTTGCTGTGATATCTTTTGACTCCTGATGAAGCAGCCGAGTGGCTGCGAAACACGGCCACTGTCGAGTCAACTTTATTGAAACTAATAAGTCATTTTTCAATTACCATAAGATTTTTTGAAAGGGCATACAATACCATTGATACAAATATTTATTCGAACTTTCTGGTGTTGAACACCGGAAGGTGTAGAATTTCAGTAAAATTATTCTTCACGGGCTGCAAATGATTGAAAAGACCGGGCGGCTCGGTGAGATTTACTGAGCACGTCGACAAAGGCTTACTGATGCAGTCCCGTTTCTCCATAAAAAAATTTACTTCATATCATTTGTTTGGCTAATGGTGAATAGCATACTGCAAAGAATATTTGGCGATACCTTTTGTGATTTTTGACATTCAGTACGTACAGGTTCGCAATACTGCTCTTTGTTAATCTGTGATTTGTTAAGACTGCAACAGATAACTTGAAAAGCCATAGGAAGTTTCTATATTGTAGAAAGGGATGATGAATGTAAGATATTGGCCATGCATCGTCAATTAGCATCCCCATCCTAGAAAATTCATAATGCTGTTGCAGCATTTCTTGTTCACCTTGACAAAAGGAGTCAAGAAAAATTGATATAAAGCTTAGAAAATATGTATTTAATTCCAGCAGGAAAACCTGCTCTTCAATTAATCACCTTACTGGCAATGTCCAACAACCTCCATCAGATCCATCAGATGTCATTGCAATATGTTTTATAAATAATGGTATTTTCACAGGACCAGACAACCTTTACTCACATTAATTCAGATCACTGCATTAATTTCCAGTTCCAAAAGTTAATCAAGGCAGTCTATTCTCTCAAAACTGGAAAATCTCCTAGACTAGATATTTCAATCAAGTTCTAGCTAATGGAGAAGGTTTTCTACTATTGCTTGAATGCTGCTGTTTATCTTGTGCTTCTGGTGAATAAAAAGGATTTTGGCCAAGCCACATCATACATGGCATGCTTCTGCTCTCAGTCAGAAGCATGCCAGTTCAGGTCTCCACTTGATGAGCCAGTACTAGTTCAGCTATTGAAATCCAAGGGCCAAATACACTTTTGGAGGTAAGGTATAAGTATTTATTTTATTTATTTATTTATAACTTTTTTTATACTGAAGTTCAGGTAACAGAATTACTTACCACTCCGGTTTACATTATAACAAGTAGAAAGCAATGACAACATATGTCTTACAATGAACAAGGGAGTGAACAACTTGGATAATATAACATAACATAATTAGAAACATAACTAGTAGTTGGCAAACAAAAGAGAGACCTGGGAATTATGAACTGCAGTAATCTCAATGTAGCCAGTCAGTGTGACAAATTAGTTGGTAAAGCAAATAAATTATTGGGTGCATGAACTGATTTCACTAGTAAGAAGAGAGAGAGAGTTTAAAGCTCCCTGGTCAGAACCCCCATCTAGCGTACTGTGTTCAGTTTTGAAGACCATGGGCATTTGACCTGCAGGAACCTTTTTTTTTTAAGGTGAAGATGAATGGGGGACGGAAAGTGAGGTTTCCCAGATAACACTTTGTGTATATGGAAAAGATTTTCTGTTGTACTAACTTGTTACTGGATGTATATCAAGCAAATAAAAAAAAAAAGACAATGTTTTATACTTTCATGTTAAAAGAACAAACTTATTTTTTAGAACAAGACTAGTGGACAGCATGGTTCCCTTTAAGCTGAGCGTGTGAGCAATTCATACATTTCGGAGCATCACTCGCAGGTTTTACATGGTCGTTCACATATATTTTTCTTTGTGCTATATACAGAAACATAATGCTAATTAATACTGGTGCTCAAATATTGTTGATTTAAAAAAATTGTTGCTCACATGAAAAATAACTTCCCCACACCTATTCAGTCCATGGAGGGAGCATTGGTGGACAAGTATTTTATGTATTTTTATTTATTTACGTTGTTTTTTATACTGCCTGTACAAATATTCATGAGGTCTAAGTGGTTTACAATAAAAAAAAAAGGAAAAATACATTAAAATAGCAATAATTTAAGCAAAAGTGTACACAAAGTAAGCTTTAAAAATCAAGCAAACAGAACAGTAAAAGCAATAAAATGAGTTAAATTTAAAAGGCATGGTAAAATGAGGGATTTTATTTTAGGGACTTCACAATTTTGTAGATGTGGAGTAGATGGAGGAACATTAGGTTTTTAGGGCTTTTTTAAAATTCAGTTATATTTGATATTAAACGGAGAGAGTTAGGAAGTAAGTTCCATAAGATGGGACCCGCTACTGAAAATGTACGTTTTCTAATTAAGTCAAGTTTGCAGAATTTCTAGGAGACATTTATCTTGTGAACATAATTGTCGTGATGGTTGGTATAATCTTAGGGTGGAACAGAGCCATATAGAGGAAGGTTTGTAAATCAGATTATGGATGATTGACAACACTTTGAAATGAATACTTTGTTTTATTGGAGCCAGTGTAGAGTTTGGAGGATGGGAGTAATATGGTCTCTGTGATTTGTGTTAGTAATGAGATGAGCAGCAGTATTCTGGACTAATTGTAGTGGATGGAGTACAATATCGAGGAGATCTAGAAAAAGGAAATTACAGTAGTAGAGTCTGGTTAAGTTCAATGATTAATGAACTGTGCGAAAGTCTGTTGGGAATAAGGGTTTTAGTTTTCTTTAACATGTATTTTGTGTAAAGATGATTTTTTTTTTTTTTTTTTTTTTTTTTTTACTATTGTGGAAATATTATTGGACATGGAGAGTTTAGAATCAATAACCATTTCGAGATTACGGGCATGATTTGCAATTGGAATGGTATGGGTTTCATATACAAATTCTGAAGGTGTACTGCAAGAAGAGTTAGGAATAGTAGATAGGTAAACCATTTCTGTCTTAACCATCTAAAATCAAATGCTTCTATGTGATAACCATGTGTTAATAGTTTTAAGGTATAGCTGGATTAATGAGAAGGTATTTGTCCAGGAGGTTTTGTAAGGAACTATAAACTGAATGATGTCTGCGTATATTTTGAAATTTAGACCTAGACCAGCTAATAAATGAAAAAAGGAATCGGGTAAATATTAAAGAGAATGGCAGATAAAAGAGGATCCTTGAGGGATACCAGAATTTGTATAGTACCATTTTAGAGTGGTGTCCATTCAAGTTAACTTGTTAAAGGCGATTTCATAGGATTTAAACCATTGTAATATTGTGCCATCAATGCCGATATGTTGAAGGGATGAAAAAAGGATGATATGACTTAGAGTAGAGTATCAAACGCACCAGAAATATCAAGAAAGATTGTCAAAACTGCATATAGTAGTATCAGAGATAGAAGAGATTCTGTACTGTGTCCTTTGCGAAAGCCATGCTGATTTGGATGGAAAAGATTGTCTTCAATGTATGTTGATGATTGATGAAATACTACAGATTCAATAATTTTTGCTAAGGTTGGAAGAGACTATTGGGTGGTAGTTTAAGAGGATCAATTGTTTTCATTTTAGCAATGGGTAAAATAGAAGCCTGGGGGCAGATGGAAATAAACCAGCTTTGAGTGATGACTTGACTATTTGTGTTATAATTGGTGAAATATGTTCTATAATATCTTATTAGTTGTCCTGCACAAGGATTAAATGGACTATTAGAAATCTTTGATTTTGAAAGAATTTTCATAACAGTGAGACAGTCTACAGTAGTAAATTCAGACCAAGAGCAAGTAACCAGTTTGAGGTTAATGTGTGGAACTGGTAAATGAATAAATTCAGATGAAATTTTTAATATTTTATCTTGAAATGTTGAGCAATGTCATTGCAGAAGTCATCTGTGATATGTTGTGGTGTTCAGAGCATGCAGAGGTAAGAGATTTCACAATGGTAAATAAGATATTTAAGTTCCCATTAGCATTTTGGATTTTGTGGGCAAAATAAGATTATTTTTTTGGGTGCAATTTCCCTTTTGTATTTACACAGATGTGTAAAAGTATTCAGTTTTACATTCAGGGAGAGGGTTTTTGTTCCAACTTCTTTCTAGGCGGTGGAGGATTATTTTCATATTTTGTAAATGTGCGGTAAACCAGGGGGTATTTGAGAGACAGTAACAAGTCGTTTTGGGGCTATGGAGTCAAGGCAGGTTAAAATACTATTATTCCAGGATTCTACTACTTTATCAGGATTATCAATAATGGTTGTCAAATGAGAAAAAATACCATTAACAAAAGTCTCTGGGTTGACTTTTTTTTCTTTTGAGAATCTTTTTACTAGGTAGTAGGGTAGTCTTTACAATTATGAGTAAGCCTATTTACATTAGGCTTTATTGAATATAAGTAGCAGTTTTCTGCAACTCCTATATTCTTATTATGGATAGCGTCTTCCAGGGCCATGCACACAGACCAGTTGCTAGTTACTTAGTCTTTATTAGATGCTGAGGGTAGGCAAAGAAGGTACACATAATATGCTCTTTCAGAAAATATAAATTAAAGTTGAGAGAGATTACATCATTTTTCCTGGTTTGTTTTTTTTTTTTTTTTTGTCCTATTACATTTAGAAAAGAGGGTTGAAGAATGTGGGCAAGCACAAATGTTTGTAATTATGCTTTGTGTCATTTGCAAAGGAACATTTTATGCTCTACTGTGGTAATCTAGCAGGCCAGTGCCTGGAGCAAAACCCAATATGTTAAATTATAATATTGTTATGATTCGTACTCACCTTGTCTTGATGATCTGAGACCCTTTCGCACACACTGCTTTGCATATCTTCAGAAAGGAGGAAAATGAGAGCCTACAGTTGGATGCAGGAGGGAGCAATGCTAATTGGTTTGCAAAATATCTCCTGGTGCAAATGTCATTTTATGAGCTGGCAAGAGGAATGGATTTTTGCTTATTAACTTAGGGGGTCATTCTTTAAAATGCGATGTGCCATTATTGCATGCATTAGGATGTTACCGCAAGCGATAATGCCCTAACACATGTGATAACTACTGCATCGTGATGGTAAAATTAAAATCTGGGAAATGGGTGGAGTTAGGGAGGAGTTTGGACGGGGATAAGGGTAATGAGGTGGCAGTGCCGCTGTGGGCAATAATGTTTCGGATATTATAGCGCCGGATTTAACACTACCTTTTCTATTGGTGCTATGGGGGCGATAAGAGTGCAGTGAGGCCACAACCACGGTGGGCGAAAAATGCATAGCTGCTATGCGGCTAGCTGCACACTTTCACCCCCCACCCCCTTTTTTTCTTTGCGGATCATCATTCCACTATGGGGCGGATTCTAAAAGGGTTTCGTGCACTGTGAACCTATTTTGCATAGGCCCAGCACACGCGTATATCCTGGGGGTTTGTGGAAGGGGACGGGGGCGGGACAGAGGACTCCGGCACAGCGGCCGTGCCAGGGGATCGCGCACTGGGGGTTGGCCGGCACGTGTAACTTACAAAATAAAGGTAAGGGGGGATTTAGGTAGGGCTGGAGGGAGCGGGTTAGAAGAAGCGAGGGAAAGGTGGGGGGGCCGAAAGAAAGTTCCTTCCGAGGAAAGCCATCAGGGCTCCCCTAGGGCTCGGCGCGAGCATGTTATAAAATCGGGCGTCTATTTGGGCTCACTGGTTTAAAAATCTGGCCCTATATTTATAGCGGAATGACGAATCTAGGCCTCAAGTATTTTTTTTTAGCTGGAAAAGAGGTCTGGAAATGATCTTTGACTGACTGGGTAGTCCATTACTGTGATGGTCAGTTTTATGGACATCTTCTACTTATCTATCTTTTTCTGCCCAGTAAATGTTTCCAGTCATGTCTGCAGCACCAATAAACTCTACTTTTGTTGTCAGGTTTTTTTGGGGTTTTTTTTTAAGTAAAAGATAGGGCAGTTCAACTTTATGAAGCTCGATCATAAATCTCAGTCCAGTGGCTGATTTTGTTGTTGATCATGTAGTAGTCTGTGATGAAAATTATATTTTAAAAGTCTAAAGCCATCGGATTGAAAATATATGCAGTAAGAAGGGGAAAAAGTGAGAGAATGATTCATGTTTTATTGTCCCAAGCTTTATATATACTTTTGACATTATATCATGCTTTAAATCATAAGAGAGCCCCTAACATTTTGGGATAAATGGAAGCATTTCACTATACATAGATGCCAGAGAACTTGGGGATCTCATTAGCTGAGACATGTTAAAACAACCTGAATTTATTTTTCCCACTTCTGATCAAATGAAGTGATTTTTCCCTGAATCAGAGGTTTGGATTTTTTAAAATTCTATTTTGTCTAATACTCTAGCTTTTTGTCTCTGATGTATGTTTAAATTGCACCATACTGCTGTTTGTGTTCTGTTTTTTAAGTGATGACTAGCAGGTGGTTTACTTTTTTGCTTATTTTCCATTTATAAGTACATGGAGCAAAAAGATACAGATTTCAATAAAAATAATGGTGAAAAAAATGTCTTATTAACAAGACATGGATGAAAAAATTCTGTGTAGTTCATGTACATGGCTTGTCATGTGGCTAGACTTTTTTTTTTAATCTTTTCTTCTTTCCTTTCTCTAGGTTTTCTTTCATGCTTCTCACAACATGTAGGATGGTATTGCTAAATGCAAACTGAGTACTTGGAAGGCCTTTCTTGAAGGGTTGCAAGAGGTCATTGTACATCAAGGAAATTCTTTAATAAATTTGAGGAGCTGTGCTATCTGAAATGCTGAAAATAAAACTTCACCATTGCAAAGTGAAACGGTGCAAGTTTCTTCTGGCTGCTGTATTAACTCTAGTAACACTTTCAGCATTCAAGCTTCATCAGAAACAAACAATATTAGACCACAGACACTTAGACCTGAGAGTAGGTCCTCACAGTTCTGTTAACTGCACCAAGATTTTAAGAGGCGATACAGAGGAAATCCAAAAGGCAAAACTTGAGTTGTTAACAGTAAAATTTAGGAAACGCTCTCATCTGACAACAGATGACTATATTAATATGACAAAAGATTGTGATTATTTCACGAATGAACGCAGGTACATCATGGAGCCACTCACCAAAGAAGAAGAGGAGTTTCCTATTGCATATTCAGTAGTGGTGCATCACAAAATTGATATGTTTGAGAGACTTCTACGGTCAATCTATGTACCTCAGAATTACTATTGTATTCATGTTGACAAGAAATCTCCAGAATCCTTCTTGGCTGGAGTTCGAGGAATTGTGTCCTGCTTTGACAATGTTTTTATTGCCAGCCAGTTGGAGAATGTGGTGTATGCATCGTGGAGTAGGGTACAGGCTGACCTCAACTGTATGAAAGATCTTGTTAGGAGGAGCGCATCTTGGAAATATTTGATCAATCTCTGTGGTATGGACTTCCCCGTTAAAACTAACCAAGAAATAGTAGAGAAGCTGAAAACTTTGAAAGGTGAAAACAGCTTGGAAACTGAGAAAATGCCCTCATACAAAGAGGTGAGGTGGAAAAAGCATCATGAAATTGTGGATGGCAGCGTGAAAAACATGGAAATCGACAAGAACAATCCGCCTATTCAGATCCCCATCTTCTCAGGCAGTGCTTATTTTGTTATTAATAGGAGATTTGTTGAATATGTCCTGGAAAACAGCATCATCTTAAAATTTATTGAATGGGCTAAGGACACCTATAGCCCTGATGAATTCCTATGGGCAACTATCCAAAGAATCCCTGAAGTCCCTAGCTCGGTTCCTACCAGTGAAAAATATGATGTTTCTGACATGAATTCTGTTGCCCGGTTTGTGAAGTGGGCATATTTTGAAGGAGATGTGTCCAAGGGAGCACCTTACCCACCATGTACTGGACTCCATGTCCGATCCGTCTGTGTCTTTGGAGCAGGAGATTTGAACTGGATATTGCAAAAACACCACTTTTTTGCCAATAAATTTGATACAGATGTTGATGCCTTTGCAATTCAGTGCCTGGAGGAGCACTTGAGAGACAAAGCATTACATTGGCAGACATTTGTCTGACATTTATTGCCCTGTGTGCACTAATAACTGTATTTACTGATAAAACTGTCATACAGCCAAGGTTTTGTTTTTTTAAAGCAATCCAACAAGAGACCATGTGCCTCATCTCCAGTAGTGGGAAAATATTTATAAAAACTTCAGCTCCAACCAGAACTTTTAGAAGCTAAGGCAAAAACATTTTTTCCATTATAATTTATATATATATATTTTTTTTTTTGCTTTATTTTGTAGTTTTTGTGCTTTTTACTTATTTTATTGTGGAGACTTTGTGTGTGTTTGCTGCTTTCCTTCCCTCCCTCTTATTCCAGTTCTTTGTATGCAGTGCCCTCCCTTTATCCCCCGCCCCCTTAGGTATGTTCCTTATTCCATATATCCTCACCTTTTGACCTTCACAGGCCACAGCAGTGTGGACTCTGCTGAACCAGAACCACACCTGCCCTTGTCTGAGACCTTAAAGCTGGTGTTCTGCCAGCAGAAGCCGGGAATGAAATTTTAGTTGGCTGCCCTAGATTTCTCAACCCCTGGCTCATCACATATTTAATTTAACTACTGCATCTTTTTGCAGAGGGGACAGTGAGATGAATTCATTTTTATTTGTATTTCTGTATTACATGTCTGATTGGCTGAAAGTGTTGAGGAAAAATGCCTAAGAGGCCAGTCACATTCCAGGAAACGTTTCTGGAAGATGTTGGCCAGTCAAATTAACCTGTTTGTAAATGATGATCTGTCTAAAGGTGGTAATCAAGCTATCCAGAATGGACCTTTTTGCTTGCATGGCTATTTGCTTTTAGAAGTGCTCTAATTTTATGCCTCTGTTGATTGAGGTACAAAGGTATGTAGCTGGGTTATGTTAGAGGCCAGTGGCACTCAGGGACTCTGTACAGCTCAAATGCTTTAAGAAAAACATTAAATAGAAATTTACAGACATTGAAAAATGACACTTTATATAAAGCTGTTGCTCTCTATATCAAAAATGTTGCAGTCATCTTACTTTGCAGATCTAACCATATACTGGAGGTTTTGTTGATTAAAAACAAGTTCAAATTTTGTTGACTAATTTACCGGGAACACCTTAAGTTTATTAAAAAATTAAAAAAGAAAAAAGTCTGAGACTTTTTACTCCTCAAACCTTTAAAGTCGTTCATGTATTTTTTTGGTATGTCTTCAATGTTTTGGGATTTGTTTTTTTTTTACCAGAAGCCAATTGTTTTAACCTAGTAAATGAGCTTTATTTATTTTTTAATTTTAGCTTTATTAACATTTTAAATCTTATAACAAAGATTTAATTGTAGTTTTTTGTTTTGTTTTTACTTTTTTCTGCTTGGGCTATTCAGACTACCTTTCTGTGAAGAGACGTGAGCCTTTGGGTTGGTTCAACACTTTGTGCCAGTTGACATTTATTTTCCTTCTCTGGTTGCCTTATATACGTCCCTTCTATGACATTTCTAGTACCAGCAAGCTACAGAAGCAACTGTAAGCTTGGATTTAGTTTATTCTGTTTGCTGTAGATTAATTGCAAAATAGTGTTTGATTTTTGTTTGGGTTTTTTTGCTTTTTTTTCCTTGGACCCTTTTTAGGCTTTATGCAATCACTGTCTGTGTATGTCCCCTTAATAACTTGTTTGGTGTCTTCTCCATATCATATTTTCAGGACCTGGAGATTTCAACCTCAGGAGTGGGATAGGGTTGGGAGAGGTTTCAGATCTGTGCAGACTGTAGATGAGCACATGTGCATGGCCTTTTAGTTCTAAATGAAACTTTTTGTATAGAACACAAATGCCTGAATAAAAACTACATTAAATTTTTATATCTAAAACTGTTTCCTAAAAAAAAAAAATTCCTTCCATGAAGGATATTAAAAAAAAGCTTAATAGAACTAGATTCTCTGCCAAGGCAACCTAATTAGTGGAAAATGTTCTAGCTTCTGAGAAAATAGATTTAATAGAGTTCACTGTTTTAAGTCAATTGTATAAAATATGATTACATTGAAAGCTTTCATTTTTTCTTTCTCCAAATATCAAATGCATTGTGTGCTTTATGCAGTATGAGTTAAATCTTTTTTTTTTCATCTCTCTAATGTCATGGTTTACACTCTTGCTATCTATATAATATATTCATCTCTAAATTTTGATGACATTTTATACCTTTACCAACTTGTCCTGCCTACTCATGACACCAGACATTTTGAATGTGCATAAATTAAACTTGCATGGATTGACTCAGGCAAGGCCGGCTTTAAGGTTCTGGCACCTGTAGACAGAACTGAAGAATGGTAGAGTCTGGGGAAAGTGGGTAGTTCCTCCTTGAGAAACTGAAGAGGGGGAGGGGCTAGAAGGCCACAGTAATGTCACTTTTGAATCAGTGCCGTTGCATTTATTTATTTTAAAATACTTGTATACCGCACCCTCCAAAGTTTGGGGTAATTTACAATAAAAACATACATAAAGTTAAGATAAAATAACAAACGTAATAGCATTAATGTAAAATGAGCATAGCTAAAATAGCAAAAGAAAATAAATACAAATTAATCTTTAAAAGGGAGGAAGAGGCATGAAAGATGAAACTAAGAAAAGAAGTGGAGAATGTAGAGAGGAAGTAAAGGAAAGTCAGAGTGAGTTGAAAGAAATGTTTTTTCTGGGAAGGCACAGTTGAATAGGTGAGTTTTTAGTGCCTTTTTGAATTCCGACTTTTAGCTGATCCCAAGGATCTGTGCAGGGAGGGAATTCCAGATGATGGGGCCTGCTATGGAAAAAGATTGTTCATGGGTGGGTGGTTGCTAAGCTAGTGGATTTTGGAGAGGGTATCTGTAGGAGCATTTGGTTCCTGCACCGTAAGACACGAGCGGGAGTATTTAAATGCAAAGTGGAAGGCAACCAGCAATTTTTGTTAAGGATTAAGTTGTGAATAATGGTGAGTAGTTTGTAATGAATGTGCCAGCTGATGGGTAACCTAGGTATTTGGTGCCCTAGACTAGGGGCCCCTAACCTTTCAATGAACACGGACCCCTTTGCAGCTTCAAAAACTTTCATGGCCCCCTTCCCCTCCCTACACACACACACACACACACTTTTTTCACTTTTGCATGCTGTAACAGAAATAATGATAATGCATCCCAGAATCATTCATAATGTACAAAACTTTGACCTAAATTGAATTTGTAGAGAGGATAATTTCCAAAGCTATTTAAAAATTGCTCTCAGAACTGGAATGCCCACAACCTTCATCTTCCAATCTGGCTGCAAGGGCAATATGGAAACAAGTTTTTGTTTTTTTTTTGTTTCTGTTTTTAAAGTTATAGGTTGGCAAATTGGGATAGCCTGACTGAAAATCTGCCCTGGTACACACAATCTGCAGTGTAATTTTCAAAGGGAAACTGCCCATGGAGGGAAAGCCAGTACTTTTTGTTAGTCTGCACCTGCTTCAATGCAGATGAAAAGCAAAGTCCATGCATGAAAGTATGCACGAGGATTTCAAAATGCAATGTCTGCATGTACTTTCCCTCCCTCAGTCTAGCCCTGCTCCTCCTCCCCCCCCCCCCCCCTTTTTTTGCAGGTTCAAGTTATCATGCTGTTCATAATGCAGGCAATTTTACACTCAGTGGAAGGGAATAACAATTCTCAAAGGGCCTTTTTACATGGATAAATAGGTGTTTACCCATATAAATGGTTTGAAACTCTATCTTCCCTGAAAATCGACCTCCTAGCCGGCCGTGTGGAGCGAGGTTTTCGGGGCAATAATAGATCCTGCTATCACTCTCCTAGCCTGTGGCAGCAGTTCAGCTAATCATAAGTAGCAGCAGCCCACTCATTTTCTCCCTAGCTAAACTTTTCTTGTATCCCTTCTGGAGGGGGACCCCTAGGGTGGTCTCACGGACCCACAATTGGAAACCACTGATCTAGCAGTTGCAGCATTTCGATGTTCTACAGGTTTTCTAAAAACGAATTCTTTTTTAAAAGAAATACTTTTGCTCTTGGGCCCCTTTTTATTTCTTAGTGTAAAAATTGGCTGACTGTTGACTGATAACTATACAACTGTTGAAAGTATGATGCAATCTTTTGTCAATTGTTTAAAGCAACATCATATTATACCATCAATATTTGCCGTAGCCTGTTAGTTTAATGAATAATGAGACCCCATATATATTATGGCAGGGTACTAGTGGATTAGTCCCTAGATGCCAATAATTCAATAGTGCGGTGATATGCTCTGCGTGCACCGTCTCAAAATTATAATCATAGGTCTCACTAGATGATCACGGTACCGACAATGTCTTGTCAGTTACAAAGTGTCATAGGCAGTAGAAAGGATAAACACTTATCGTAGCATGGTTTGCAGTCAAGGACTTGGTGCTGGCGTATTGGCCCGACACGGCTCGTGTTTCTGGGGAACCTTCTTCAGGGGCCGCAGTGTGCCAGTGCTGCAATGTGATAAAACAGAGTTAATGCATCCCGTGTTCAGGACAACTGAATTCAAGCTATTAACTGCCATGACTTACTATTTTCCAGACTGCCAGTTTCTTCTGCTACTTGGCTGCAGCGATATTTTGGCAGCAGGATCCGCCATTTTGAAGTGCTAATTATATACCTACCGCTGTGGGCGGGAACAAGTAATAAATGACGTCATACCAATTTAGCTAGAGCAGGAACTAAATGAGCGATGCCCATTCAACTGAGTCATTGAGACCAAAGGGTGTTGCGGACCTTAAAGTGAAAATCCACCACTGTTCCCGGATGTTAAGTACTTGTTTAATATCTCCTCCGCGTGGATTGGGTAAAATTTGTTCAAGGATGGTCCATCGTAATTGATCAAAAGTGTGGCCAGTTGCAATGCAGTGATTTACCATTGGCGCTTCCAGGTTCTCTGTGTTTAAGCGGCTGCGATGTTCAAAAAGCCGCGTTTTGATTTTTCTACTCGTGCGTCCAACATAAGTTAATTGGCAGGGACATTCTATAAGATATACCACGAACGTGGAATTACAAGATGTCTCTGAATTTTTATGATAGATGTAACCTGTGCGTGGATGTTTCCATGAAGATCCCTCTATGGTGATCGAACACATTTCACAGTTGCCACAGCACCGATGGCTGCCTTGCTGTGTTGTCGAGTTCTGCAAAGTGACAGCTGCGTGCACAACCGAATCCTTTAGATTCTTGCTGCGTTGGTATGCAAAGAGTGGATGTTCTGAAAAAATGTGATGCAATTGCAAAATATGCCAGTGTTTTTTTATACTTTGATTGATTAAATAAGATTTATCCGTGTGTGTGAGTACACAGATGTCAGTTGTAACAGGAGGCCGTGTTTTGTACTGCAACAGGGCTGTCCTAGGTGAATGCCATGCCCTTTTAAACGCTTTGTATACTGCACTATAGGGGTATCCTCTGGAAAAAAACCTTTCCGCCAGTATACCTGCTTGTAGTTTGAAGTCTCTATCCGATGAACACAAACGTCTGAGTCTGAAAAATTGACTGACCGGAAGACCTTGTTTAAATGCTCTTGGGTGAAAGCTATGGTATCTAAGTAAATTGTTTCTTTCAGTTTCCTTACGATGAATGGAAGTGTGTAATTGCTGATTCTGAACAGTAATTGATATATCCAAAAATGAAATATGTGTTTTACTGTACTGTGTAGTAAATTGTAGGTCCTGGTCCACTGTATTTACCCAAATGATGAATTCTTGAAGCAATGCCAAATCTTGGTCCCAGAAGATGAGGAGATCGTCTATATAACGGATCCAGAGTGAGATAGCATTAAACCAGCCCGAACTGTAGATATGTAATCTTTCAAGTCTGTCCATGACTAGATTGGCAATCGAGGGGGCTGCCGACGACCCCATTGCGATGCCATGGATTTGGAGATAAAATTGGGTGTTGAAAGAAAAATAGTTATTTTGAATAACTAGTTTAGCTATTTCAAATACAAACCAGAAAGGAATTCTGGAGCCTTCCATATTATTTTTCAAAGTTTCTTCAATGGTGAGTAAGGCTGTAGAATGAGACACATTGGTGTATAATGAGATGACATCCATCGTGACTAGAATTGTAGGATCTGGTAAAGTTGAATAATCTGCCAACTTGCTGATACGGTGCTCAAAGATGTTAGTTTAAAAAAAATTGTTGCTCACTCAAAAAAAATTTTGCGCACACACCTTGGAGCGAACATTGAGTGGGAGGGGTTCTTATATGATCAAAAGTTCTGTTTTATTTAAAAGGAAACATAGTTAATATAAATTTGAGGTTTTTTATGCTTTACATGTTAACCTTTTGACCTACAGTAAATAAGATTAACATGTCGCAAATTAATATTTTTAAGTATTAAGTTGCCTGTAGCACATTAATGTTAGAAGGAATGTGAGCTTTCTGAAAGGGTACTAGATAATGTTACTGTACATGTTTTATAATATGGGCAGCCAGGACATCACTTGCTCACATCCGCCCTTTTACAAATCAGTGACCACACAGGACCATTGTTTGGGTTAACAGGGCTGCAGCTTTAATAAACACCAGGGAGGCCCGAGCCTCGCAAATAACATACACCATTTCCAAATAACAAATACCCTGACCATCCGCTGCTTCCTCAGCAAGACGGTCAGCAGCAGCCACACAGCTCCTCCCTCCAGCCCTTCCATAGAGTTCAGACCCCCGCCCCCTCCCAGCAAGAAGCCAACCCGGTGGACCCCCGCCACCAACCAGCAAGGAGCCAGGCCAATGGACCCTCGCCACCTCCCAGCAAGGAGCCCGTACCCAAAAACTGCCCCAGTTGTCAACCATCACAAAATTGTAGCAGGTAACCATCTTAACAGATAACATAAATAAGCTGTAGCGGCTCGGGCCATCCGCAACAACTCCCCCCCCCCCTGCTGCGACAAACGATCCCACAATACAACCACAAAAGAAGGGCGGGAGGGAGGGAAAAGACCTGCCGACTGCCAAGGCGCCCCGAGCAACTGCCGGCGGTGAGCTCCTTCAGCGCCCCCTCCTACCCATTGCTGACCTCATGCTGGCTGGCCTATCACGGCCAGCCAGCATTGGGTTAACAGGGCCGCAGCTTTAATAAACACCAGGGAAGCCCGAGCCTCGCAAATAACATACACCATTTCCAAATAACAAATACACTGACCATCCGCTGCTTCCTCAGCAAGACGGTCAGCACCAGCCACACAGTTTGTCCCTCCAGCCCTTACACAGAGTTCAAACCCCCGACACCTCCCAGAAAGGAGCCGTACTCGACAATTGCCCTAGTTGTCAACCATAACAAAATTGTAGCAGGTAACCATCTTAACAGATAACAAATATAAGCTGTAGCGGCTCGGGCCATCTGCCATAGACACGGGTATCCAATATCCCGTGACCCCCAAAGTTGCAGCCCTAGCTACAGAGGAAACAGTTCCTCCAAGACCTCCTGGATCGAATTTAGGAAAAGATCCATACTGATAAAAGACAGATGAACCCCATCCATCCCATGACCACTCATACTGTATACGCCGGCCCCCCCCCAAGTGCACCAGCCATGAGCCAATCTGTTGGTTAGCCTTGGCCCTACTCCGGCGCCAGATCACCCTCTCCGATTCAGCAGGCCTTGCTATAATATCTGACCAATAAAGGACAGTGGTAGGCAACAGGATAGACACCAGCATCATGTCCTTCTGGACCATGCTGATGAACTACCGCCCGGACATTTTTCCCCAATCATTGCCCCCCAGATGTATCACCGCCGCCTGCGGCTGACCAAGCCGCTCCCGTCCCTGCTGCACACAAGAAATCAACTCATCCCACACCATCTCCCGACGCCCCAACCAATACACCCGAACCCCCCCTGCGAAGCAAGTCCAAATGAGGTCCATAAGGTCGTCCACAGGTGTGTCTATGAGCCCAATAGGTGTATGAGTTGCCCAATGATCCAAACGGACTTTCCAGCAGGTTCCGCACCTGAAAAGAAACAAGAATTAGGTACTGCTCACAATTGCCAAGGCCCAGGACGGATGTATCCCTGGTATGCATCGGACCGCCACCTACCAATCCTCTGGATCACCTCTTTGGGCAACCCGGCAGATGCCGCCAAGGTTGCCGCCCCGATCCGAAAGGAGTGGGTGCCGAACGTCCAGCCCCACCGCTGCCAACGTCGAACGAAAGACCATCTCAAACTGGTACTTCATCAATGGTCGCCAATCCACATGCACCAGAAATTGAGCGGACCCCGGAATGCGACACTGACAATAGCGTACCGGGCTGTCCACCGGACAAGAATGCAAACCAGGAACCGCGTGCAGTATGACCACCAACCTCTTGCTCTGTTGATCAGTCTTGGACCGCAGAATACATATAGCAACCGACTGGCTAGTAACCAACACGTGCTTCGCTAGGATCCCGGGAAACTCCACACTGGTAACTGACCAGGCAACAAGTTCACTGACCCTGAAGGCACCGAAAAAGGCGAAAACAAACACTGCCCGAAAAAGAACAGTTTCATATTGCGATGAGCAGATGCCCGGCAGGGAGTCCCAGAGCAGCAACAAAATATCAGCTGTGATCGGCAGGCACTTGTCAACGCCCCGCCCTGCCTCTCTGTCCCAACCGACCAATAGCTGTCAAATCAAAAACCACCCCACCGGAAAACCCCATCCGTGGGCACTCATGAAGAAGGAGAACCTGAAAAGCTGCCTAATCACCACAGCCTTAGAGCGACCCTCCAACCTGGCCTGCTCAATAAAACGCACAAGCAAGACATCCGAAACAGGACCCCCCTCCCATCCCGCAGAAGACAAAGCCACCACTTTACAGCCCTGCCACATAACTTGTCCACTTGGGGGGGCTAATGAAGCCCGCTGCAGCTTCCAGGCTTCGGGGAACCAAATCTCCAAAGGAAAGACTGCACCGAAGCTCCACAGGGTTCCAACTCCGGGGCGAGCTCTCGGAACAACTCCCACTTGAAACGAGAGAGTCGGCCACGTCATTAGCAACTCCCGGCACGTGACAGTCACGTTCAACGACATACAATGCATAATCAGCTCCCGCAATAACTCAGATACCAAAAGGCACCTTGCCGCCCTCTTGTTGATCACCTCCACTACGCACATGTTGTCGCATCAGAACACGACCCTCTTACCCCGCAACCGTGGACCCCAGATGTGTAATGCCACCACGATCGGAAACAACTTAAAAAAACGTGATGTGTGTTTTTGACCCCAGATACCACCCATGCCTCTGACCAACTTGGGGCGCACCATGATCCCTGAAAATAAGCCCCAAAACCCACTGCCCTGGCCGTGTCGATGAACAGATCCAGGTCATAAGTGGACAGGGAATCAGATTGCCAAAACGCCGATCCATTGAAGTTGATTAAAAACTTGTCCCAGACATGCAAATCCTCACAAAGCGGCACAGTCACCCGAACCTGATGATGGCGCTTCTGAACACCGGACATGGCATGCAACAATTTCCGCAGAAATACCCGACCCATAGGGATTACCTGGCATGCAAAATTAATTCAACAGGCATTAATTCAACAGGCATGGACATTGTTTGTTTAAAAATACAATCCTAGAGGCGCAGTCCATATGAATTCCGCGCATTAAGAAAGGTGGAAGGAAGGAAAAACGATTACCATCATGGTTAAAAGGTGAGGTGAAAGAGGCTATTTTAGCCAAAAAAAAATCCTTCAAAAACTGGAAGAAGGATCCATCTGAAGAAAATAGGATAAAACATAAGCATTGTCAAGCTAAGTGTAAAACATTGATAAGACAGGCAAAGAGAGAATTTGAAATGAAATTGGCCATAGAGGCAAAAACTCATAATAAAAACTTTTTAAAATATATCCAAAGCAAGAAACCTGTGAGGGAGTCGGTTGGACCATTAGATGACAGAGGGGTTAAAGGGGCTCTTAGGGAAGATAAGGCCATTGCAGAAAGACTAAATTAATTCTTTGCCTCCGTGTTTACAAATGAGGATGTTGGGGAGATACCAGTTCCGGAGATGGTTTTCAGGGGTGATGAGTCAGACGAACTGAACGAAATCACTGTGAACCTGGAAGATGTAGTAGGCCAGATTGACAAACTAAAGAGTAGCAAATCACCTGGACCAGATGGTATGCATCCTAGGGTCCTGAAGGAACTAAAAAATGAAATTTCTGATCTATTAGTTAAAATTTGTAACCTATCATTAAAATCATCCATTGTACCTGAAGACTGGAGGGTGGCCAATGTAACCCCAATATTTAAAAAAGGCTCCAGGGGTGATCCAGGTAACTATAGACCAGTGAGCCTGACTTCAGTGCCGGGAAAAATAGTGAAAACTATTCTCAAGAACAAAATTGTAAAGCATATAGAAAGACATGATTTAATGGAACATAGTCAACATGGATTTACCCAAGGGAAGTCTTGCCTAACAAATCTGCTTCATTTTTTTGAAGGGGTTAATAAACATGTGGATAAAGGTGAACCGGTAGATGTAGTGTATTTGGATTTTCAGAAGGCATTTGACAAAGTCCCTCATGAGAGGCTTCTACGAAAAGTAAAAAGTCATGGGATAGGAGGCGATGTCCTTTCATGGATTACAAACTGGTTAAAAGACAGGAAACAAAGAGTAGGATTAAATAATCAATTTTCTCAGTGGAAAAGGGTAAACAGTGGAGTGCCTCAGGGATCTGTACTTGGACCGGTGCTTTTCAATATATATATAAATGATCTGGAAAGGAATATGATGAGTGAGGTTATCAAATTTGCAGATGATACAAAATTATTCAGAGTAGTTAAATCACAAGCAGACTGTGATACATTGCAGGAGGACCTTGCAAGACTTGAAGATTGGGCATCCAAATGGCAGATGAAATTTAATGTGGACAAGTGCAAGGTGTTGCATATAGGGAAAAATAACTGTTGCTGTAGTTACACGATGTTAGGTTCCATATTAGGAGCTACCACCCAGGAAAAAGATCTAGGCATCATAGTGGATAATACTTTAAAATCGTCAGCTCAGTGTGCTGCAGCAGTCAAAAAAGCAAATAGAATGTTAGGAATTATTAGGAAGGGAATGGTTAATAGAACGGAAAATGTCATAATGCCTCTATATTGCTCCATGGTGAGACCACACCTTGAATACTGTGTACAATTCTGGCCGCCGCATCTCAAAAAAGATATAGTTGCGATGGAGAAGGTACAGAGAAGGGCAACCAAAATGATAAAGGGGATGGAATAGCTTCCCTATGAGGAAAGGCTGAAGAGATTAGGGCTGTTCAGCTTGGAGAAGAGACAGCTGAGGGGGGATATGATAGAGGTCTTTAAGATCATGAGAGGTCTTGAACGAGTAGATGTGACTCGGTTATTTACACTTTCGAATAATAGAAGGACTAGGGGGCATTCCATGAAGTTAGCAAGTAGCACATTTAAGACTAATCGGAGAAAATTCTTTTTCACTCAACGCACAATAAAGCTCTGGAATTTGTTGCCAGAGGAGGTGGTTAGTGCAGTTAGTGTAGCTGGGTTCAAAAAAGGTTTGGATAAGTTCTTGGAGGAGAAGTCCATTAATGGCTATTAATCAATTTTATTTAGGGAATAGCCACTGCTATTAATTGCATCAGTAGCATGGGATCTTCTTAGTGTTTGGGTAATTGCCAGGTTCTTGTGGCCTGGTTTTGGCCTCTGTTGGAAACATGATGCTGGGCTTGATGGACTCTTGGTCTGACCCAGCATGGCAATTTCTTATGTTCTTAAGGCTGCCCACCAATAATTGCAACTCCAGAAGGGACAGCTTAGATAGACACAATGCCCTCCGCACCAAATCCCGCAACAGATTCATCTTGTCTGCTGGTAAGCGCGACACCAGTGCGACTGAATCTACCTCAATGCCCAGGAAAACCAACTTTGTACACGGACCTTCCGTTTTGCTGGACGCCAAAGGAATCCCAAAGTTGCCGGAGACCTCCTGGAAGCAGCGCAACAGATTCCCGCAATCGTCAGTGCCCGTTTTGCCAACGAGCAAAAAATCGTCCAGGTAATGCACAATGTGTTGCGACCTGGAAAGACTCCCCACTACCCAATGTAGGAAAGAACTAAATACCTCAAAATATGTGCACGCGATAGAACAACACATCGGCATACATTTGTCAAAATAAAATGCCTGATTGAATCAAAAACCCAGCAAGCGAAAGCTCTCCAGATGCACCAACAACAGCCGAAACGCTGACTCTATGTCTGCCTTGGCCATGGATGCACCCAGACCACAACGCTTGACCACGCGCACGGCTGAATCAAGAGGCATACCGGACAACGCACAACTCCCTGGGGATACAGTCGTTCACGGAAGCACCCTCCGCGAACGAAAGATTATGAATCAACCGGTACTTCTCTGCCTCACTTTTTGGGACTGCCAACGGGGACAACACCAGATCCGGAAATGGAGGAGACTCAAAAGGACCGGCAATCCAACCCAAGTCAATCGGACTGAAACTTGTCACCTATCACCGTAAGTAACCGTTTAACCGATGGACAATTTACCCCACCCTTCACCCCCCACCGGACCCCGCCCCAAACACGGGATCGGAAAACCTGCTGTAAAACAGTTTATCAGTAACGAAGCCGCCACTCCCACCGGGTAACTCCACAACCATGGAAGCAGCGCCGCTATCCTGATGGGAGTAACCGCCCTAACTGCTAACTCACCTGGACCTTTGGGACCGGGAGCAGCTCCGGGTCCATCGCCCTGTTTGACACACTGAGAGGTGGGGTGGCCCGCTCCACAAGTGGCACACGCGTGCCGAAACTTACAGGTGGGGAAGATACACGAGGCTGTATTGAACCACCAGCAGACATCACTAACCGCCGACCCCGACTTGCCCGCGCCACTCACGGGGAACCCCTGCCGAAAAGGCCGATTAAGTCCAGCTCCCTGAGGCACCCTGGAACCCAAACCGCTTGCATGCGCCTTGGAGGACATCTGAGTCAACCAAAGTCCCACATCCTGAGTGCCCCAGGACATGAACTTGTTTTCCTCCATGCGGTCCTGAAAACGCTCATCGTAGTTCAACCTCGACCAACCCTGATACGTCTTGCTCGCAGCCAGAATCGCATCCACGTACGCTAACTAGGGCCCATATTGTGTCGGGGCCCGATGACGCTGGCCAAACGCAAAAAGGACCGCATCCAATTATGGACGTTCCGGACCACCTTCTGCTGGGTTCCAGGAAGGTGGTCACTTTTCTTACGCTTCTTCTCCTGTCTCTTCTCTCTGCAACCCTCCAAAAGCTGGAAGATATCGATGAATTTTCAGGATGAATCTTCTTGCAAAGGGCTCTCGGCACCTCCTCCCCCAATTCGGATAAAGCAACCAGCGCCGGCATGCCCCTATCGGCCTCCTTGACCTTGGGACCCTGCACAGTTGACCCCACCGAGTCAGATAAAGTAGATGCTGAAGAAGACAACTAGGAAGAAGTAGACTCCAACGAACTGGACCGTGCCAGCTTCTTCTTTGACTTGGACTTCTTGCGCTCCGTGTTCTTGACCTTGTCGGTCAAAACATCCCCTGTGTCGGCTCTCCTTTCGTCCATCTGCAAGTCAGGCTCCCCTGCCTTCCCCCTTGCGCCTACCCTAGGAAAAAAGACAAACTCACCCTGCAGGGGCCTCTCCGCCGATGCCAAACCTGGTATCTCCGCTCGAGCCGCCGGAGCCTGCAACTCGGCTGTGGCTGCTGTGTTCCTCCACTCCTCGTGACGCAATGAGCTCGGCTCCTCCCAGGCCCCCGACACCAACTCCTCCTGGGCGGAGACAAAAGCAGGCACAGAAGGAGGCACAGCCCCTGGAGCAAGGCCCTGCACTCTGGCCACCCCCGTACCCTGGGTTGCCTACGAACTCCACACCCAGCCCCCCTTCCAGACCCACGCCAATCACCTGCAGCAGGACACCCTGCTCATGGCAATCCCGCCCAGCGACCCCCCCCCCCCCCCCCCCCCCCCCCCCCCTTCCCACGAACCAACCTACACCTGTGTCCCTGCCTGAAGAAGGAAACCTTCCTGGAGCAGGGAGGGGCAAACCATCCCCCGACGCAGCTTGCGAAGGCCAAGCAGCCTCCCTCCATCCGTGCCCTCCCCCCTGGGACCTTCCGCGGTCAAGGCCTCGCGAGCCAGGGATTGCTTCTCTTCCTGCCAAAATGCTGGGAACCTTCTGCCCGTTCCCGACCAAGCAACCCCCTGCCTGCTGTCGCCGACCCCCCCCCCCCCCCCCACCTCGCCTGGACCCCACAAAGAATCAGCCCCAGACCAGCGTTGCTGTCTCTCCTGCTTCCTCCACCCCGGCAACTGCACCACAGAGAGAGGCACCTCCGGGCCCGATCTATCCCCGAAGTCAGCCAACGTGAGGCCTGGGAACCCTGCCGAGCCCCCCCACCTCCCTGCCGGCCGCCTCCCCTGCCGACTCAACAACCCTACGCCCCGCACCCCCCCCCGCCCGCCACGTGCATGTGACCTAGAGCGAGACCCCCGCAGGACCCTCCCCCACCCCGCACCACGTGCTGTCGCAGCAAGCCTTAGGGCCTCCCCCTCCGATGCCCGAAGGCACCATCATCGCAGAGGGCCTGGACTGCCCTCTATACCCATCCCTGAGCAGTACAGGCCGCACTCACCCACTCGGCCTCAGCCTCCTGTCGCCCTGCACTGTCACCAGCTCCGCTCGTGCCGCCTCGATGACGTCCCCGGGCACGCAAGCTACTTCCTCGGACGCCCGAACTCCGCAGCTGACAGACACCGCTGCTCCCCTGCCGCGCCCCCCAAACCGGACACAGTCGACCCGCGAGAGTCCAGGCTGTCCTCCACTGCCCCCCCCCCCCCCCCGTGTGCAAACAACATTTTTTTTGTTTTGTTTTTTTAAAGAAAAGCCCTGGAACCGACCCACGAAAACAAAAGACCCGCCGGCTGCCAAGCCGCCCCCAAGCAATTGCGCTGGTGGCGCGCTTCTTCAGAGCCCCTTTCTACCCATTGCTGACCTCAGGCTGGCTGGCCTATCACAGCCAGCCAGCACCACATCAGCTCCCTACGACTGCCCAATCCCGGGCCATCTAGCCTGGAGCCTAACCACTCCCCCTCAACTCTTTGCCTCCAACCCCCCCCCCCCTCCCCACTAGCCACCGTGGACTCGGTCCTGCTCCCTGAGTGTGCCTGGGCCCATATTACCTTGGCCGACTGGACACTAGGTCCAGTCGACCCTCCATTGTGTGAATTATTTCAGTGAACTGAAATGTTCAAATTTTACAATGAAATCCATATGTGACCCACCTAGTCAATGAAGAGCAACTCCTACACGGTTGTCATTTGATGGCATTAGTTGAGCATAATATGCCAGCAGTTCAGCTATATTGTACTATTGAATTATAAATACACATCAAAAGTTATTTTATCTTGGATACTAAATAAGCAGTTCTGAAACTGGAAGAAGAAAAGTGTGTGTTTGTGTGTGTGTGTAACAGTGAAAGAATATGCCATTTCAAACAGAGTGGTTCCTGTAGTAGTGACTTTTCATGGATTAGTTTATTTTGGTTTAGCAAGAAGGAAGGGATAACTCATTTCAGGTGGGGAAGCCCACAGTTAACTTGGCGGGATCCCGAGATACCTTCCCTCCCCCGAATGTGGGGAGGGGGAGGGAGTGCACAGTGACATCATCAGGGTGGGAAGCCAGAGTCAACTATCACGTTTATCGCGAGAACTCTGACCCATATCCTTTTTCCAGGTGCCTGGCACACTCTTTGTCCACCTGGCACCCACATTGTTCAGCCCTCCCCCCTTTGCTGCAGTACATGTCAGGACTGCATAGTTCAGCAGCAAACAGAATCGAGTGGCTCAGCGGTGGAGTTCACCTCCACGAGCAGGAGCAGCTGGAGAATCAGCACGTCGTCCTGTGGCCAGACAGACAGACCAGCACAGTAAGCTTTGGTGCCAGAAGTCTGCAGAGTTGGACTTCCCTTCCCCCCCCCCCCCCCCCCCCATCAGCAGGAGCCAGGCATCAGAGGCCTTTTCGGGAGTAGACAGACTTAGTCTGCCAGCCAGTTCTTTCGGGCACGATTAGCATGTCAAGGGGAAGAGGTCAACCGAGGTGGGGAGCAGACAATGGAGTAGGCCAGTGGGGAGACAAGGCAGATCGAGGTGACCACAGCAGACGGGTGCTATGAATCGCATGCGGGAGGCGATGCTGTTGACAGGAGGTCAGGCGGCCAGAACACGCGAAGGCTGCAGGAGCATGAAGCTGAGACAAGATACGAACAACTGGCGGTGCAGGAGGATGAATCAGCGATCACTCAGCCAAAGGAGAAAGAGGCAGCAGTGGCTCAGGGAGAAAGCTAATTGAGATGTGCAGCAGCAGCGGTCAGTGATTGTAGGGAAGGCCGTGGGGACACTGGGCATCATCTGCAAGGTGGGGCTTACTGCCAGGCAAGTGTCCCAGCTCATTGGCCATTATGGCCTCAGGTTCGAGCTGCACAGCAAGGTCAAGTTAAGCTGGCTCCCACATACAGAGCCCAGGTCATGAGCTCTGCGAGTGGGGCAACATGGCTCCTAGTCATTCCCAGCGCCACCCATCTTTCTGCAAGGATACCCACAGATGTGTCCCCCATGGTGGGGGGCCAACAGCAGCTTGGCACAGCGAGATGAGACCCTATACAGCAGTGGCGGAGACTTCTTCAACAACAGGGGGCGGCACCGGGATGGCGAGCCCTTCAAATCAGCAGGAGGTGCCTCAGAAGACGAATGAACCCTCGGCAACTGTGCAGTCTGAGAGTGAAGCAGCAACGGATGAGCCAGCGGGTTGTCAAGTCCCGCACGTTGATAAAATAAGGAGGTAGGCGATCTAAAAAAGCCGTGAGGGAAACACCAAAAAAAATAGATGCCTAAAAATGTCCGTTGAAACGGAGAGAAGGAGACTGACGTGCTGCCTGTCACTACGCGAAAGACTGGTCATTTGTGGATTAGTGTGCCTATCAGATTTGGAGTCAACAACAATTACAGTGATATTCACTGTTGACATTACACTCCGTGTGGAAGTCCACAGTACATTATCAATTTCTACACTTCAATTATACTCTTCCAGAAAAAAATGTTATAGTAATAAGATCATTTACATACGCTTAACAGATTATTTCACACAGCCCCTGAGGCAGCCCCCGCGAGGGGGGCGAAACTCGGCCTGAGTCGGGCATATTGTGAATTGGACCTGTAAGTTTCCTTAATAAAGTTTTTCAATGGACATTTTTAGGCATCTATTTTTTTTTTGGTGTTTCCCTCAAGTCTCGCACGTGACAGAGCAGAGGGTGAGCACATCGTCCAGTGCAGACACGGGGACGTCCGGAGCTACAAGTGGAGTCCAGTCGGAGAGTGAGTGAGCACCGTCCTCATAAGGGGACGGGAAGAAGAAAAGTAAGAAAAAGGAGTAGGAGCAGTTCGAGTACAGGGACCTCTGGCAACAGCTCTGATTCGAGTTCCTCACCAGACAACAGTCCTACTTGGCCTGCCACAATCCTCTGGAGGCAAGCAATGCACCTTTAGCTCTTACACTCTCCCACAGTTGGGACAATGGGACAAGTTAGTATCTAAGGCCCTGAGTAGCAAGATAAGAAAGAGGGAATACATAGATATTTTTAGAATTTTAGAGGGCCGATGGAAGGCAGCTGAGAAAAGGAAAGGGAAGAAGAGAGATGAGGCTGGTGGGCGGAGGGGGCAAGGCAAAGATTTTACAAAATATAATTAACTGGATAAGGGCTTTCCTGAGCATTGGTGTGGTGGGACAGGATGACCCCTGGCAGTACGCCCCTATGCTCAGTTATGCAGATACTATTTTGTAAGCTTATCGGGAATACCAGGGATGGGCTTGGTTAAATTACAATAAGAAGTTCAGGGATAAGATGGAGGAAAATCGATTTATGTCCTGGGGGACACAAGATGTAGGACTGTGGTTAAGGCAGATGCCCAACAAGGCTGCGGATGCAGGAGCGTCTATTAAATTGGGGTGGTCGCATAGTGGCTCTGTAGCATCGAGTGGCAGTCAAATAGGTGGAAAATGGAAACAGTAAGGTATGCTGGCATTTCAACAAATCCAGCTGCACCTTCCAAGAGTGTAAATTCAAACATGTCTGTTCTGTGTGTGCGGCTTCACACCCCACATCCAATTGCATGAAGAAGGGAACAGGGAGCGCGGGGGGGGGGGGGGAGTTTTGGGAAAGGAAAGTGACAGTTTTGGCAGGGCTCCCATACCGGTTCGATTATCTGTCATCGAGAAATGGTTGGCAATTTACCCTAGATGCAGGGATGCACAGAGATTAAGGGCAGGTTTCCAATGCGGTTTCATTATACCCTTCCAGGGAAAAATTAGGAACACATTTTCTGCCAACGCTCCTTCCTCAGCCCAACACGCGAACATAGTGCAGCAAAAACTGAACACGGAGACTGAAATGGGCAGAATGGCTGGTCCATTTACGGACCCCTCCATTCGAGGCAATGATGATATATCCTTTGGCGTTTGTGCCGAAGAAGGAGCCAGGTGCGTTCAGACTGATTCAAAACTTATCCCACTCCCCAGGAGAGTCAGTGAATGATAACTTGCCGGAGGAGGAATGTTCAGTCCAGTACACTTCATTTGATTCTGCGATTAGTCTAATGAGGCAGTGTGGCAAGGTGGCTTTGATGGCGAAATCAGAAATCAAATCTGCATTTAGCCTACTCCTAGTACACCCTAGAAGTTTCCCTATCCTGGTTTTTTTTTGTTTCGGGGTCTATACTATTTTGATAATGTAGTACACTACCTTGACAATTTTTTATTCATAGGCCCAGCAGGCATAGATACCTGTACTCGCATGCTGCTAACATTCCAGAACATGGCCGACGAGTTTGGGGTCCCGTTAACACATGAGAAGATGAAGGGGCCAGCCACAGTGATCTCCTCTTTGGGCATTGAGCTGGATACGGAGGCAGTGGTATTGAGATTGCCACCCGATAAGTTGCACAAGCTCCAGACCGTGCTTAGGCAGGTCTTATCAAGCAAGGAGGTTACTCTGCATGGCAACCAATCTATAATAGGAAGTCTGAATTTTGCATGCCGAGTGATTCCCATGGGGAGGACATTCCTTAGGCGCCTAGCAGACATTACGAGAGGGGTAGTGCGGCCCCATCACCGCATCAGAATTTCTGGGCCTATGAAGGAGGACATATCGATGTGGCTAGGCTTTCTAGACAAATTTAACAGTGTTTCCATATAGCAAGAGGACACAGTATCAAGTTGGGATCTCGCTATACATACTGATGCTTCGGTTGGTTGGGGGGTTTGGAGCATACTGCCAAGGTGCCTGGTGTGCAGCGCCATGGCTCAGTGGCTGGTTCAAGAATAGCCTGGTAAGGAACATCACCTTTCTCGAGCTATTCCCAATCCTTGTGGCATTGACAGTGTGGGGGCCCAAGCTCCACAACAAAAGAATAGTCATTTGGTGTGACTTACCAGGCCGTGGTGCTAGTTCTCAGCAACCAGGTGCCGCAATGTTCCCGGGTGTCAGCCCTACCAAGGGAGGTGACATGAGGTTGAATACAACCATTAGGGCAAAGCAAATTCCGGGTATTAGCAACGGAATAGCCGATTTCCCTCTCCCGCGCTAAGTGGGATCTTTCGCCTATAGGTTCCAGAGGCAGACTAAGGAGGAGTCCCAGTCCCGGACCGTTTATGGCAGATTGGAATGCTACCACATGGGAACTCTTGAGGGGGGGGTGGGCGTCTATTGCTCCTGTGACTTGGAAAGCTTATTGCAGGGGCTTCAGGAGGGTGCAGGAATTTTTATGGAGTCAAAGATGGATCACAGGATCGGTAGAAGGCAAACTCATCATTAAACCCGCCTCGTTTGCCCAGGAAATGAACTTATCGAGAGGAGCAACGGTTAACCAGTTAACAGGCTTCACATTCTTCATGAAAGCGCAGGGGCGCAGGGATCCACTTGAAACTTTATGGTTAAAAAGATGGTGGGTTGGGGTAGAAAGGCAGAGGTGAGCGGGGATAAGAGACTACCAATGACACATGAAGTATTGGTTCTCTTATGGCACGCATTGCCACAGGTGTGCACATCTGAATTTGAAACAGGGTTAGTTAGGGCTGCATTTTGTACAGCAGTTTTTGCAGCCTTGCAAGTGAGTGAATTGGTGGCCGCATCCAAAAAGGACATGGGACTGAATGGTATAGTAGTGGGGAACGTCCGGGCACAGGGCCAGAACATCAGTATAATAGTTCACTGATCAAAAACTGATCAACTGGCAAGAGGGGTAAAGGTCTGACTAATACAGGTTGTAGCACAAGTAATATATCCCGTCAAAAATCGTAATCATTATTTGTGGGCAAGGCCCGCCGGTGGCACGCATCTGCTAGTCCATGCAGACGGGGTTCCTTTGACTAAGTTTGTTTGCTGCCGTTCTTCACAGGGCTTTGATCCGACAGAATATGGTACGCACTCTTTTAGGCCTGGAGTGGCCACAGGTGCTGCCCGGGCAGGTTTGACCTGACACCATCCGTAGGCTTGGCTGTTTGGAGGTCTTCAGCGGTCAACTTGAATGTTAGGCCGGAATTGTGCCAGTCTGGCCCTACCCATTAATTTGTTCCTTTGCAGGTCCTTGGCTAGGACAGAGGATAGTATGGGTGGTGGGACACTGCTTCATCCATTGGACTGCCAGGCAGGCACAGGAGAAGGCGTATGGTACACATTTTGGATCTTGCCTTGCACGGCGTCCGCCTGCTATGGATGGGAAAGTGAGGAATGCGGTGGAAGCAATTGCTACCCGAAGTCCGACGCAAATTGCACACTTTTCAGAGACCAGATATCTTAGTTATTCACTTAGGGTGTAACGACCTCTGCGAGTGCTCATGCAAACAGCTGATTGATATGATAAAGAGGGACTTAACAGTGTTAAGAGAAATGACTCCCATGGCCTCGTTGATATGGTCGGACATCATACCTTGCATCAGGTGCCGGGATCTGAAACTATAGGGAAGGGATAGGATGAAAGTGAATAGGCAGATAGGGTTATGGGTACAGAAGATGGGGAGAGGGGGCCATCAAATAAGGCATGAGTGGGCGGATGATCTATGTGAGAGTTTAAACCAGTTGGATAAGATACATTTATCCAGAGTAGGGTATGACCTATTTAATAACTATCTCCAGGAGGCATTGGAGCAAGTGTTGGGAATTTTAAGGTGTTGCAGGCCGCAGTAGTGGTGTGGGGGACTGGGACAAGTAAGGTACTATCCCAGGCCTCTGGCGGGGATACCCAAGTTGTTAGGCCAAGGGGGAGTGGATGACAGGGTGTGGTCGAACTTCAGGAGCTATGGGACAGTGTGGTATGTAAAGTGGGTGTGACCTACCCAGATATAATGGCCCCCTTGCTTGGATGAACGGCGGGAAGCCGGAAGATTGTGATGGTCTTGCTTGACATGGCGGATGCTGGTACAACGCCTGGACTCAGGGCTTGTAGTCTTCACCAGCAACTCTAGTACCTCTAGAGTTGTTTATATGTTAACAGTTGTTTAAAGCTGCGGCCTGTTTTCCCAAACTGAGTGTCTCAGTGTTTGATTCATGAAGGGTTTTGGGGACCGTGGTGAGGAGGCGGGGATGAGAGGAGCGGAAGCGAAGGTGCGAGCTGCCAATGTTAGGTAAATGAGATCTAATTCTCCCTAGTCTTGAGTCTGTTTGACCTTCAGTACTATGTTCAGCAAATCTGGTTACAGATTCATGTGCTGCCTTTTTTTTTTTTTTTTTAGTTTGTAACCCAGATCAAGGGGATGTGTTAAAACTGCCTGCCCAACACATGCATTCTTTTTTTTTCTATCCATTTAATACATTTTCCTTATCTTTTTGTTTTAAGATCTGATATAGTAAGTGCTGAGACTGCCTCAGAGAAATACATTCATTCTGAATTTGCTGCTTAAAAACACTTTGATCTGAATTTGTCCAAATTTGGGCCTTAGAAAATTAGCCAGGGAGAAAGGTTGTGCATTATGTTTGGCGGCCCTCAAAAGGGTCATGCAAACCGCTGCATTCGTCCCCATCGCTGACCCACGCTGCCGAGGACCTCCAGTCACTGCATGCTGCTGCGGCCTTCCCATAGGTGCACATGCGCACTGTGGCAGGAAACCCTGAGCAGCCCCTCCATGTGATGTCAGCCTTTTGTCCTGTATAAGCTAAGGCCCCGCAGCAGTTTCTCACCTCAGCAACTGGTCTTCTAATCCTGAAGTAGTGCGTGTTGCTCCTGCATGTTGATTCCTGATTCTTGTCTGCATTCCTCTGCCTTGTCTCATCTATCCTTGCCTCGTCCAGCCTCACCTTCTCTTATCCATCCTATCCAGTCTCTTTAGTGAGTCTCATCCACCCTTGGCCTGACTTTCCAGATCTGATCCCTTGCCCCAACCTTACTAACTGTCCTGTCTGACTCAGCTTGCTGCCTGCCCAAACCCTGGTCTGCTCTCAGACTTCTGTTATCTTTGCTGCCCTAGGGACCCGCCTAAGTCCTGCTGGCCACCAGAACCCAAGGATTCAACTTGCAGGGAAGACAGTTGGTAAAGGTGAAGCTCCTGACTGACCTACTACAGGGCAAGTTTGTCAGAGGTCTGCGTAAGAATCGAGGATTCACCCTCGAAGCTATGTCGTCTATGCCATATCACCAAGGACTCACACACCTGCCACCCTTCACCTATTGCTGAGGCCATGAGCTTGGTGGACTTGCCTCTGGCTTCTGGCACAACAGCTCTAGCAGTAGCAATAGCTTAATACTATGGCCAGATATCTTCAGGGTATTGCGACCTGGCTGCTCTAGCACCCATCTTGCGGCCTGCTACTCCCACAGTCCACCTGCCTCCACCTCCAAGGTGCAATGGAAATCCATTAAAATGTAGAGGCTTCCTTAACTAATATCTGATGCATTTCAAGTTACAGACACCCTTGTTTCCAACTAACAGAGACAAAGTGACTTACATTCTTTCTTTGTTGGGCGGTACAGCGCTGGCTTGGGCCTCACCCCTTTGGGAAAAGGATGATCCACTCCTGGGATGCTTCCTGCAGGAATTCCAGCAAATATTTAATAAGCCTGGTACCACGGCTTCCAAGGCATCTGAACTGGTACGGATTTGGCAAGGCTCCCAGTCTGTGGTGGAGTACACAGTACACTTTCACACCTCAGCCTCTGAACATCAATGGGGCAGTGACAGCCCGATTGTGATTTTCCAGCAAGGACTATTGGACTGCATTAAAGATGAGCTGGCTGCCCGAGACCTGCCGGACACCTTGGATTAGCCTAGCCACCCTGCTAAACGTGAGGTTCCAGGAATGGGTCAAAGGGAGAGGTTTGGCCTTGTCCCAAATTTCCAGCGTCCTTTAACCTCCTGCTCTCCTCCAGAGCTGGAAGCCTTGCAGGTGCATCACTTCAAGCTATCAGCAGAAGAGAAGCAGAGATGCTGTAACCTGAACCTGTGCTCATACTACTCTGCATCTCGACATTTTGCAAGCACTGCCCGAATAAGCCAGCAAACTGAAGGACCTAGGCCTAGTGGGAGAGGCCACCCTAGGTCATCCTTACTTCTCTCCACAGCTGTTGGTACCAGTACATTTATCCTTTGGGGATATTCTTGCTAAACTCTCCTTTCTGGATACTGGCACTGGGGGCAGCTTTATCATGAGGCTTTCGTCCAACCCTACTGGTGCATACTGAAGATTTCCTTGGCCACCCCACTCTTGATCTCCTCTGTTTATAGAGAACTTTTACGTGAACATGTTACAAGAGCCACAGTACCACTGACCATGCAAACAGGGTCCTGAATGGGGAGCAAATCAGTCTGTACATGTTGCTCAAGGCAATCAATGCAATTATCTTGGGTCTGCCATGGTTCATGCTACATCAGCCCCACATTGATTGGACCATATTGCAAATTGTCAGATGGGGTCCCAGTTGTCATGCGCAATGCCTTGCCAAAGCTGTGCGGTGCCTGTGATTTGGACAGTTACTTCTGAACATGTGGGTTTGCCACCACAATATACTGAATTCGCAGATGTTTTTAGCAAATAACAAGCGGAGCTACTGCCGCCTCATCGTTCCTACAATTGTGCCCATAGACTTGGTTCCCGGCAAGGTTCCACCCCAAGGCAGAGTATATCTGCTTTCTGCTCCCAATACAGAGTATATTAAAGAGATCGTGGACAGGGGCTTCATTCACTCCTCTTCCTTACCTGCAGGGGCTGCATATGTTTTATAGTGAAGGAGGATGGTGATTTACGTTGCTGCATTGATTATCTTAAACTTAACTCTATTTCCAAGAAGAATCGCTAACCTCTTCCCTTAATCTCCGAGCTCTTTGACTACCTTCAGAGTGTGCAAATATTTACCAAGCTGGACCATTGTGGGGCATACATCCTGATCAGAATCTGAGAGGGTGACAAATGAAAGACCACCTTTACCACCCGAGATGAACAATATGAATATCTTGCAATGCCCTTCAGCTTGTGCAATGCCCCTGCAGTCTTCCAGTACATTGTAAATTAAATCTTCCAGGACCTTCTCTACTCCCATATGATAGTTTACGTGCATGACATTCTATTCTTCTCAGTCATCTGAGCACATTCATCATGTGAAACAGGTCCTCCAGAGACTCTGTGAACACCACTTGTGTGCCAAGTTAGAGAAGTGTATCTTCGAACATGAAGAACTTTTCTTCTTGGGATATATTATCTCTCAGCAAGGCCTCCATATGGACCTAGATAAACCAAAAGCCATACTAGAAAGGCCCTGACCAATGGGCCTTAAAGCACTGGGATGCTTCCTGGGGTTTGCAAATTACTATATCAATTTTTTCCATGATTATTCTTCCTTAAGGCTGTGAGTGGGGCTCCTAACTAAAAAGGGCTCAGACATCAAAAACTGGACCATGGATGCTATCCAAGCTTTCAAGAGTTTCAAGGAAGAGTTCACTCTTGACCCGCAGCAACATTATCTAGATACATCTAAGTCATTCATTTTGGAGGTAGATGCATCTTCTCTTAGGGTAGGTACTGTCGTCCAATAGCATAATCATAATGGTACATTCATGACTTGCTCCTACTTTTCAAAGAAATTCTTTCTGGCAGAAAAGAATTATACAATTGAAATCAGGAGCTACTAGCAGCCAAGGTAGCCTTGGAAGAATGGCGAAACCTGCTGGAAGGAGCCAAGCACCCAGTAACTATCTATATGGATCACAAGAACTTTTATGGTGACATGGACTCTGACCCCTGTCTGCAACCACATATGCTTAGCTCATACAAAAGCCAAAAGTGCTTGCCTACTTCTCAAGTACCATACTGCCTTATTTAAATAAAGCACTTAAGCAGTCCAACTCCATGAGCATTAATGTTCAGATATGGAATAGAAACTAGATTTGTCATGCATGGTGGAAATAAAGGTATTTTAATTTTTTTTATTGACATTTATTGAATTAAGCAAATTATCATCTGTGCTTTTGTTTATTGAACTTTTTGTTTCCATGCATTCAAGTGGACTAATATCGTATCCATTCTATTTATTCATTGTTGCTGGGGAAACACAAAACTTGAGGGAGCATAGTGATTGCTATATCATAGAGATGGCCAACTCCAGTCTGCAAGAGCCATAAACAGACAATTTTCAGATCAATTGCAATGAATACACATGAAAGGCATGTGCATATAATGGAAGTAGTGCCAATGCAAATTGTAAAAATTGTAAAAATTGTAAAAGTAAAAAAAAAAAAAGTAAAAAAAGTAAAAATTGTAAAAATTGTAAAAGTAGTGCCAATGCAAATTGTAAAATTTGCAATGCAAATTGTAAAATTCGACAAAGGAAACTCATTCCTTTTGATCTTGCTAGACCTATCCGCAGCGTTCGACACGGTCAACCACGCTATCCTCCTAAACCAGTTGTCATCCATAGGAATCAGAGGCACCGTCCTTTCCTGGTTTAAAACCTTTCTCAACAATAGAGGTTACAAAGTCAAACTCCAAAACAAGGAATCCTCAAGATTTGACTCTACCATAGGAGTCCCACAAGGTTCTTCATTATCTCCGACTCTATTCAATATTTACCTTCTTCCTCTATGCCAACTTCTCACCGACCTCAATCTAAAGTTTTTTCTATACGCAGACGATATCCAAATCATCATCCCCATCAAAGACACATACTCTAATACTCTTGACTACTGGGAATCATGCCACCAAAAAATCAAACAACTACTCAACAGTCTACACCTCATCTTAAATTCCTCCAAGACTGAGATCCTTCTTATCTCACCTGAAAACAACACCAACAACAGTACTCTTCCCACCAATCTCCCTACCACACAAACTAGAGACCTAGGAGTGTTAATAGATAACCGGCTAAACTTCAAAGCACACATCAACAAAACAACCAAAGACTGTTTCTACAAACTCCAGGTCCTGAAAAGGATAAGACCTCTTTTCCACGCTCAAGACTTCAGAACGATCATCCAAGCAGTCATATTTTCGAAACTGGACTACTGCAACTCCCTATTGCTAGGTCTACCTTCATCATACTCCAAACCACTACAGATGGTTCAAAATTCAGCTGCCCGTATTCTGACAGGCGCAAGGAAAAGAGACCACATTTCACCCATCCTGAAAGAGCTTCATTGGTTACCCGTATACTTCCGCATCATGTATAAAGCCTTAACTATCACCTATAAAACTATACATCAACTCACCACTCTCGATCTCCAATTCCCTCTCCAAGTACATAATTCCACCAGACCTACCAGAGATGCATATAGAGGTTCCCTCCTGGTTCCCCCAGCGAAAACAACCAAACACATTACCGTAAGAGATCGTGCCACCTCCACAGCTGGCCCTCTACTGTGGAATTCCATTCCTACAGACCTCAGACAGGAGCCTTGCCTCCCAAATTTTAGGAAAAAACTTAAGACTTGGTTATTCAAGCAAGCCTTTCCGGACACAACTCAATGACACAATCCAATAACTCCTAAATCACCTTGCAGTTTGTTTATAACATTTATCTATTTTGTATACTACATTTAAATTGTATATTGTTTAACCATTTTCTATCCTCTTTTCTATTTTTCCTACTCCAAGTTTGGCCACCTTGTTAAATGTAACTGTACCTTCTGTCACCACAGTTCTAGTTCTTTGTTCTTAAGTTCTATGTATTTTATTGCACCCCCATTCTATGTAAACCAGCAAGATATGTTTTCATGATTGCCGGTATATAAAAACTTTAAATAAATAAAAAAAAATAAAATAAAAGTAAATTATAGATTGTGAGATTCTGAGTAGGGATTAAATTTAAATGCCATACAAAAAGATTATTCCGTTCTCCTTTGACAAATTAAGAAGGTCCTGAAAGTCTCATTGCTTTTACACAGAAAATAATTATAGTTATTGACCAATGTCAATGTGTGAAGGGTGGTAGATGTACGAGCCCTTGGTGCTGTGGCATGGTTAATGTAGCCTCGGGGACGAACACCTGTGGCGTACGGCGGGAGCAGGCAAACTTGCTCTGCAATGGGAGGGGCTGGAGCTTCACTTTAAACAGCTGCCTCCCTGCAGGTTGAATCCTTGGATTCTGCTGACCAGCAGGACTTAGGTGGGTGGCGAAGATAACGGAAGTCAGAGCGCACACCAGGCCTGAACCGGAGGTAGTCTGTTGGCGTCAGAGACAGGCCAAGGTGAGAACAGGAAGCTTGCAAGAGTAAATTACTTCTGACTAGTCTTTTACTTTGACTAATCGTATCTTCCCACTTTTGTAAAAAATCTTCGAAACTTTCATTGTCCTAAAAAAAAAAAAATGGTTCAGGTGGGTAGTAAGTAGGCAAATATTAATGGACACAAAAAAAAAAAAAAAGATTCCATATATATTTACAAGGTAACAATTTGGTATGGGCTTAAAGTAAAATGAGAAATATGATTTTTCAACCCTCCCCCCTTTTTTTTCGTTTGTCCATTAATATTTACCTAGTTAACACACTTATTCTGTACTATATTATATATATTTAGAATGCATGCATGTTTTCGTGTTGTGTATCGGAACTTTTTTTTAAATATTATATATAAATAAAATGAATGTTTTAAATTTAGTTACTGTGTCTCCTTTTTGATAGATAGCGCCATCATTGTCTAACTAATAAACAGAATATTTTTTTTTATTAAGTTAGTTTATATTTTATTGCTTTTATTGAATTTTAAAATCCCTGTATGTGCTGAAGCTGGGAGATATGCACAGAAGTCAGGCTGGCGGCACCGTGCAGATTTTAAAAAGTACGCAGGTACGTGCACAAAAGTTTTTTGTTTTTTGGGGTTTTTTTTTTTTTTACAAAGGGGGGGGGGAGTGGGCATGGTCTGGGCAGGGCATGGATGCTCTATGCTGCTGTGTATAATGCTAAAATGCTATTTTACATGGTCAAGGTATCCTATCCTAGGGAGGATGAAATGGATAGTTAAACTTCAAAGCTTTAATTTTTTTAAATTACATAATATGTTTTTAAATTGATTTGAAAATATTCATTGTTTAGTCCTATCCTTTAACTGGGCAAACTGAGAACAGGCTGGGGAAACTGTTTATTGCATTGGCGCGCTATCTCCCAAAATACCCCCACATGTGGTAGAGGCGGCAATTATGCACACATGTGCAAGTCCATATAAAATTGCACGCACATGTACGCGAGTACAACCTATTTTATATCATGCACACATAAACGTGCGTGTTATAAAATGGCCACATCCATTAGCGCAAGCTGGCATACGCACGTACATGTGCACCCACGTGATTGCTTAAAAAGTTATCCCCGTGTAATAAAAACGAGGCATGTGCTTCTAAAAGAATTATTCCTGCTTAATATGCCTGAGATAGATTTGTAGGCACTACCTCCATTGTATGCAAATGCCTTTCATGTGTATTCATTGCAATTGATCTGAAAATTGTCTGTTTATGGCTCTTGCAGACTGGAGTTGGCCATCTCTATGATATAGCAATCACTATGCTCCCTCAATTTTTGTGTTTCCCCAGCAACAATGAATAAATAGAATGGATATGATATTAGTCCACTTGAATGCATGGAAACAAAAAGTTCAATAAACAAAAGCACAGATGATAATTTGCTTAATTCAATAAATGTCAATAAAAAAATTAAAATACCTTTATTTCCACCATGCATGACAAATCTAGTTTCTATTCCATATCTGAACATTAATGCTTATGGAGTTGGACTGCTTAAGTGCTTTATTTAAATAAGGCAGTATGGTACTTGAGAAGTAGGCAAGCACTTTTGGCTTTTGTATGAGCTAAGCATATGTGGTTGCAGACAGGGGTCAGAGTCCATGTCACCATAAAAGAATTTGGCAGCAATCACAATCTTTACTGGATCGATGATAAGGGCTGGAAATTCCAGAGAGTGCTCAGTATTGAATGAGCATGAGTGAGAGGACATAGGCTTATCTTTTCTTCTCAGTGGGATGGTACCACAACTAGAGATGTGCATCGCTTTTTGTGTTCGTGTCGTTCTTCGTTTTTCGGCCGCCATGGAAAATGTCGTTTTTTTTCGGTTCGGGTCTTTTTTTTCACGAAAAATCGATTTTTAGTTAGTGCGCGCTAACTCCCAGTTAGTGCGCGCTAACTCCCAGTTAGCGCGCGCTAACTCCCCGTTAGTGCGCGCTAACTCCTGTTAGCGCGCACTACAAAAACCGTTAGATTTTGTTACTTTTTGTTACTTTTTGTTAGTTTTTGTTAGTGCGCGCTAACAGGAGTTAGCGCGCACTGACTCTCGTGAGTGCGCACTAATCGGAAAAACGAATTTTTGCAAAAAAACAGGAAAATCCTGATTTTTTTCGGGCTCCCTGAAACATGCCGAATTGGACAATTCGGTTGCAATTTTCCAATTCGGCAAAAACGAATGCACATCTCTAACCACAACTCGAAGTCAAACAGATTAAAAAACGACCAGCGGACATGCAGAGGGTTTAGTCTCTGCTCTTGAGCTAGATGCTCTAGGTATTTTGGGAGATAGCGCGCCAATGCAATAAAAAGTTTCCCCAGCCTGTTCTCAGTTTGCCCAGTTAAAGGATAGGACTTCCTAATCCCCCCTGTTAATAAGCCTCCCTTTTAACCCCAAACCCTTAAAACCTTGCTAACTAGCCTCAGTGTTTTGTATTAGTTACACGCCATCCATAGTAGAAGTGAAGTTATATGGATGGAGAACCTGGCACGCTTGTGTGCATAAATACTTATGTGCATATTTCATTGAGAAATCTAGAGCATCCATGCCCTGCCCAGACCATGCCCACTCCCCACCCCTCTTTGTAAAAAAAAAACCCCCAAAAAACAAAAAACTTTTGTGCACGGACCTGCGTACTTTTTAAAATCCGCACGGTGCGCGCCAGCCTGACTTCTGCGCATATCTCCCAGCTTCAGCACATACAGGGATTTTAAAATTCCCCTTTGAAGTTTAACTATCCATTCCATCCTCCCTAGGATAGGATACCTTGACCATGTAAAATAGCATTAATCACAGCAGCATAGTATATGAAGAAGAAAAGGATGTTCAGCTTCCTTCCACAACATATGCATCCTCTGCCTTCAGTATGCCCTGATCTGGATCCCATAATACAGAAAAAGAACATTACAGTTTTATAGTTACAATACACAGACACACTTCATATTCCAGCCAGTTAGTAAGGGCACCTAAACCAATCAACACCTCTCACATCTACTTGTTAAAATTCAGTTTTATGCATTTACCCTGAATGCAAATCTAAGTTGCTATTGCAGCACCCCAAGATTCTGTATCCCCAGTTTCCTGTATTTCCCAAACCTTAGCATACACAAGCTCTTCTTCTGATCAAGGCATTTAATGCTAGAAACGCATAGTGTAAGGCACATTGTAAATGCGTTGCACATTTTGTCAGAAATCAGGGCAGAAAGCTTCCTGTGAGGTGCGAATTGTAAACATGAATTTCAGGTAATAGATCCTGGTATGGTAGCCCAAAGGGAATTATCGTAGTACTCTTTAGTGCCCAGAGGTGAATGCAGGAACAGTTAATAAGCAGGCTAGCTTAATGCCCCTTGTAACCTATAAATGCACAATAGGAAGGAAACATGAAAGACTTTGTTCAGATGACTTATTAAAGCACTATTCACAAGAATTCATAGATTCACATATATTTAACAAAGTACCATCCTAAGAAGCAGAAACATGTATGAAACTACCCATGGGCCCTCATTTTCTATGTCAGCGTTATAGCAAAATCTAGGAAAACTTACCACTGTCTTACCAATAATTGATTGTCACAGTACACCCACATGCTTCATTCTAATAGATGCAACTAATTTATCACTACTCTAATGTGATTAGGGCTGTCTTATTTGTACCTTTTGTCTCTCCTAGTGAGTACATGGGAACTAGATGTAGCTAGGCATGTAGGCAACCATGGCATTCATAAAATAGCTGAAGCTTCTTCTGTCTGTGGGAGTAATACACAGACCTCCAGCATAGAGGAAAGAGGTAAATCCTGGCCTAAGGATAGATGTAAGGCTGGTGCACACATGAGCAATAATGCTTGCAGCTAACTTCAAACGTATACTTAGATTAGAACCTACTTGCTTCATCTAGTGGTGGAAAAAATTGTGGATGGCTGAAGTGATGTTCCTTGAGCAGCTAGTGGAAAAGCCCACCCAGGGGGAGTTGATATGGACTTCCTTGCAGCAGAAAACTTGGGGTGTAATGATCACTGTATAGCAAGGGTGGCCAATCCTGCTCCTCACAAGCCAGACACGGGTCTCCTTTTTAGACTCCACAATGAATATGTGTAAGAGATTAGCATGAACTGTCTCCACTGTATGCAACTATTATCTCATATTATGGCTATGCTGAAAACCATATCTGTTTGTGCCTCTTGAGGACCAGAGCTGGCCACTCCTATTATAGCCTATGGTTCAGTTTTAGAATCGTACTTCAATTAAACAGTACTAGAGCAAATAACCTGACCTATAGGAGAGCTTATGTCAGGAATCTAGGACCTGAAGTGTATAGATGCACTATGGATGACAATGAAAATGTCTAGAGTAGGGACGGGTAACTCCAGTCCTAGAGCGTAACAAACAGATCTGATTTTCAGGATATCCAAAATGAATATAGTTGAGGACCAGTGTTGTCAGAAGCTTGTCCAGACATGGAACTCTGTCATTTCTCAAGGGATGGTTCTCGGGGCTGAATCGAGAATGTCCTGGCAGACAGATTGACCAGTCTTTAAAATCCCACAAATGGTCCCTGAAATAGGAGGTAGCAAAAAAGATATTCCACCATTGGGATACCTCTGTGGTGGATCTGTTTGCGTCCCCTCAGAACAAGTAGGTCCCACTCTTCTGTTCCAGACAGAGGGGACAGAGCAAACTAATCTTGCCTTAAAGGATCTTCTGTATGTGCATCCTCCAATTCTTGTAGTCGCGAAAACTCTGTTGAAACTCAAAGAAGATAGAGGAACTATGATATTCATAGTTCCTTTTTGGCCAAAAAAGATCTGGTACTCACTTCACAGAGAGATGTCTATCAGAGAGCCAATCACAATGGGGACTTCCCCAAATCTCATCATTCAGAATCTGGGCAATGTCAGCCTCCTGGCGCTCACTGCATGGATGTTGACAAGTCCTGCAGTCTCTTGAGCTATTTGAGGATATGTCTCAAGTTATTTTGGCTTCAAGAAAGGATTCCACTAGAAATGGATTTAAGTGGAGGAGGTTTGCTTTGGGGTATAGATCTTGTTTTTCCCTGCTCCACACAAAAACTCCTTGATTCGCTTCTTTGTATTTTTCAATAAATTACTAATTATAAAAAAAAAAATCTTCAAAACAGCCACATTTCAACAATTTACCTTTTTGTTTTATATCAAACTCATACCGCTCAACTAGCTACACCCTGCCCCTGACTAACTATTCCCCCTTCCCTTGAACAAGGCATACTACAGAAAAACTAGGAAGAGATTAGCAGGTAGATATCACAACTATAAATAAGAGGGAATAATAAAATAATAAAAAATAAGATAAAAAATGATTATGAAAGTTGAAGGGATGTGACTTTGTATCCAAAGTGAATAGGGTCTCCACATAACCACACATTTTTCCAGAGCACCATGCTTTAGTATTGTTAGTTTCCCCATATAAAATGCATTTCCCAGACAGTGGGAAACTGATGTCAAGGCAGGGGTGGAAGGGTGCTTCCTTGAGGCTGCTAGCTCACTAGCTGAGTTTTTAAGTAGTACAATGAAGCCTTAACAATACGGATAGACAGGCCCCCCCAAAAAAAACACTTTAGGAGTCAGAGATAGAAGTAATATACCTTATCATAATAATGACCAAGTCCCAATATTTCTGAGTTAAGGGACACTCACCAAATATGAAATAGGGTACTGATTCCTCTGCACAGCTGCCAGCATTCTGTCTTAGCTATCAGGTATATATTGTGTAGGCATTTGGGAACCCACAAGGGAGGGTGCTCACAAATGGGGATAATGTCTCTAATGTCCAGGTAGGTGTCCACCAGGGCATCAGTGATCATCAGATGGTATGGTTTGACATCACAAATAGGATACAAAGAGGTTATATAAACTTCAAAAATACAAACTTTGTCAAAATAGGGTCTTACCTGGATGAAGAACTAGAAGACTGGGAGAAAAGGGGGGAGATAGAACAACAGTGGGCCAAATTAATAGGAGCCATTAAAAAGGCAACAAAACTATATGTTTGAAAAGTAAATAAAAATAAGAGGAAAATGAAACCCATCTGGTTCTCAGAGCAGGTGGTTGAAAAAATAAAGGCAAAAAGAACAGTGTTCAAGAAGTACAAAGGATCCCAACATGAGGAAAAGAGGGAATACCTGGTGAAACTGAGGGAGACTAAAGTAATCAGGAAAGCAAAAGATCAAGCGGAAGAAAGGATTGCCAAAGAAGTAAAGCAAGATGGCAAAACATTGTTCACCTTTATCAGAGAAAGGAAGATGGCCCATGGTGGTACAGTAAAATTAAAAGGTGACAAGGGGCAATGTGTGGAAAAAGACAAATATGAGAAATATTAAATTCTTCAATTCAGTGTTCACTAAAGAAGACCCTGGAGAAGGATCGTTGCTGATTGAGAAGACCATGAATGGGAGTGGCTTGGATACAGTCTCTTCTGTAAATGGGGTTGTATGGGAAGAGCTAGGAGACCCAAAAGTGAACAAAGCCATGGGTCCAGGTGAGGTACATTCTAGTATACTAAGGGAGCTCAGAGATGTGCTGGCGGGTCCGCTGTGTGACCTGTTCAATTGATCCCTGGAAAATGGAGAGGTGCCACGTGATTGGAGAAGAGCAATGGTGGTCCCACTTCACAAGAATGACAGCAGAGAGGAAGCTGGAAACTACAGGCTGGTTAGCCTCACCTCAGTGGTTGAAAAATTAATGGAGACTCTGCTAAAGGAAAAGATAGTGAACTATTTACAATCCAGTGGGTTGCTGGACCCGAGGCAGCATGGATTCACCAGAGGAAGGCCCTGTCTGACAAATCTGAATGACTTTTTTGATGGGGTGACTAGACAACTAGATCAAGGAAGAACACTCAGTGTGATTTACTCAGATTTCAGCAAAGCTTTCAATAAGGTCCCACATAGGAGGCTCATGAAAAAAATAAGAAGCTTTGGTGTGGGTACCCAGGTGGTGGAGTCAACTAACTGGTTGACTGATAGAAAACAATATGTAATGGTAAATGGAACCTGCTCTTATGAGAGAACAGTGTTAAGTGCCAGTGGAGTGCCTCATGGATTAGTTTTGGGACCTGTTCTGTTCAATATTTTTGTGAGTGACTGTGGAGGGGTTAGAAGGAAATGTTTGCCTTTTTGCAAATGATACTAAGATTTGCAACAGAGTGGACATGCCTGAAGATGTAGAGAGAATGAAAAGTGATTTAAGAAAACTTGAACAGTTATCAAAGATTTGGCAGCTGCAATTCAATGCCAAAAAGTGCAGTCATGCACCTGGGTTGTAGTCATCCAAAAGAGCTGTCTGTGATGGGGAGCAAAAGACTATTGTGCACAGACCAGGAGAAGGACTTGGGGTATAGAAAGCAGGGGATTTATTAATCCCTGTTAGTTATAATTATTGGGTATTATTAATATTTAATGTATCTGCTGTTTTGGAATATGTTATTGCCATATTGAAAAGTTCTTTATGAGTTTTTAATTTTTGGATGCTGTTCTATTTGTCAGCTGTTTTGAAATATTTCTTTTTATTAGTATGGTTTTACTATTATGATTGATGTTTTATATTTATTTTATTGTTTGATGTTTTATGAGGAATGGCGATGTTTCTGCTTTTTCCTTGTTGCACTGCATTAGGCTTTTTTAGGTTTCCAGTTCACTATTTGTCTGCACGTTTCTATCTATAATTTAAGATCTCTTTATTCTGTGTTTAGTGAGGATCTGTCTATGTTCTATACATGTGACAGAAGTGAGGTATTTTGCTAGCATGTATTTTCTGTGTAGGGATCTATAGCAGTCTAGTTGTTTTGTGTTCCTAATTGGAGGGATATTGGTGTTTTAGGACTTGGTGTAATATTTACAGTGTTGCCTTTTCATAAGTAAGATATTTACTGTTTGAGTGCTGGCAGTTAGGGCTGTTTTGATGTGGGAGATTTACAATATTATGATTGGAATTCAAATCATGGCTTTCCCAGGGCTAAACTCACACCCAACATGCATTACCATAGGCCTAATACCATATGGGTTCCAAGTGTCTTTTCAAGTTTTTTTTTTTTGCAGGGTTTCTGGTTGGCACCACAGCAGTAAATGCACATATAATATACATGATATAAGTGGGGTTTTTTTTTTTACTTCAAAGTCCTCTCTCATGTAAAATCTGTTATTATAAATGCTTAATTTTGAATTGTGTATGGGGAGGGGTGCAACCGGGGAGGAGGTGGGTACAAGACTGGAAGGTTCACCTAGGGTTCTTAATACCTATATACCAGCCCTAGGGAAGAGTGGAAGGTATGACTGGTTGGAAGATGACCGTGGAAGATGAGAGAGGGGAAGAGGAAGATTTGGAGAAGAGGGGGTTTCAAGAGCACAAGAAAGGTTGCAGCTGTTGAGGGGAAGGTCAAGGGGAGCTGGAGATGGTAAAAGGAGCAACTCACTGAGGGGAAGATGGAGAACTGAGAGGAGGCAATAAAGGGGAGATTTGGGGAGATGTAGGATTAGCTCAGAGAACTGGAGGAAGAGAAGGGGATGAAATCTAGATGTGTGAAAAGAGAGGCAGAGATAGAGAATGAAGAAAAGGGAGAATTAAAGGGAAGGATTGATTATTAGACAGAGGCGATGGGAGGTACTGAAGAGACAGGGGAGAGATGAAACAGAACATGAACAGGTGACCCTGTAAAGGAGAGAAGACCAAGAAGAGGAGAGCAGTATAAAAAGATGAGAACCAAAGTGATTAGAAAAATAAAAGGCCAGATTGACAGAGTAGAAAAAAATTATTTTATATTCAGTTTAGTGGATGGACCCTGTCGATTTGGGAATGTGCAGCTCATGATATTTTATTTTGCACAATACAGGAGGAAATGTATTTCTGTTTCTCTTTCTCTGGTGTTGCATGGCATGCCGAATCTGATTTCTTGCAGTTTCCAGTTCAGATTTTGAATGTTGCCTTATGGGGCCAGGCTCCCTGTCTTGGTTCCGATTGGACTGGAAGCCCATAGGGGCAGGAGGTAACTGCTGGATCAAAATAAAAGCCCATTTAACAGAGTGTCCTGGCTCATGAGGGTCATGTGTTATATTCAGGCTGAGGGTGCCCTTTTTTTTAACTTGGCCATAGGTGCCAAATAACCTGGCTATGGCTCTGGATGGAAGTATGGTGGTGACCTGATGAAGATGCTTCTGCTGTTTTGGAATCTCTTTTTGGAAGTATACGTTTTGGTTAGAAGAACCAGGAGGAAGAGTTTAGTTGCCCCTGTTCTTCCCTGGAATATCTGAAAACTGAGTATTCCTGTGTGAATTTTTTCCCAGCAAGGATTCGAGAAAGAGGAAAAACTGGATATTATGAGAACTGTGAGTAAGAGCAGTATTGAACAAATCCTGAGTACCCCCACTTGGAGTCTTTACCCCTGGGGAGAGAAGAAATTGTGACTCTCTGCGTTTAGACTGTTTCACCAATTTTTGCCAGCTTTTCCACTTGGAAACCTAATTTTATCCTTGCCCTGGTGTTGAGTGTTTTCCTTGCCCTGATAGTAAAATTCACTTGCATAGATAGAAGACAGATTGAGCAGTGAAAATCATCTATGAAATCTGTTTTGACTGTGCCATTTACTCATCTGCTTCATCCTCAGTAAAGTTACTTTTTGGACACTCAAACAGATTTCTGTGTATTATTGGCACCTTACAGCAGATTTAGCCCTCTCCTAGGGAGTTATACAGTTATCCCTGTCACTCTGGGTCTAGAAGGAGAAATTCCTTGCCCCCACCAACATAGGACTCAGGCCCTGGGGAAAGAGACTGATATGAGAGCTAGTGCGGAGATACAGCCCCTAAGAAGTACAAATTAATTTATGGCCCTGTTGGTAGTGAGTAGCTTCCTGGAAACGGGATTACACATGTATTTGGCTAGTAATGAGCTTCTGCTAATCCACTCATTAGCATGCATGTGGTGCTTGGGGGTAGAATAATGCACAGTATTTTAAATACATGTTATCACTGCATTAGTGCATTTGACGCATGGTAAATGGCCTAACACAGTTTAGTAAATGAGGCCCTTAGATTGTAAGCCTTCTGGAGAAAGGCATATGCCTGAATGCAATCCTCTTTGAAATATCATAAAATTCAAAATATAAATAAAAATATTTTTATTACTGCTTCAGGAGTTAACTCTTTTTTTGTGCCTGAATAAAGAAAATGTGTGCTGTAGTTTAGAGATCCTCATGCCTATGCTATGAGCTGAGGGTAATTGGGCAGACTAGGTTGGCCTAATTGTCCAATTTTTCCCAGCAGCTACTATGTCAGTGATGGCCAATTCCAATCCTCAAAAGCAATTAGCTTTATGTTTTCAGGATATCCACAATAAATATGCATAAGATATAGCTTTGCATGCACTATGCCCACTGTATGCAAATATATTGCATGCATGTTCATTATGGATACTCCAAAAACCAGGCCTAATGTGGCTCTTGAAAGCCAGAGTTGGCCACCACTGTACTCTCTTTTCTCAGGAGACAGCAGACTAATCTAAGATATATTTTTTGACACCCTCTGGTATGAATCAGTAGCCTGACAACACAGAGCAACCATTCTGTTCATGTCAACAGACAAGCTATAAAAGTGGTCTACACAAGAGTTTTGAATCCAGCAATCCATGGAGTTGCTGACACAGCTAGCAGATGAAAAGTCACAGCAGGTAGACCATGACTTAATCAGGCACTCATCTGTTAGCTCCTCCAACTTCAGTATGGATTAGAAGATTCTGGTACGGAAGACTTAACATTTTTTTACAATTTTCATAAAAGGCTTATACAGGATAAAGCCTGTGGCTTGTACAGGATAAATCTTTTTTAGCTAGATCAAGGTAGAAGGGTGAATAGATTGCATAATCCTCAGGGAAACAATTACCTCATCATCATCTTATTACTTTCAAAAACCTGCCAGCGACATTGATTCTGCTTTCCAAATTTGGTTGATTTTATTTACTGTATTTCATAACAGAATCCCAACAAAGTGTACCTAGCACAGCGTGGCATTCACGTTTACATACCACCTTCACCACTTGAAGGAGATGCAAGCCGGTTTACAAGAAGAAAATAAGTACAGTAACAAGCATAAAACATCTAAAAATACATAAAACAATCTAACAAAATCCCACCCCTATAATCCAATAGCCCATTCAGCCCCTAAGAACATAAGAAGTTGCCAGACTGGATCAGACTGAGCCCAGCATCCTGTTTCTAATAGCGGCCAATCCAGGTTGCAAGTACCTGGCAAGTACCCAAATATTAAGTAGATCCCTTACTACTAAGGCCGGTAATAAAAACAGTAGCTATTGTTTAAAAGTCCAACTCAGAGGTAAAATAGTTTATAAGAACAACTCTGATTCTACTTTTGTTTAATATTCTTTATTGTAAATCATATGCTATTCATACACAAAACAGATCAATACTCAGGAAGCAAAAAGTACACAGGAAGCAAATATAGCAAATATATACTTACATAATAAAGAGCTCAGCGCTGGGCTCTGCAACAGATACAGAATCCTTGCCAACCCTACTACATACCAGCTTTGCTTATATAGGTTAAAAATACAAAGTCAGCTAATTATCTGATTTCTGCTTGCATGCTTCACACCACTAATTTTTTTTTTTCTGTCTGCCTACAGGCAGCTGTTATTTGTCTCCCCTTATCTTTCTCCCCCCTGCATTCTTTCCCACAGACTATTTGCTGCGTACTCTCTGCGATATCTCCTGCCCCATCCTGTGGCTTAATTTGTTGATTCTCTGGTGTCTGTGAATTCCTGCAAAAACAGTTTTATAGCTTTCTTCTTTGGCGTCTGGCCTTCAAGGTCCCAGGTTTGTGTTCTGGGGCCTGCTGGTATTTTTCCATACCAGCAGTATGTTCAGTAATGGTGAAAAGGCCGGGGATTGAACCCGGGTATAATCAACATTATTCACTAAGCTAATTTGATTAATAAAATTTTATGAACTTCTCCTCCAGGAACTTATCCAAACCTTTTTTAAACCCAGCTATGCTCACAGTCTTAACCACATCCTCTGGCAATGAATTCCAGAACTTAATTGTGCATTCAGGGAAAAGAATTTTCTCTGATTTGCTTTAAATATGTTACTCTCACTAAGGGATGGATAGGACCACAATCTACCTAAATTATGAACATAGCAGGATACATCTAAAGAAGTCTCAAGAGCTCAGATAATTTTTATATTTATCTTAAAGAAGGCATCACAACATGCAAAGAGACAAAATGAAGGGAAGACAACACTTTGAAGTCAAAATTCAAACAATATGTTCAGCTATCTTTGGGAGTTTGCTGGAAAAAGCTGTGAAGATAAAAATACCTCCCCCCCCCCCTCCAAAGTAGGTAAATTTCATCCAGGAAACCCATTACTCACACAAAATTTACCAGCACAGGAAGAAGTTGAGTTGGAGGCAACCCCAGGGCATGGTAATACTTTAGCCAGACAGAGCTGAATATATCTACCCCTTAGTATATTAGGCTTATGTGAGGTGTGACTGAAGTGAGTTTGATACAGAATGAGTAAAGATGTGTATGTAAGGTTTAGATCAGCCTAAGGGGAATGGTGAACATGTTGTAACTTAGATTCCAGCCTTTAGAGTATGCCAAAGCAGTTTTTGAACGTGAAGCCCTGAGATTCCCAGGGGAAAGGCAATAGTTGCCTTGTAAAAGTGACTTTAACATGGGCAGTTTTAGGTAGTGTTTTAAATAGTGCCACATTGTTAATATTTTGGAGGTGCTGTGGCAGCTCCAACAAACCTGTGTCTTACCCTAACTTTCCTATTTTTCTGCCATTTTTAAAAAACATTTTAGGGGTCAAAATGGTTTGCATGGGAAGCAACAGGAGCTGTGTACCTCCAACAGTGCTCTGGCTCAGATGAATGTCAGGATGGAGCAGGAGTAAATATTTTCAGGTCTGAAATTTCCAAGAGGCCAGAAAAGGATGCGTATGTATTTGGGTGAACAGGTCTTTGGGCAGAAGGGTGGCTCTTCCTCCTGCATGCTCCAAATCTTTATTTTTTTCCTTTGTCAAATATCCATCCATACCTGAGGGGAGGGGGGGGGGGGGTAAGAGGAAGGAATAATGTGTATGATAGAAACATGACAGCCTATCTAATCTGCCAATCCACACCAACTACTCAGCTCTACAATCCCTACCTCTCTCTCAGAGATCCCCCTGTGCTTATCCCATGCTTTTTTAAATTCAGATACTGTTTTGGTCTCCACCGGGAGGCTGTTCTATGAATCCTTCACTCTCTCTGTAAAGGAATATTTCCTTAGATTACTCCTGAGCCTCCCCCTTCATCCCATCAATTTTCTCCGTCCCATCCCCTCAGCTGAGTTGGAATCGCAGCTGCAGTTTATCCCCACGTGCTGCCTGCAGTGTGAGCGCTCCAGGCTTCCTCCTCCCCTCCCTGCAGGTTTATTGAAGGGGAGTGGCTGGAGCAGTAGACAGAGAGGCCCAGAGTGTTTCCCCTGTGACCCAGCTATTGATGCAAATTTCCTGGGTCTCCGGGGAGTAAATCCGGAGAGGTCCCAGGTATGCAAATATCTTCTAAATATCTGTTTTTACAATACCAGTTTGTATTCTGGTTCCTGATTCCTATTCAGTCTCCAAAGGCTACAGGTCAAAAGGATTTTGACTGAATTCAACACTTAGTATTTTCTCAAACATAGTAAATGAATGCTGTTAAAACCCAAAACAGTCCATCCAGTCTGTCCAGATGAAATTTGTCCATTTTGGATTAATGCGCTTATAAATTCACTTATGTAAGCTAACACCAACTCCCCCCCCCCCCCCCTCAATATCTTTCCCTATCTCAACCCTTTTCCTTCCACTGACCATGTCTGTCCTAACATGCACAAGGTCTGTTAGTGATGGCCTCCGCCATGTCCACTAGTGGGCCGTTTTAGGCCTTTCAGTCCTTAACTTTGCTTCTTACAAGACTAATTCTTAAGCCAACACCCAGGTCCTCTTCTATGTCATATGACCGAGTCTTTTAATAATCTCCATAATCATTAAGGTTAGTGAGGCTGTTGTAAAAAAAAAAAAAAAAAATTGGGCCTCCCCATGCTTAACTGAAATTTTATTTTAACCATGGTCCATCCTTGTAGGTCACCCATCCTTTTTGAAAGCTCAGTGCTGCCTAGGGTTGTAACTGCTGCTCAATGCAGCTTTCCCCAATGCTATCTTGGATGCCAGATGCAATTTACCACTGCTATGTAGAGTTGTAGCCATCACTCTGTGCAGGTTACCCTAGTGCTTTATGCCCATTGTCTTGCCACTAGGGGAATCATCTGTGTTAATCCCAATCTTTTTGAATTCTGTTAACATTTTTCTTTCCATCCCAACCATCTCTTCCGGGAAGGAATACCAGGTATCCACCACCCTTTTCTGTTAAGAAAAAATATTTGCTGACGTTGTTTCCGAGTCTAACCTCCTCGGAGCTTCATATCATGACCACAAGCTCTAAACTCCCTTTCCACTGAAAAAAAAAAAAAAAAAGAGTAACCCTCTAAAAGAACATTATTCTAAAAAGTCTTTATTCTGGCTTATGTGATTTAAGCAGCGATTGATGTCCGAGAGGCAGCACCTGGATGTGTGGGTAAATGCTGTGTGTTATTTGCTAGTGTGCAGTATTTACTGAAATGAGTCTAATTTTCAGTTTGTTTCATTCAGAAAAAAATGAAAATGAATCCATTTATCACGTTTACTCATTCAAGCAAATCAAATGTGCATCCCTGTGAAATTACTTAGCATGCTATGTGAGTGCCTGAACATGCTGCTACAAGCTATTGTTGTACTGTGAAGTTTGTATTTATGTGAGTGCCTTCAACATATTACAACTTATCATTTACTGAAATGTTTTTCTATTCCTAATTAGTAATGTATTTATGTGAGTGCCTTGAACATGTTGCTACAACCTATTGTTTAACAAAATATTTTATTCCTACCTAATTGATCTTGTGTAGAGGTTATTGAGCTGTTTTGTATTCTTACCTAATTTAGGCCTAGATTTATCAAAATGCTATAAATATAGCAGGTAAAAGAAAGAGGCATGGTTAGGCTAATTACCCTGCTCCCACATAGGTAATTTCCACACTGCTTGAGAGAGAGAGAGAGGGAGAGACTCTGTGTAGAGTCAGTCTGCCACTCTAAATGTATGTACCACTGTAGAGGGGCACTTAGGATAGGGGTGGGTTTCGGAAGGTAGGGGGGGGATTAGGGGGTGGTGTTACAGAAATATTCTGAGGCATTCATGTTAAAACTGAAATCACTAAAGATGTGTAGTCATTATAACTAAGAAGGCAGCCAATGGGAATGCAGAACCATACCTCTAGCTAACAAACTGCTCCCAATTGACACTTCTTAACTTATCGGAAACATTTTTAGTTAGAGCACACTAACTATATTTAGTGCGTGCTTACATCCCATTAGTGCACACTAACTCTGAAATTAGGGAAACCCAAAATAAACACCCCCCCCCCCCAAAAAAAACCATTTAAAAAATGAAAGCAAACAGATAACAACCTGAAACGAAAACAACACGAAAAAAAAATTAATGCATACCCCTAGTATATACCATCCAGTCCGAGCGATTTGCTACTCTTCAGTTTATTAATCTGGCCTACTACATCTTCCAGGTTCACCGTGATTTGGTTTAGTTCATCCAATTCATCGCCATTGAAAACTGTCTCCAGAACAGTATCTTCCCAAAATCCTCATTAGTAAACACCAAAGTAAAGAATTCATTTAGTCTTTTCGCAATGGCCTTATCTTCCCTAAGTGCCCCTTTAATCCCTCGATCAACTAATGATCCAAGCGATTCCCTCAGACATCCTGTTTTGGATATATTTGAAAAGTATTTATTATGAGTTTTTGCTTCTACAGCCAACTTCTTTTCAAATTTTCTCTTAGCCTGTCTTATCAATATTTTACATTTAACTTGCCAACGTTTATGCTTTTTCCTATTTTCTTCAGATTGATCCTTCTTCCAATTTTTTAAGGACGTTCTTTTTGGCTAAAATAGCTTCTTTCACCTTGCCTTTTAACTATGCCAGCAATCATTTGGCCTTCCTTCCACCTTAATGAATGGAATACATCTGGACTGTGCTTTTAAGATGGTATTTTTAAACAATGTCCACACCTGTTGTACACTCTTAACCTTTGTAGCTGCATCTTTCAGTTTTTTCTTTTTCCTCATTTTACCAAAGTTTACTGCTAGAACTATAGATTTACTTATTGTTCCTTCCAGTCATTAATTCAAATTTGATCTTGTTATGATAGCTATTGCCATGTGTCCCCACCACCGTTACCTCTCTCACCAAATTCTATGAGCTTCTGTCGGCTTTTCCCCTGGTTCTAGTTTAAAAGCTGCTCTATTTCCTTTTTAAAGTTTTGCACCAGCAGCCTGGTTCCACTCTGGGTAAGGTGGAGCCTGTCCTTTTGGAAAAGACTCCCCCCTTCCCCAAAAGGATGCCCAGTTCCTTACCAAACTGAATCCCTCTTCCCTGCACCGTTGTCTCATCCACGCATTGAGACTCTGGAACTCTGTCTGCCTCTGGAGACCTGTGTATGGAACAGGTGACAAATGAGGTCCACTACCTTTGCACCAGGCAGGCAAGTTACCAGACAATCCTCACATCCACCAGACATCTAGCTATCTACATTCCTAATAATTGAATCACCAACTGTGATGGCTGACCTAACCTTTCCCTCCTGGGCAGTAGCCCTGGGAGCCTCATCCTCGGGGTGAGAGGACAATGCACCACCTAGAGAGCAGGTCCTTGTTACAGGATCACTTCCTGCTACACCAGGGTGATGCTCTCCGACCAGGAGACCTTCCTCTTCCAAGGCAAGCACCAGGGCTGCCAAACTGGAGTTGGGACTTGACTACTTGGTTCCTGAAGGTCTCCTCTATATACTTCTCCGCTTGCCTCTACTTTTCCAGGACAGTCACTCTAGCCTCCAAGGATCAGACTCATTCTCCAAAAGCCAAAATTTCTTTGCAACGGGTGCATATATACAACCTTCCACCAGCGGTGACACTCATTGCAAAAGACTGGAAGACCTCGCTCTTGCTGCTGGATTTCTGCATTCATCTTTATTCTTTGAGTTCTGTTAAGTTTTTAGGATGCTAAGGGAGTAGGAGTGTATAAATTAAAGTCCTTTAAATTTATTGGTGTAGTCACTATTAATCTGGTAGTGACCTGCAAGGGGATATTTAAATTCTTGATAAGAACTGGGGCAATCCTGTGTTTTAGATAAAAGCCTGATTTGATTTTTAAGGTGGAAGTGTCTCTTGCCTATAAATCAAAGGATGAGCTGGGGTGGGTGGGAGTGAGGGAAGCAGAGACACTAGAATTAACTGTCTTTGCCTTTGCTTTTTCTATCAGGCAGGCACACACACACACACACACACACACACACACACACACACACAAATCTTATATAGAACAGGATTTAAGCCTTTTGGAATTATTTATTTCTCTTTATTATTTCTTAAGATAGTTTTTATTTTCTTATACTTAGATCCCGATGGTTTTCTGAATAAGATATATTATCTTGAACTGTGAAATTTAAAATTCAATAAATATTACAAATTTAAAAAGTACTGTTTGTAAAAGTCCTCACATTCCATACTCAGTTTATTCCATACTCATCTTCCTCTCCCTGCTACAGGTGACTGCCATTTCTAGTTTAGTTTTATAATTTTTAAATTGTCTGAACTGACTCCAAAAACCACAGGGGGACTGCTCTCTGTGCTTCCCTTGTGTCCCTCTGCAGGGGTTTTTTTTGTCTTTTGCAGTCCTGAGACTCTCCTATGCTGGGATAGTTACCATGGCAACATTCCTAGGGAGCCCTTCTATCTGTACAGTGTGCTCCTGCCTTGCCCAAATATATATGATTCGTGATTTGTAGGGATAGCGGAAGCCTGCCCAGGGTAATTCTAGACATATTTTGTCCCTCATTTATTTATTGATAATTTTTCTGGCACCACTGTTGAGCGGTGCAGCAAATTTAATTCCAGGCTCCCCAAAGTCATTAGAAGTATAGTCAGGGCTTTCCCAGGGCCCTTAAGCTGCTTAACATCCTTCCTGTTTTTATTTTAGTTTTTTATTTTGTTTATATTTGTCTCTGTACGCAGTGGTGCTATCGAGTACTTCCGGGTTCATCCCAGCGCTTTGACAATGTTGGGGTGGGGGATGGGGGGGGGCTTGCCATGGTCCCCGGCCACTTATAGGGGTACATTTTAAAAGACAGCGCACACACGAAATCGGAGCGGCCTCGGAGGGAACTTTCCTTCCGCCTCCCCCCACCCCCCCGGCCCTATCTAAAACCCCCCTACCTCTGGTTCACAAGTTACACCTGCTCAAAGCAGGCGTAACTTTGCATGCGCTGGGCCGGCTGCTGCGCGCCATGTTCCGGTCTGGGGGCTGGACCGGAGGCCGTGGCCACGCCCCCGGAATGCCCCCGGGCTGAAACCACACCCACGGCACCGCCCCCGATGATGCGCCAACCGCGCCACACCCCCCCGACACACCCACCCCAAGAAAGCCCCCGGGACTTACGTGCGTCCCGGGGGCTTTCCGGGACGCATGTAAAATGGCTAAATGGCTGCATATCTGGACATGCATCAATGCAAATGCTCCAAAGTGCATCTGCACGCCATTTTGAAAGTTATCATCTCTGTTTTCTCCTAGAGTTTTCTAGCATAGGCAATGGAAGTTTTTTTTTAATTTTATTTTTAGAATCCTCCCCTTGTCATATGCCTACCTTTTTGTGGGAGACTTTAGGGGACTATTATATTCCCCCAGAGCATGTGATTTGGGTCATTGCCTCTCCCCAAGAGGAGTGATCAGTAGGTGGTCTTTGCCTTCCCCAAGGTAGACTGACCTGGAGAGAGGGTTTCTCTGCTTTGCAGTGTAGGAGATCCAGGGAGTAGCTCTTGGAGGTTCGAGGATTTTGATATTTTGTATTTTGAGTGGAACCAGTTCTGACAGAAGGGATTTCCCCTGGCATCTGGAAGGGTTGACTTTGATTTTTTTTTTTTTTTTGCCTTTCCTATGAGACTGAAATAAGGGGGTGAAGAGAGTTTTGGGATTTGTGGACATTTCAATAGGAGTTGCTATATCGGTTTGATTCTGAGGACTAGGTTTCTTTGCAATAAGGGGTTTTCCACCTGTCCCCTAACAGTTTACATGCTGGAATTTCAATGGGGATATCCTACCCTTCAAGGGGAAGGATTTTTGGATATGGATGCTGATGCAGGGGATAGAAGAACTTCATGGAGGTGAGGTATGGATAAAGGAGATCACAAGTTTTCTTATACTGATTTTTCTCATATTGTTCCTTATTTTTAAAATTCTTGCCTGGATTTTGATTTCTAAACTAAATTTTTGTTGAACACTGATTTGGATTCTGAGATTCTTTCTTTCATTGGGATCGTGACAGTGAGAGGAGAGGGTCTTGGTATTTTCTTTGTTTTTCCCTGGTGTCTCTTTTGGACCCTCCTGAAGACCCCCTTGCACAGCTTAGAAGTGCAGTTGTCGGTGACTGGATTGAAGCATCCATGGACACTGTCCATGCCAAGGGCCATTGAAGTTAAGTTCCCCCATCCCTCTCCATTTGAATTCTGGCATTGTAACTTCCCAGATACAGCACACCATTCAGATGAGGGGGGTCCAACTATATTTATTTTTTTCCCTGTTACACTTGCCACCCCAGTTTTAGGTACTTAGCTTACTCAAACCCCTGTCAATCCAATGCCGTGCAGCAACACACTGATCCTTCCCATGTGAGCCGGCAGCAGGAGCAGCATTTGTGTGAACATCACTTCCTGCTCCAATGGTGGCAGTCTTGCAATGCGAGCAGTGAGGTCTTGCAGGTCCTACTGTGAACCTGGCCCTGCAGCACAAGGACATGACTCATTTAAACCCTGCTTCTCCTTTTGGCACACATGAGAAGGCAGGGGGGGGGGGGGAACCCAGAGTGCAAATAGCTTTCCTCTTGAGCTACAGCATTCAGAGTGGGAGAATAAGAGCCGGGGGGGGGGGGGGGGGGGGGGGGGAGAAGGTGAGGGGGAAAAGGGCGCATAGGGAGGAATTGGGAAGAGCCAGGGAAGAGGGAGAGAAAAGGTGAGGAAAAAGCATAGGGAGCAAGATTGAAAGACTGTCTAGAGGGAAGGAGAGGGTGAAAAGATAAGGGAACCTTTAAAAGGAGAAGGGGAGAAGGGGAGAAAAGCAAAAAGGAAGCAGAATGGGATGGGACGAGATGGGGAGGGAAGGAGGAAGAAAAGAGTGGAAAGAGCCTCTAGAGGCAGGGGAAAAGTTAGAAGGGAGAAGAACTGTGGTAGTGAGGTAAGGGGGTGAGGAGGGAAGAGTCAAGGTAGTGAGGGAAGGGGTGAGAAAAGGGGAAGAGTCTCTAAAGGGAAGAGGGAAGCACCTTTGGAGGGAAGGAAGAGGACAAGAGCACCTGAGGAAAGGGGGTGAGAAGAATAGAAAAGGCTCGGGCTGGAGGGAATGAGAAGGGGTAGATGCTTTGAGAAGAAGAGAGCATCTGGAGGGAAGGAAATGAGGGTAAGGAAGGATGAGGAGAAAAGAGTGTCTGGATGGAGGGAGGGATGAAAAGAGAGATTGTGAAGGACCTAGAGGGCCTGGGAAGAAGTTGAGAGACAGTAGAAAGAGACAGGCCTGTGAAAGTGTTCTGGATTTGCTAGGGAGTTAGCAATCTGTTCTGAATCTGATGCTTGATGGGAGGAGCAATCAGATAGTAGTTAGCAATCCGTTCGGGATTTGTAGTTATGTATGAGAGTTGAGGGTGGATCCTTGGACCAGTGGCAGATGACTACGCCCCCGGGGAATGATCCAGAGAGGGACCACCGGTCAGGCTCAGAGTTAGGAAACAAACACACACTAGTTCTTTATTAGACAGTATACTGAACCACCAGATATGGCAGTAGTGAGCTGGTAAGCCCGGCTGGGCTGAAGTCCCTCAGATACTGGAACAGCAATCCCTGGAGGCTGAGCTGAAGAGAGACTGAGATATAGTGAGTAGGCAGGGTATGAAGATGGTAACACTCACACAATGAAGTTTCCATTTCAGTTTTTGCATGTTTCTGGTCGAATTTTGTGATTCCTTATTTTGTATTTGGTGAAGGTCTCTCCATGTTCTACTAGTGTGTAGCTCCTGTGTAGGGACCTTTATCAGCCTAGATTGTTCTGGTTTCTAGTTTGCACCTCCCAAAGGAGGTATAATGGTGTTCAAGGGCACTTTGAAATGTTTACACTGCTTCCATTTCATAGACCAGAGTTGTAGTTATTTAAGTTCTGGTTGTCAATGCTGGTTTAGTATAGCAGATTTGTTAAAATTCCCGGCAACTTTTAAACAGGCACATATGCGCATATTCATCGACCCGTGTCCAGAGACACATCCATTTTATAAAA